>NC_085868.1:44205904-44230904 GCF_034702125.1 Engraulis encrasicolus
TCTGCCCTTAAGGATGACAGCGACAGTGTGCGTGTGCAGGGAAGCCGACTGGGGGTACAAAGGGATCTGTTGTCCCGGGCCCAGGGAGAGACGGAGCCTAAAATTGGATCCTCATTACATGGTATGTATTGAATAGGGGTCCCTTTCAGATGACTTTTTCCTGGGCCCGGCAAAAGCCTGTCAGTGGCCATGTGTGTGTGTGCATGTGTGCATGCTTGTGTGCATGTGTGTGTGTGTGCGCGTGCGTGTAGTGAGTGTGTATGTGTGCGCATGCCACCTAATGCCTAATGTTGGCACGCATGCGTGCGTGAGTGTGTACGCATGTGTGTCTAGTGTGTGTGTGTGTGCGTGTGCCTAGGAGTGTACGTGTGTGTGTCTAGTAAGTGTGCATGTGTGTGTGTGTGTGTGCACGTGCGTGTGTGTGCACGTGTGTAGTGAGTGTTGTATGTGTGTGCGTGAGTGTGTACGTGCGTCCATGCGTGCGTGTGTGTGCGTGTGTCTGGTGAGTGTGCGTGTGTGTGTGTGCACGTGTGTAGTGAGTGTTTCATGTGTGCCATGCCACCTAATGCCTAATGTTGGCACGCTGTGTGTGCGTGAGTGTGTACGTGCGTCCATGCGTGCGTGTGTGTGCGTGTGTCTGGTGAGTGTGCGTGTGTGTGTAGTGTGTGTGTGTAGTGAGTGTTGCATGTGTGCCCATGCCACCTAATGCCTAATGTTGGCACGCTGTGTGTGCGTGAGTGTGTACGTGCGTCCATGCGTGCGCGTGTGTCTGGTGGGTGTGCGTGTGTGTGTAGTGTGTGTGTGTGGTGAGTGTTGCATGTGTGCCCATGCCACCTAATGCCTAATGTTGGCACGCGGTGCCCGGACCAGCTGGGCCTCATTTCATTATTAAAAGGTGATCTGTCTTCCCCTATTATTTTCGGGGGAGAAGGAAAAAAAAAACGGAGGCACAATCTCATTACCCAGATTAGACCCCAATGCAAAAACGGCCTTTCTGCAAATCTCTCTCTCTGTTTCACTCTCTCTTTCTCTCTCTCTCTCTCTCTCTGTCTCTCTCTGTCTCTCTCTCTCTCTCTCTCTCTCTCTCTCTCTCGCTCTCTCTCTCTCTCTCTGTTTCTCTGTCTCTCTCTCCCTCTCTCTCTCTCAGTTTATCTGTCTTTCTCTCTCTCTCTCTCTCTCTCTCTCTCTCTCTCTCTCTCTCTCTCTCTCTCTCTCTCTCTCTCTCTCTCTCTCTCTCTCTCTCTCTCTCTACCCCCCTCTCTAAAGATCTACCTCTTTGCCTGTCTCAGGTTATGCCAAACTACTGTCTCCTCTCTACAGTATTGTTTCCAAATGGATATGAAACCTGTGGAGCTTTGACTCAATACTTCAAAATGATGACGTACAACAGCCTAAAAATAGGCCTTGCTTGTCCTTATTTTCACATTTTGGCAGGAAAAGATATCTCAGTTGGTCTAAAAACTAAAATAAATGGTTCTTCTGGGATAGATTCAAAAACCTCACTAAGAGCCACTATATGGGAACACAGGGACTCCTGCATGCTTTGCAGCTCGTGAATTTATCTTTGTGGAGGAGGGGGGCCCTCAGGTGTTGATCTCTGTGATAGAGAAAAAAAGAGACTGTACAGTGGCTGATAGCTCAGACAGACAAATAGAACAGCTGGTTGGTGGGAGGGGGCGAGAGAGAGAGAGAGAGAGAGAGAGAGAGGGGGAGAAAGAGAGAGAGAGAGAGAGAGAGAGAGAGAGGGGGAGAAAGAGAGAGAGAAACATAGAGCTGAATAATGATGGGAAGGAGAGAGAAAAAAAAAGTGTTGGTGATAAATCACGCAGGGAACGGATCCAGGGCCCTCCCACTCAGGAATGGTGGCGTAGGAACGGAGAGAGGGAGATCCATCCTCCCTCCGATCTGGGCCAGATCCGCCCCAGGTCTGGGCCGAGTACGGTGTTGCGTCTGGGCTGCTGAGCTGATGCGTGGGTGGTCAATTCTCTGGTGTCGGATCGTATGTACCGCAAAGAGCTTGGTGGCTTTACTTCTTAGGCAGGGATACATCTTCATATAGCCTTCCCATACAGGAAGAAAACATTGAGATAATGACATCGAAAGGAAACACGAAATTGGAAAAAAACACGGGAAGCTTTATAGATTTTATTGTGCAGGTCTGTCTGTGCTTTTGTGCACGTGTGAGTGGGCGAGTGTTTGTGTGTGTGTGTGTGTGTGTGTGTGTGTGTGTGCGTGCGTGCGTGCGTGCGTGCGTGTGTGTGTGTGTGTGTGCGTGCGTGCGTGCGTGTGTGTGTGTGTGTGTGCTTGCGTTCTCATGCATTTTTTTCGTGTACAGTTTGTGTGCATGTATGATAGTATGTTTGGGATTTCAAACGGAGCCTCTACCAGAGTAGGAAGTGTGTAGATACGAACCACATTGGTAGGTGAACAGTATTTTTTTCATAGTGTGAATTCAACACTATGATACAGTTGAGCCAACATCATGAGTGCTACATTCGACTCTCTTGGTAGTAATGTAACACTGCAAGATGCAATGTGTGGAGGAGCAATTTGGGAGGGTGCTGCTGTTGAATCATTACGGCCACATGCAGGGCCTGCTGACAGCTTTCTCTGGGCGCAGGACAAAGTCATATGAAAAGGCCCGTTAGCCTTAGCCTGGGCCAGAAGCCGACTGTTGACTCCGTCAATCAGTCAGGCAAAAGCCATGAGGAATCCGTCTCCGTGGAGGGTGGTAGATGGTCTGATCTTACTCTATCATTTAAATTAATGGGAGTTCCAAACTCAAATTAAAACCCATATTGTGCTTTATTAGCATGCCTGTTACGATATAGCGTCACAAAAGCAAACAAATAACAAAACGAAAGTGTGAATATAGTTACCTTAACCAATCAGTAACGGAGCTCGCGGGTGAGTTTCGCGTCATAACTCTCAACTGTTTGCTGATTGGCTAAACACTGAGAGAACCGAGCTCGAGGCTTTTGCCAGACGATGTGCGGAGCCAAAATCTTTGGGTGGAGTACAGAGGATGGCGTCGCGAGGCTACGTTAGCCTACCCAATGCATAAAATGTAATGAGGATGCAATTCTGGGCCTCCTATCTCCCTGGGCCCGGGACAACATACCCCTTTGTCCCTTCCCCTTGTCGTCAGGCCTGGCCACATGCAAGATACCGGTGGTGGTGCCAGAGAGTGGAGAGAAGTCATTAAAGATGATGAGGTGATGGGGGGGGGGGATTGGGCAAGGAGACTGAGATTGAAAGGAAAGGAAGGAGCATGGGCATGGAGAGAAAAAGAGAAAAGAGAGCAACACAGATACAGAGGCAGAGTATAAATGAAACAGAATAGCAGAGTGCAACTGGCAAGATACCACTGTTAGCCACATTTGATCAAAATCCATTCTTTGGACTTCCCAAAGAATCAGACCGTGTGTGTGTGTGTGCGCGCCTGTGTAGGTGCATGTGTGCTCAGAGGGAGCGAGGAACAGAACAGACCACGCGAGCGATGCAGAGACTGTGAGAGAGGTGCAGGGAGGGAGGGAAAGAAAGAGAGGGGGAGGAGGGAGGGAAAGGAGGAAGGAAAAGAAAAGAGGATGGAAGGAAGGAAAGGAAAAGAGGAAGGAAAGAACAGAGGAAGGGAGGAAACGTGAGCTGCTGTCATGTAGCCTGCCCTAAGTGTGCCGCTGCAAATGGGCTCCCTAGAGAGGCTTGATGTAAATGTGGAGGTGTTGTGGTGGAGATGCTGTTCTCAAACGGATCAGTTGTGTAGTGTAGGTGTGTCTACGGCACCTAGCAACTAGACTGCTCACAATGAGCTTACAGTACACTGGCCTTGATAGTCTGTGTTCACACAACAAAGACTCACGAGGTAGTCTTTCAGAGAGGACATTCCTGCAAGTGTTCTGTGTGTGTGTGTTTGTGTTCTGTATGAAAGCGGGTGTTCACTTTGCTCCATTGTTGCTGTTCATGTGCCTCTTTGAAGAGAATGCTTTTGTGCTGTCATTTCACCTTGTCTATGTGCGTTTTGGCACGTGTGTGGTGATGTACCGCATGTGTACGTGTACATGTCGGCACCTGCAGGGATGGATAACAACTCCATGGGCCCCCCCTCAGGCCCCCCCTGCATGGGTGTTGCTCGTTTACAAAGTTATTCAGGGATTTCGATCAGATATTTTCAAGCATTCAGGAGTTTGTCACCAGAGAAAATGTGAAAATATAGTTGCTAAAACTATAATAGCCTACTATACTACTACTAATAACACAGTATGATGAAGGAAATTCATACGCAGTATGAGAAAGGGGCCCGTTTGACTCTTGGGCCCTTGGGCCTGGGCCCACTTGGCCAGTGCAATGATCTGACTGGTCGTGACCGGGCAAATACACCGGCCGTGACAAGATCAAGCGACAGAATCGATGGACTGTGCAGCAAGAGCAAAGCGAGCGATAGAAGAGACAGAGTATGTCCGTTAAAAGCAGAATGCAAGCATTCCAACATTGTCATTGGCTGTGGCGGCTGTCGCTGAACTCCATCATGGCTAATTTGCATAATATTCGCTACAAACTACAAACTGTCGCTGAGTCACGCAAATCGCATCTAGTTGCCAGAATCGCTTTTGTCGCGCAACACAACACAAAGTCCATTACTTCCGTCGCTGGAATCGCTCATGTCACAATTGGTCTATTCCTGCCTTGAGAGTTCAGTGTTTGTGTAGTCATCTGATAATGTTTTTATATACAGGGGTTAAATCGATAGTGGTAACAGGTAATGAGGTGGTGTGGTGGGATCATTGAGAGTAAATAGAATGGAGGCCAAAATTCTATTTCATTGTTGAAGCCAAGTTGGAGCCAAGGTTGGACCCAAAAAGACCAAAAAATGGCCAAATCCCATTCATTCATATGAGAGACATAAAACCCTGTATCTCCCTTAAATGCCACTTCAGGGGGATAATTTTTCGCTCAACTAGTAGGTCCCCTTGCTCTCCAACTTACCAGGGTGGTGATTTTTTGTGGTGATGTTTTGTTTTAGAGAGATATTGAAAGTTAAATTGACCAATGAGCATCAGAACATGGTTTGATTGACCGTTAGAAGTCTTGTTGTTGTCCAATCAGCACCTGCGTTTGGCGTTGCTAAGGTGGAATGTAAGTTGGAATGTTCCCAAATCTGGCTTCAAAGCGTTGAATGGCAAATAGCGTTGATTTGGCGTCCATTCTATTTACTGTCAATGGGTGGGATCAAGGTTGGGAACACTGACTGAAACGTTGACTCGGCCGCATGCAGCTCAGATGTGATAATATCACTGTCTTTCAAAGTTACATTAGCTTAGTCCCTACACAGTAAGAAATGCAATGTTAATTCAACACTTAGAGAGTGCTTTGGGACCAAATAAACTCTAGAAGATGTTAAATCGACTCTGTCAGTGTTGCATTAACACTGCAGTTTTTACTGTGTAGTCGTTTGAATTGCCATGCTGCCTGACATCAAATACATTTTTTATTAACTCTGAAGAAGGCGCGCACTGCATCGAAATGTCAGTCATTATGTTTGCACCACAATAAAATAACTAAAAAGTACTGTATCTGAGTGCTCCAGTCATCCCTGGCCTATTCTTTCTGAAGTGCACCAGTCTACCGTCCTGGACTGGAAGCACCAAGAAGGTCAGAGCGCAAGTGACTTCCCTTGTACGTACATTTTTTCCTGTTCTAAACTTACAAATTACTATTCTGGAAATAGTGAGAAATAGTTACAGACTGAGACAGATAGCTCCAAAACCCCAGGTGCAGGCAACGGCTGTGCCTGGCTATTGGACCGTTTTTTTGTTGCAGTGTAATACACTGTTACTCATAGGACAAAAGGCCAAAAGTGTCACTGCACAGACAGCTTAAGCAAGACATCTGTTAACTGCCCTTATATCTCTCTTACTTTAAAGGGCTGCCCTGTCCTACTGTGAGACCAAATGACGGCATGCACAGAATAGGTTTGGTAGAGTTGCTGTTTTGATACAGCTTGATTCAGACTCACTATTACAGACATTGTTTTATGTCTGATAATGTACATGTGATGCTGTGTGAAAGCTGGCATTTCTATACGAGCCAGTGAGACATCTCAAATCATACAGAGCTGATATGCAGCTACTAAAAGACATGACGACAAGCCCTAAATTTGCCACCAATTCGGTGAGGATCTAGGACACTGTTATTCAGAACAAGGCATTTTGGAAAGTTGTAAGTATTTTGTTTTAAGTGATCCATTTTCGTACCAGGTCAAATTCATCTGAGCCATTGTCTACCTAAGCTCTTACTTCCACGACCATCACAGGTCACGTTGTCAAGGATGAGCGTATTTTTCTCCTTTCAATTTTCGTAGCTTCTGAAATATGGCAAATTAATTGGCAACACCATAAATAATAAGTTGAATAAAATGGTTCAAAATGGGAACACTGTATGCTTTTTTGATGGATGTGGTTACTAATTAATTAAGCAATACTTTAAAATGAACTAATATAAAGTTGTTTATGGAACACTTGAAATACTACACATTGCCTCTTTTCCACTACCGTTTTTCTGGTAGGCCTACAGCTCAACTCAGCGCGACTCGGCCACCACTTTTTGCTCTTTGAATGGGAACGACAGCTCAATCGTAAAGCAAAAAGTGGTGACCGAGTCACGCTGTGTCGAGCTAGGTCTACCAGAAAACCGGCAGTGGAAAAGAGGCAAATATGGCTTTAAACTCCAAAAGTTACAGCCACTTTCTGATATTTAGTGTTCCGGCTTCATGGGCCGGCACTCTACACTAAAATCCTAATTGGTGTAAATTTGGGCCACTGAGCTCTTGTGTTTGATGTAGGCTACATGGCTGACTTGCTCTGAACGGGTAGAATGTAACTGACCCACTATGAATTATATCTCAAGGGGCTTCTCAAATGTGCATGTTTTTTATGTGGCAATCTCTACTGAACGGTGATGGGAAAGTTTTCACCATGCTAACCTTCTAAACAGTTTTTGTCAGCCCAAGCACTAGCAGTTCCCTGAAGCTAGCAAAAAAGAAGGAAAAAAACAAGCATTTTTTAATGCTTTTTAAAAGAAATGTCACAAAATGCAGTGAAGTGAAAGGAATTTCCTGTTTACCCACTGTTGCCACGGCAGTGTAGTGCTTGACGACAGTGTGCTGTGATCTCTGACAAATCTTGTTTGCATACATCTAAATATGCACTTTGGTGGTTGGCAACAGGCACTAGCCTAAAAGCCAGACACACGCTATCATCAAAAGCAAGGCAGAGGCATTTGCAAATTATCTCTCTCTTTTTTTTACTGCTTTTCAGTCTGCTGTGAACAATTCTCTATCTCTCTCTCTCTCTCTCTCTCTCTCTCTCTCTCTCTCTCTCTCTCTCGTTCTCTCTCGCACTGTCAAGTGACTAGTGTTGAACACAGGACCAAGTGTTAAACAGAAGGAGTGATTATCCATGGGAAAGCAAATTATAGCAGCGGGCATCTATTTGAGGTGGTTAAAGTCATTAGTGCTCCAATGATGATCCCTTTCCCCCCTCCATTTCCAGTCATTGACATGTTTTGCACAAGGGGGTTGTCAATAGCTGCTCAGTCCACTTAAACTGCACAGTTTGCACCTCAAAATGGCACTGGGCATTTGACAGATATTTTGGTACTTGACCAATGTAGGACAGGGAAGAGCAAGAGGACTGGGAAAGGAGAGAGAGAGAGAGAGAGAGAGAGAGACAGAGAGAGAGAGAGAGAGAGAGAGAGAGAGAGAGAGAGAGAGAGAGAGAGAGAGAGAGAGAGAGAGAGAGAGAGAGAGAGAGAGACATTTTGCAGCATCTCCCCCATTTGGTGGTAGAGGAAAAAGGGCACGTCTGCAGTAATTGTGATGACAATCAGAGAGCCCCTGAAATGCGTCGTCCCTGTAAATTGTTGATTGCCTCTGCTGTGTGGAGGCGAAAGGGGTCCGCTAAAATGGCTGCTCGTAACCAGCGGGAGATCGAGATGGGTCCTGGCCATCATCAGTTGACTGCTCTTACTGAAATGCCTGCACACTTTTCAGTCAAGCAGAGCAAGCACATGTCGCCCCATCCTATACCACCTCCCACTGGCCAAAGAGTTCCTCCTCTCTCACCCTTCCTTTCTTTCTCTCTCGTTTTCGCTCTAAGCCTATCTCCTCCACACATAGTAGAGTAGAGTGTGTTGTTTTTTGTATGTATTGTTTTTTTGCCTATGGTTTTAAATTGCTTTCTTTATGTTGTTTCTAAAATTGTCTTTATCCCTAACCCCATTATCCTTATCTCCTCACCTATTCCCCTCATTTATTACTCAGCAAATCTGTCTCTCTCTCTCTACCTCTCTCTCTCTCTCTCTCTCTCTCTCTCTCTCTCTCTCTCTCTCTCTCTCTCTCTCTACCACTCTCTCTCTCTCTCTCTCTCTCTCTCTCTCTCTCTCTCTCTCTCTCTCTCTCTCTCCCTTTCCCTCTTCCTCTATTTCTCTCACCCCCCCCTCTCTCTCTCTCTCTCTCTCTCTCTCTCTCTCTCTCTCTTTCTCTCTCTCTCTCTCTCTCTCTCTCTACCAACCACTCTCTCTCTCTCTCTCTCTCTCTCTCTCTCTCTCTCTCTCTCTCTCTCTCTCTCTCTCTCTCTCTCTCTCTCTCTCTCTCTCTCTCTCTCGCTCACTCTCTCCCTTTCCCTCTTCCTCTATTTCTCTCACCCCCCCTCTATCTCTCTATCTCTCTCTCTCTCTCTCTCTCTCTCTCTCTCTCTCTCTCTCTCTCTCTCTCTCTCTCTCCCTCTCTCTTTCTCTCTCTCGGCTTCCTTCCTTATTTATTCTGTTTTCATCCTTCTGTATGGCTCCTTCATTAATCTGCAGCTAGCTACCTCTCTTTCTAATGCCTTTCCCTCTAATGCAGTGTTTTCAACACAATAAGACAGGCTTATAATGCGAATAAAAACTAAGTGATCTGCATAAAAATGATCAGTGTCAAATTAGCATCCATCAACTGCCAATTCAGATGACAGGTGGTCCCCGATAATTTTTGGGGGGGACAAAGTGGGCCTCGGTCTGAAAAAGTTTGAGAAACACTGCTCTAATGCATCAGCATTACAGTAATGTTGGGTGGAGATTACTGTGTTTTTCAATCATACAGTAAATGCATCTCGGGAAACATATTGAGCACCAGGTGTGTCTCGTCTCCTTGATGGACAATCTGGAGACGCCATAATGTGGGGGTTGGGGAGGGGGATGTAATGATTAGAGGCCGTGTTGATCATCTTCTGCTTTATTCATTTTAAAGGAAACTGTGGTTTATTTTTATACCTTTTTGGTTATTTGTAGATGTAGGTCTATGATTGTGTTTAATGGTGCTACACAAGAGATGGAGAGACAGAAATAAAGAGAGAGAATGAGAGAGGGGCGCTTTCTGAAACGAAAGGCTCATTAACAAGCCTCTAAAATATGTTCGCCGGAAATATTTTAAGACCAAATGTTCATGAACCTGCTTCTAAACCATGCTTGTAAATAAGTACCTTAGTCATTGTTGTAGATCTGCTTGTGCTACAGTCAGTAGTGTAGTCTACGTAGAACACAGGTATATGCAGTATACACACCTCAAAATTTCAAGGCTTTCAGTATACCCACCTAAAATTGATTGATCAATAGAATAGAATAGAATAGCACAAATATACAATATACCCAACTCAAAAATGCTAAAATATACAGTATAACCACCAGAAAAAGTAAACTACACCACTGGCTACAGTAGTTAAATCCCTATTGGTTTACTCGGCGAAATTTTGTGGGTTAAGCAAATAGGAAAAAAAAGTGGGCATGTGTGTTTTTCTTCTTGACACTGCCCCGGAGCACTGTGGGCCCTATTTTGAATGGACCCAAGTATTGAGTTTTTAAATATTTTATTAGTCCTCTTAGTGCCCGCCATTAAAATTAATTTTTGACCATTTTTTGGGTTGTTGTGGAGTCCTGTTATACTCCATAAAACCGTTCCATAAAGTGAGGGACAGTTATGTTTTAAGTTAAAGTTTAATGCGAAACTGTTGGCAAGATCAAGCGGCCTCTTTTAACCGTAATGGATTCTAGATGCTACATCTAAAATCAATGAGTGAAAATTCATTTTTTATAATCCCTCGCAGGTGCAGGCATGTAAAACACTACCCATGTATTTAAGAACCTGTTATATTGTCACCATTAACACAGTGTAAATGGTGAGGTGATAAAGCTGGCGTCAGCTTTTAAACGAAGACATAGCTCTTCTCTTTTAAACCAGACACAGGTCCTCCCTTATCCCTCAGGTCTCAGGTGAGGGTTGACATCTGAGAGGAGATCGGTCTTGATCATTGGGGCGATCGTTAAGAAAGGAAACATTTTCGCTACATCAGGTCTCAGATCAGTTTGATGTACTCTCTTCTACATCCTGCTCCTTACTCCACTCCTCTACTGTACCCAGCCGCCGGCGTCAGGGGAGATAGATGTGTGTAAATGAAACGTGTGACATTTCCCCAAGGAGCGCCCGCCTTAAAAGAGCAATCAATTTTTCCGTTTTTTTTCCCGTCCCTCAATCCACACAGGACAAACACAATGAAAGTGCTCACTCATTGTCTTTCACCGTAATTAAGCAATCTGTCATGTCCCTCCTGACAGGATGAAAATACTTTCAACGGGGGTGGAAGTTACTTAAAAGGGGGGTCCTTCAGCACCTGATGGTATGGAGATGATTGAGACACACTGTGGGATGTACTGTATAATCGAAGAGAATAGGGCCGGGGTTACAATAGAAGAGACAAAGGGAGAGGAAAAAAGGGGGAAGTTATAGAGAGAGAGAGAGAGAGAGAGAGAGAGAGAGAGAGAGAGAGAGAGACAGAGACAGAGACAGAGAGAGAGAGAGACTGAGCTGATAACACCGTTTTGGGAGTCTCTCGCAGCAACTCCCTAGAGGAATGTATAAAGTGTGGAATTGTGTTTTTCAGAGTGACACACAACCTGAATCTGCCACTGAAGAACCACCATTCAGTCACTTCCGACCTCTTCTTCCTCCATCATGTGTGTGTGTGTGTGTGTGTGTGTGTGTGTGTGTGTGTGTGTGTGTGTGTGTGTGTGTGTGTGTGTGTGTGCGTGTGTGTGTGTGCGTGTGCGTGTGTGTGTGTGTGTGTGTGCGTGCGCGTGTGTGTTGTGTGTGTGTGTGTGTGTGTGTGTGTGTGTGTGTGTCTGTGTGTGTGTGTGTATGTGTGTGTCTGTGTCTGTGTGTGTGTGACAGACAGCAATGGTATGGACTGACACCCAAACACCCACACACACACACTGTTGTCACATCTCCACCACCTTGGCTCAGGAACACGGTGACAAGCCATCATTTTGTAGTGCTGCTGACGTGCTCCCAGGAGACACAATCTACCCTTGAACCCAGGACTGGACTGGTGGAGAAATAGGGCCCTGGCACTCTTGGCTTAAAGGGGCCCCTCATAATTAGCCACACAAACTGACTACCCAGGGGGGTCCTGCACCCTCGTGGGCCCCTATTTTCAGAAATGTAAAAAAAAAAAAAAAAGCAAAATAAACTTTTTTTTTTACATTTCTGGGAATGTAATAGGGGCCCACAAGGTTGCGGGCCCACCGGGAAATGCCCGCTATGCCAGAAGGCCAGTCCAGCCCTACACAGCACAGATGAAAGAGCCCTGCTTGAACTCCCTTCGGTCCTGGTCCGTCAAAAAATGATGCACCTGTTAGCTCCCTCCATCAGATGATCCACCCACTTCTGTCGCTATTCATAGCATAAGATTTCACGTAAAGGGACTCTTTCGCTGAACCAGGTCAAACAGAGACCTCGTAGTCCAAATTTGTAACGTTCCCTTTCAGATGAAAGTAAGTTGGTGAGTGGAGACCTCAAAGTCACAAAGTGTACAGTGTAGCACATGATAGATAGATAGATAGATAGAGAGAGAGAGAGAGAGAGAGAGAGAGAGAGAGATAGATAGATAGATAGATAGATAGATAGATAGATAGATAGATAGATAGATAGATAGATAGATAGATAGATAGATAGATAGATAGATAGATAGATAGATAGATAGATATTTGATGTGCTGCCCTAATGCGTTTAAGGAAAAAAATAATAACATATAGATAAATAGAATCTAAAATGATGTGAAAGCATCCTTCATCAAAAGCACTGTTTGCTTGCTCAGTTTGAGGCCTGTTCATTCATAATCATTAGGGCGATACATTAGTAATTGCTCTGTTTGTTTTTGCAACTTGCATACTTTGCGTCGTTGAGTGATTATGTGGCAGAAGCCCAGTGATTTATATTCTGTCGGCACAGCACAGCACGGAGTGCCCTCTGCTTTTATGACGGGCGAGCGGTGAGCGAGAAGACCTGTCCTTGGGTGGTGACGTCCTTTCTCGTGAATGACACCACGCAGGGCTGGACTGGACTGGGGGAGAAATAGGGCCCGGGCACTTGTGACTCAAAGGGCCCCTCCTCATAATTAGCAGCACAGAACTGACTCACTGGTGGGCCCCGTACCCTTGTGGGCACCTATTTTCAGATTTATTTATTTATTCATTTATTTAATTAACCTTTTTTTTCTTTTTACATTTCTGTAAAGAATGGTCATCGCACACTCGGAACTTCATGCAGTTACATTTAATAAGACCTATGTTTCGGCTTACGCCTTCATCGGGGTCATCTAGGCCGAAACGTTGGTCTTATTAAATGTAACTGCATGAAGTTCTGAGTGTGCGACGACCATTCTTTTCATCAAGTTGAACCTGATTGTCCGCCGTGCACACCTCACACGGTGTGCGTTTACTGATACCCGAAGAAAGACTTTTTTACATTTCTGAAAATAGGGGCCCTCAAGGGGGCAGGGCCCACCAAGAAATGCCCGCTATACCAGATGTCCAGTCCAGCCCTGACACCACAGAAAAACTGTTGACATGTGAGGTATAAATTGATGGCACACTACAATGGTGTCCAATTCCGGCTGCATTTACAGTGTCTAAATCATTCATTAGGACGATACCTCATGAGTGAAAATGATTAATTTCTTCATGACATCAGTATCACACCCATGGGCTAAGACAGACAGCGTTTCACATAGGAGCCTGAAAAAGGGGAGCCTTTGGTAAATGTGTCAGACTCCGGACAGCAGAGATAGGATTCCATATTCTGAGCTTGACTGATGTGTCCTATTAGTCTTAAGGGTCATTCTACGTTTCCACTGTGCTTTTGGCAAATGCAAAATGTCAATTATCAGGGTTTTTTTTTTTCAAATAAATGACCTAGATGTTTCCATAGTGTATATATTTAAGTTTCCAAACAAACAAATTGCCAAGCTTAATCTTAAATCATTTGATAAATACTCTAATGAAAGCGAACATTTGCTTGATTATTTTGTCAACAGTGTTATGGACAAATACTATATCATTTCAAACATATATAAAAATACTACAGAGTTGAAACAACATACGTTTGAAAGTGCTTATGTCCCTTAGCAATTATGTTGTCATTAATCTGTGCAACTGATATAGAAAATGTGATTGTTGAGCTTCATAAGTAGGATTTTATGATTCACTGTGATACAGACTCATTTTCCATTATAAATCCCTGTAACGTCTGATTTGAATTTAGTCACCCTCCTTACACAAAACTTCCCTCTCCAGAGATTATCCGTAGTGTCTGTTCATAGGACTTCAAATTGGCAGAAACATACTCCTCCTCAACTGTCATAGCTGATGCATAAGACCATTGACGGTAACACGGCTTGACATTTCAGCTATTTCTATGGTGTTGTGCTAACTGAGGACCTCAGAAGTTCCACCACAACACCTTAATCAATTCATGTATTTGTATGCTTTATCTGTGTTTTTCTACATGTGATTTCTAATTCAGATTCTTATGAATATGTTGATAGCACAGTTGACAGGCAATTTTCCCACTATGAGAACATGAAAAAGAATTAAATTATGGAAGGATGGAGCTCAAAACTTACCAAAAAGTCTTCTCATATCCTGCCAAAGAGGTTATGACATCACGTGATGTTAGTCGTATGGCCTAAGACCAAACCGTTACTGATTTATGGAGGGGGTTTTAGACCGTGACACGGTTAACAGTTTTTGTGGACACACACAAAATGGCAAATTTCAGGTATATTGGAAAGCACAATGGTCTTTCTGACAGTTTTGCCACGTTGTGATGATTACTGTGAATCAATATTTGCAGTCGTCTTGGGCAAAACAAGTTTCTTTACATGCTAATATGAAGACTGAATCTGACATTTGGAAAATAGGACGGCATGAAAACGCCCAAAACCAGTGTTAAATATTCATTCTTGCTGAGGGAAATAATGCCATGTCTTCACTTTCTGTATTGTATTAAAGATAAATGTGTGCTAATGTCCAAAACATCATTGGATGCAGTTAATAGTCAGTGGAATTGGCAAATAACATCCATGGACTTAAAAGCGCAGCCGAATCGTAGAATAACCCTTAAAATAAATGCAATTGACTTTCGCCAGTTATTATGACTGTACGTTATATTATAGCTTTACAATGCACGCCTGTGTTACATAATGTAAGCCATAAAAAAACAAGATTCAGAAAGTTCACGAGTGTCAGACAAAAAAAATGAGAACAAAAATAGAACGCAAAGACTTTTTACGAGACTTTTTTTGGCTTTTAATTCACCCCATAGCCTGACAACTGACAACGAGGGCTGAGGAAAGTGTGTTTCCAGACCCTATTGGTCCCTAAAGTAGAAAATCAATTAGCAATAACAATGAGCTTATTCCATCCTCTCCTCTCAAAGGTGGCATAGACACTGCATATTTGATTTCCCTGCAGGATTCTGGAAGCCGAGTGGAATGCTCTCGTGAAGTGTGGGTGGTTGTGTGGAGCTAGTGGTGGGGATGGTGTGTGGGTGATTGTGTAGCTAGTGGTGGTGTGTGTGTGTGAGTGTATGTGTGTGTGTGAGTGTGTGTGTGTGTGTGTGTGTGTGTGTGTGTGTGTGTGTGTGTGTGTGTGTGTGTGTGTGTGCGTGTGTGTGTGTGCGTGTGTGTGCTTGTGCGTGTGTGCTTGTGCGTGTATGCATGCATGCGCGTGTGCATGTATGTGCGCATGTGTGTGTGCATGTGTGTGTGCGCATGTGTGTGTGCGTGCGTGAATGCCTGCTTGCGTGCGTGTGTATGTGCATGTGTGTGTGCGCATGTGTGCGTGCATTTTGCGTGTGTGTTTATGTCCGTGTGTGTTTGTGTGTGCGCGTATGCATGTGCATGTGTGGTCGTGTGTGTGTGTGTGTGTTTGTGTAGTGCAAGTGCATGTGTGCATGCGCTTGGGTAAAAGAGGGGTGGGAGGTGGGTGGTTAGTAGTTGGAGGAAGAAGAGGCAGCATATGTGCACCCAACCCACTCACACCCCCACCCCCACCCCCACCCCAACCTCCACTCACCCCCCATCCCCATCCCCATCCCCATCCCTGCATTAATGTGCCAGAGAGAGAGCACAGTGGCAGTGGCAGTGTGGTGTGCTCCGCTGTGCTGCGCTGTGCTGTGGGCAGGCCTCCCCCATTTAAAACACCACACTCTGCAGAATTATAAAGGCCTTCTCTCTCCACCTCGACTTGCAGAAAAAAGAAAAAAACAGCATGTTGCTTTATAAAACTGTCCAGCCAGAGCCACTGAGTTTAAGGAAGGGTACAGGTTAAAAAGGAGGCCTACAGTACTTGTGTTGTGTATCTGCTGACAGTAGCATATAATGACACTATGAGATTGTTAATGAAGCTACCAAGATGGACCAGTCACAGTGCTAGCGACCTCGTTGTACACTCCAATGTGCATGGGTGTGATGCAGTCTTGAGAATTGTCAAAACAAAGTGTGGAGAGGCAGCCTTTAGTTTCTATGCTGCAAAGCTTTGGAATCAGCTCCCAGATGACGAAAAAAATGCACCCACTATTGATAACTTTAAATCTAGACTCAAGACAAAGCTGCTCTTAGATGCTTTCCCTTATCTTAAATTATATGTCATTCTTATTTTTATTTTCATTTTTTACCATATGTTTTATCTTAATGTTTTATTTTTTCTTTGACTCTTTCTTTCTTTCTTCGACTCTTTCTTTCTTTCTTGTTTCCTTTCTTTTTGCATTTGTTTTTTATGAAGCACATTGAGTTGCACCTGTGTATGAAATGCGCTATACAAATAAACTTGAGAAACGTTATATATAAGTTCATGTGCAGATTAGACTGCTCTCTAAACATCATAATTCAAACCCCAGTGAATCAAGCAATGAGTTCTGTGAGGTTTGCCTCCAAGCTCAGGTGACACTGGAGAGAGTGCCTATTATGTCTGATGGGTGTACTCATCCTTTATTTTTTGTTTTACTTCCTTATTTTGCTTTTCTTAACTTTTCTTGTAATTTATACTAGTGTATACCTTGATATGGACCATGCATTTTTGAGTCCGATGTAAATAATAATAATAAAAAACATTTTTTTTTTCTCCCTCTCTTCATATTTTATCATTTATTTTGCCTGGAGACTGATGGAGGTGTTCTGATAATCCACTTGGGTACAGTGTAAAGTTTTTGTATGACGTTGGTTCTTTGCAAAGCACATTGAATTGCTTCCATGTATGAAATCCGTTTTAGAAATAAATTGCCTTGCTTGCTTTGCCTTGACTTGTTTACCTTGATATGGATCATGCATTTTTGTGTCTGATGTAAAAAAAGAATTGAATTCATTTCATATTTTATCATTTATGTTTGCCTCGTGACTGATCGATGTATTCTGATGCTCCACTTGGGTACAGTGGCACCTGACTGTCATCTGGGCTCAGCACCAACTCCAAGAGTGGGGAGTGGTAGGAGTAAAGAGAGACGTGATCGGAGGTTGGAGGAGGGGAGAGGAAAGAAGAGGAGAGAAAAGCAACGGAGAGGAGAGGAGGAGAGGAGAGAAACAGAGAGGAGAGGCGAGGAGAGGAGAGGAGAGCAGCGGAGAGGAGAGCAGCAGAGAGGAGAGGAGAGGAGAGGAGAGGAGAGGAGAGCAGGAGAGAGGAGAGGAGGAAAGGAGAGGAGAGGAGGGAAGAGCAGCAGAGAGGAGAAGAGAGGAGAGGAGAGGAGAGGAGAGGAGAGCAGCAGAGAGGAGAGGAGGGGGCAGAAAAAGAGGAGGCGAGGTGAAGGGGGTTGTGTTGTTGGGTTAGAGCTCTGTTACTGTTGGCAGTGCCAGGGACTAGATGGCTTGATTTGGGCAGAAAGACAAGCATGAAGAAACGGAATGAAGTGGAGAGAGAGAGAGAGACAGAGACAGAGACAGAGACAGAGAGAGAGAGAGAGAGAGAGAGAGAGAGAGACAGAGACAGAGACAGAGACAGAGAGAGAGACGGATAGACCGACAGACAGACAGACAGACAGACAGACAGACAGACAGACAGACAGACAGACAGACAGACAGACAGACAGACAGACAGACAGACAGACAGGGAGGAGGAGGAGATGGACATTGAGAGTCCCTGCTTAATGTGTTGGCATGGCCTATCTGCTCACCCGAACCCTCTTCGATTCCTAACCCCCATCTCACACCCACTCACACACTCTGTCCTCCACCCTGCCCCCCCACCTCCCAGCCCTACCCCATCTCTCCCGCATCCCTCCATCCCCCATCCCCCACTCCCAGAAAGGGAGAGAGATAGAGATAGAGAGAGACAGAGAGACAGAGAGAAGGAGGAGGAGATGGACATTGAGAGTCCCTGCTTAATGTGTTGGCATGGCATAGCTGCTCACCCAAACCCTCTTTGATTCCTAACCCCCATCCACGCTCCCCCCTTTCCCCACTCTCCCCGCAGCCCTACCCCACTTCTCCCCCATCCCCCTGCACTCAACTCCCCCACTCCCCTACCCCACTTCACCCGGAGCCCCGCATCCCCCATCCCACTCCAGCCAGCTACCCCCTCCCCCCCTCCAGCCCTTCCCCACTTCTCCCCCATCCCCTGCACCCTCTCCCCCTCTCCCCCCTCTCCCCCTCTCCCCCCCCCCCAGCCCTTTACCCCTCCCCCCCCCAGCCCTTCCCCACTTCTCCCCCATCCCCTGCACCCTCTCTCCCACTCCCCCTCTCCCCCACTCCCCACTTCTCCCCCATCCCCTGCACCCTCTCCCCCCTCTCCCCCCTCTCTCCCACTCCCCCACCGCTTTAATCTGCCCCTGCACAGCTGCCACTTCCTCCCCCATGTGCCGGCTGGGCACCCTCTCTGACTGACTGGCTGACTCGGGTCCAGCGCTGCCCTGCCTGGCCACTACTCTGGAAAATTCCAACTGCTCGCTCACTGCTGCAGCCTGGCTTGGCACTGGTACCCCTCCGTCGTCTGTTTGCCTTTTTTTTATTTTTCCTTTTTTTTCCCCCCATTATTTTTCTGCATCACTGCTACATTTTGCCGGTTTTCTGTCTTTTTCAAAACACATAATTCTCAGATCTTGTCTCTGTCTTCATTATGGTACTTGGCTAATGTTGACTGAGTCTCCTGTCGCATTTGGTCTGCATTTGATTTCAGTAGGGAAAATATCACTGGAAATGACTTCAGTGTGCAGTAGGCCTAGTGCAGTGTAGTACTGTGAATTGTAACTGGCAGGTGGATGTATGTAGGCTATGTAGCCTATTATATGTATGCAAATGCTTTAAATTTAATATTTTCTACAGTAGGGACAGAGCGGCTAATTAGCTTAGAGAGCTAGCCGTAGCAAACGCACAACAACAATGATCCGCTGAGACTGGCAGTTCTGCTGCTTTCTATTTAAAGACTGCTGTTACTGTTTCGGTTGTGGCTGTTTTAGAGCTACAATATACAAAATCATCAACAAGTGAGTTCACCAACTGTGAATTTCTATGTATTTGGTAACACTTTATTTTAGTGTTACATCTATTGCAGAAGTAGTAGTTCATACACCACACTCTTCCGTGTGGTGCGTCTCCAGTTGAATAACTTGGAAGGTGAAAAAGTGGATCGCAATCGGGTTCTTCTTTTCTTCTTTTTTATTTTTTATTTGCATAGCAGCAGAAGTGTAGACAAACGTGATGGAGACACTGACAAAGGCAACAGCCGAAACGTTTGTCTACACTTCTGCTGCTATGTAAATAAAAAATAAAAAAGAAGAAAAGAAGAACCCGAGTGCGATCCACTTTTTCACCTTCCAGTGTTACATCTATTATCACTAATACATACAATTTTAATGCCTGCATAAGTAACTTGTAAGGCATGTAGGCTACTAAGCAAAAGCCAAGGTCTACTAGGTCCTTACTCAGGTTAAATTGGTAATAAATCCCTTATTGTGCATGGACAAGACATTTGCGAATACATGTATAATAAATGTTTGATTATGCTTAGTACATGCCTTACAAGTTACTTATAATGGCACATTGTAGGTATTAGTGCTAATAGATGTAACACTAGAGTAAAGTGTTACCATATTTCTGTATTTATTTTTGAGAAACGATGAACGTCAATGCTAATAATCTGCAATGCAGGTGAGTGACCCCGCATTTATGTTTGTCTCTTGTCTTCAAAAAAGGGCAGTTCATCGCCCACTTTCATGTGCGTGCTCTCTTTTGCTTTTTTTTTTTTTGCACATTATCATTTTAAAGATGACCTCCTACTGGCTGCCGCACTTGGCAATGCATTCTAAGCTCACCTCCTCCATGACTCACTTTGTGAAGGGCAACCTTATTTCCATTTTTCCCCTCTCTTCCCTTCCTGTATTAAACGGCTTAAGTCAGTGGTGCATTTTTCTGATCCCTATCCCTCTTCCCCTGTGCTCAGTGAGCTGACGAAAAAAAGGACAGAGCGAGAGAGAGAGAGAGAGAGAGAGCGAGAGAGAGAGAGAGAGAGAGAGAGAGAGAGACAGAGAGAGAGACAGAGAGAGAGGAGAGTAAGTGGAGAGGAGGCGCGGCGGAAGAACAAGAGTCTGTGTGCAGAGCATTGTCTGAGTGTCCTCCACATTTTAGCTGAAGGTCAAGCGGTAAAACGCTCGCCATTCATAGGAGGGGTTGCCATGAAATTATCATAGCATCAATTGTCTGCTTCTCCACAGAGAGAGAGAGAGAGAGATGGTGAGAGAGAGAGAGAGAGAGAGAGAGAGAGAGAGAGAGATGGTGAGAGAGAGAGAGAGAGAGAGAGAGAGAGAGAGAGAGAGAGAGAGAGAGAGAGAGAGAGAGAGAGAGAGAGAGAGAGAGAGAGAGAGAGATGGTGAGAGAGAGAGAGAAATGGTGAGAGAGAGAGAGAGAGAGAGAGAGAGAGAGAGAGAGAGAGAGAGAGAGAGAGAGAGAGAGAGAGAGAGAGATGGTGAGAGGAGAGCAATAAGGAGGAGTGCTTTTCTCGAGTGAGCCACGCATGGCTGGTGTTTGCTATAAGCAATAGATGCTTTTTTTCACCCACATCTTGAAGAGAGAGTTTAAAGGGGACTGACTGGATGGTGGTCGTGGCTGGATCCCCCCCACTTATGTGAAGGAGTTCTTGCTTGAGTTTGAGTGCGATTGTCTGTCTGCTGGCCTCTTTGACTTTCATGGTAGATTTAAGCCCCACGGCTCAGCGCATTCTTGCTGAATGGCAGAGGTTGCTTAGTCATGGCAACGTGAAGGTCCCTATAGTCTCTGATAGACTGGATTTTTTTTGCAGAAAAAGTATGTAAAAACGTGTATAAATGTAAAAGTAAATGTAAAAAAATGCATATCGGAATTAATATATTAAATTAAATCTATGGTAGAGGTTGTTTAGTCAGAGCTACGTGAAGGTCTGTATAGTCTCTGATAGACAGTTTTTTGCAGAAAAGTATGTAACGATGTGTATAAATGTAAATGTAAAAAAAAATACATATCGGAATCAATATATTAAACTTAAAACTAAAACAGTCTATTTAAAGCAGGGGTGTCAAACTCATTTTGGTCCGGGGGCCGCATACAACCCATGTGGACCTCAAGCGGGCCGCATTAGTAACATCATCGCGAAAAAAAACCATAAAGCAGAGGATTAGTGTTCAGTACTATCACGTTTTAAGTGTGGTGAATATGTAGAAAGCAATGCAATACTGATAATCCTATGCAAAATTTCCTTGACTTCATTCATTCATTGCCAACCGTCAATGAATTAAATATGGGACAGTTCATTTTGGCAGGGGGTCTGGGGGTTTCCCCCAGAAAATTTTGTATTTCTTAGATGTCATTTCCTGCATTTTCACGCATTCTAACATCCCGTTTCCAATTTCAGCTTAATAGGAACCAATACAAATCCAATTATATTTATTATTTATTTACAACCAATACCAATACAAATAAGAAGTATTAACATGTTATCTCTATATATGAGGTCTATAATATATGAGCTTTATCAAATGCCTGTTACAGTACAAATTCACCATTTATAATAGAAGTGTGATGTGCACTTTACTACATATATACAGTATAACAGAGGGACCATTGGGTTAATGTCATGCAGGTATCGATTTTGCCCCGTAATTGCGTAATTGCGCATTTCGGTTATTTCATTGAAAAAAATAAAAAAATAAAAAAGTAAAAAAAAAATATATATTTTTTTTTACATCCGGGCCGGATGGAACCCTCTGGCGGGCCGGATGCGGCCCGCGGGCCGTATGTTTGACACCCCTGATTTAAAGGGAACAATTTGTGGTCTCCACTAATCTGGTTGAGTTTTTTTTTTCTTTTTTTTTTCTTTTTGATTAACAGCTAGGTTACAGTTAGGTTGCCTCTATGGGTCTGCATGCACATGCAAACAAAAAAACAGACACAAACACACTCACACACACACACACACACACACACACGCACACACACACACAGCAGCAGCATATCCTTTTCTGAGCATTTCCACTAATCATCATGAGTTTTCTAAAAACTTCCTGTGTCAGACTGTGTGTTTCATATTTAGAATAAAAGTCTTGTGTCCTTATCTGAGGCCCAGGGAGGGAGTTGGTAAATCAATCATGAGCTTGATAATGGGGAATGTGCCTTTGACAGAGACGTGTATCAGTCAGGCAGCCCTGTGAATGAGTGCCAATGTAGAGTGCAAGAGGGGCGCCGCGCAGGGAGAGAGGGAGGGATGGAGGGAGAGGGAGAACGGGAGGGAGGGATGGATGGAGGGAGGGATGGAGGGACAGAGAGAAGGAGAGGGATGGAGGGAGGGAAGAAGGGAGGGAGAGGGAGAGAGGGAGAGAGGGAGATGGAGGGAGGGAGAAAACATGAGAGAGGGAGAGGGAGGAGGACGGAAAGGGAGAAAGAGGAGGAAGGGAGAGGAGGAGGAGGAGGAGGAGGAGAGAGGAAGAGAGAGGATGATAGAGAGGGAGTAAGAGAGGGAGGAAGGGAGAGGAAGAGGAGAGAGGAGGGAGAGGAAGGGACGATGGTGGATGATGGAGAAAATGTTTGGGGACGAGAGAGAGAGAGAGAGAGAGAGAGAGAGAGAGAGAGAGAGAGAGAGACTCTGCTGCTCTTAGCTCTTAGTTGGAGGTCTGTGCTAGATTCCAATCCATTAGCAATCTGGCCTAGCCGGGGTTGCTTTAGTCAAGTATATGAATAGATGAATGTGAATTCATTAACACTGCTGACTTTTTCCCCCTCAGTCCATTGCAGTCTGGGCACAAGCTCCAAACACATCCAAGCTCTCGGGGCTGTCTGGTATAAAGCAGAAAATAAATGTGGCAATTTGGTCACCAAAAGCACTGAGTCTTGGGCTATTCCTTATTTGCTGATTCATTTAGCTGCAGCAGCAGCACGAGAGCTGCAGCCTTTGGCATGAACAGAAATGTGATAGGAGTCATTTGATATGCATTGCCAGAATACAGTACCTATTTAAAATGAATGCTTGTTCAAGCGTTCTATACTCTGTTGTAAGTTGTCTCGGTAAGGTTTTGCAATCAGTCTCTTGACGCCATGTAAAATTGAATTTAAAAAATTGAGGAAGAACATACAGAACAGTACAACTACTCTCAGAAGTTATGATAGGCATCATCAATGCAAATACAACATGCTTCACACACTTCAGTTGAAACTGAGACATGGTAATAAAAATGTGTGAACAACATTGATAGCCTAGTACTCCTTAACCCTCTGAGGTCCGAGTGCTCTTCAGAGGGCATTGTGTCTCCAAAAACAAATCTGTAACTCTGTGAGTTTTTGTCATTGAAACATAAAAGTCACACCATTAGAAACCTCAGACCTTCCAGGTCCCAAATATATATATATATATAAAATGAAAATACTTGAAAATGTTAGGGTGGTGCAAGCAGCCTAAAAGCCTCTGAAAAGCCTTAGACCTCAGAGGGTTAATTATGATCTGGGAAAACATAGGAGGAATCCGCAGCGACGGCAGCTATGTGTGGAGTAGACTGTTGCATGTACAGCAGTCCCATTACAATGATCAATACTGAGGGACAGGCTGTTCACTGTGACTTCTCTATGGCCGTATGATAATGAGGCAGTGTCCTTTTGTGGAGAGACAGAGATAAAGACCATGCCTGGCTATGTTAGTCAATTTCAGTAATTTAATAGCAGATATTTGCAGGTCACTGCAAATGTGGCTGGAGGGAGCCAATTGGGCATATAATACACCGTGAGTTGCAGATCGCAAGGGCAAGCTGATTAGAATCGATGTTTAACCAGCAGATATTTTAGATGAAGACAGTGAACTTTTTTTTTCTTCACACAATCGTCAGTCAGTCAGGACGAAATGCGTCTCAGCACATTACAGCTTCCTCATTCTTCTTCGTCTTCATCTTCTTTGTTGTCTTCTTCTTCTACCACTCCTTCTCCTTCTTCTTTTTCTTCTTCTTCTTCTACCTCTTTCTTTTCCTTTCCTTTTTCTCAAAGGGAAAGGGAAGGGGAAAAAAAGGCTAATTAAATGGGGGGAAAACAGACTCAAAATCAATCCCCCGTTTTTGCTTGGATCCTGAGGGAGAGGGAGATGGAGAGAGAGAGAGAGAGCAGTTCAGTGTCCTCTGAAGCAGAAGCAGAAGCAGTGCGGGGGTGGACTAATGTCCCGTGTCTCTTTCAAACACTGACTCGGTCTGTCTCAGACCTTGATGAAGTATATTACTGCCACAATCCACCTCTCTTCTTCTTCTGTCTCTGTTCCATCCCCCACATCCTGTGATGGTCAGGTCACAATGCTTTTCTGCCAACCTTTCCGCAGTTGATATCACAATCAACCGATCTGTGTTGTCTCTGGCGAATTCTTGTTTAATAGAAGACGAGAAAATGAACAAACAAAAACACCAAAGCAACGCCAAAAAAGCAGATGGTGTTTGAATAAATTACAGCCCCCTTTGACGTTGACCTCACAATCAGTAAATTGTGCTGTTTGGCTCACCTCACTTAATCCAAGAAAATAAGTCTGCAGAAAATCATTCCCTCCATCTCTACCGTGCAGTAAACTGCTGCCCCATGTGGCTTATGTCATCCGCAATCCTACCACAGATATGGGTTGAACTCCCAGTTGAATCACCTACCATAAGATTGACGCAACCATGTCATAAATAACTCATGGCAGATACCATGTCCTGTTGTTAACTGTCAAGGAGCTTCACTTTGTTATGTTATGACACTGTCATGTCTCTGTGCATTGCCCCTGACAGGATTGTTAGGATTTTTATATGACACAACAGTCCGTGGCATTTGCTCATGGGCTGTCATTGTATTACATTGTGAACGCCACGATGAAAATAAGAGGCAGCATATGAAGGATATCACATAGGGACGGATGCCTTTTATTCACCCCCAGGCATATGGCTTCAAGTGGTGCTGCATAGTGCAACCTTGTGCAATCCAGAACAACGGCTATACAGCAAAGCTTTTTGATTTTAGAATACGGAACCTTCATTTTGTTGTCCATTTCTGTATTCTCTGTTTGAATGTTCTAAGATACCTTGACATGCATACGTATGTCTTATTTGTTTGAGATGTGGATCGGTCAAGATGATGTTCGACACTGCCAACATTTTAATTGGTAGTTGGAACAC
>NC_085868.1:44238404-44255904 GCF_034702125.1 Engraulis encrasicolus
AGCACATAAGAACATGCAAGAAGTTGCATTTAACGCTAAGACCCTCGTCTTGCATTAGAATGTGTGCTCTAACATCCCAAGATTTTTAATCAAAACGTCTCAAATCTCATGATCCTGAATGTTGCGTCATGCAGCTCCAGGCGCCAGGGCCAATGTTGCGCAACGCAACATCCAGCACCAATGGGTTAATATGTAATATTTTTTTAAAGGATATTTCTGATTATACACACACATTAACATACTGGTTTGGTGTTGGGTTAGGGAACAGCAATGAAAAAAACAACACCCCAAAACAACAACATATATATATCATTATTGCACTACAGCACAGTGTAGTGTAGTGTTAGGTGATCCACAAAAGCCAGCCCAACCTGGTGAAAAGGGAGCGAGCGCTTTATCATCCCCCATGCCTGGAGGACTTCCATTAAATATCATGATTAAACTAATCAACAGACTCATTGGTGCCTGTCAGATAGCATCTCTGCCTTCTCAATTAGCCAAATCTCCTTGAACTCAATTGCACACATCATGATCACGAAAAGCATCTCCTTCTTACGCTACGCTACGGTCCCTCGTCTCTCTCTCTCTCTCTCTCTCTCTCTCTCTCTCTCTCTCTCTCTCTCTCTCTCTCTCTCTCTCTCTCGCTCTCTTTCTCTCTCTCCCCACCTCCCCTCCCAGGCCTTGCCAGCCCTCCTGAACAAGATAAGTGAAATAATCGAGGGGGAAATTAAACATTGTGCCCTCTTCACAGCTTCACTTCTCTCTCTCTCTATCTCACTCTCTCTCTCTCTCTCTCCCTCTTCCTCGTTTACTCTGCCCCTCTCTCTCTTTTTCTCTCTCTCCTCCTCTCTCTTCCTCACCTCCCCTCCTGTGCCCAGCCCCACCCCTCCCGCTCCCCCTCTCGGAGGACTTTCTGTTGATTAAAAGCATTATTTGTGGGGTGAAGGCAACATGCACAGCGTGATCCTAGCCGGGTGGGTGTGCAATGCACTGTGGGTAATGTGTTCATCCATTATCGGGGAGGAGTCATTGCATTTTGTTTTTGTCAGTGGCAGAGAGGCGGGCAGGGTCATCCAAACACCAAGGTGTGATTCCAAAAGCAGGCAGAAGCGGTGCGAACAAACACACCACATTATCGGTAAATCCATTTAGAGAGAGATGTGAGAATGACGCCCATTTTCATAGGAAAGAACACAAACAGCAACAACATTAAAACAGCTGCATCTAACAAACAAATGCATAATAAAAAAAAAAATCAACAAAATGTCTGCACATCTTCAACACGAACTGTACCAAACAAATAAGATAATGGTAGTGATCTAGATAGCATGGTTCAGTGTTGGCAATTAGCTAAGTTGTGAAGTCATAGTAACAAGTGTGACCAAGTGTCTGTAGCATTTTTCATTGTAATATTTTGTTTGTAGTGATATTTTGTATTAATGACAAAAAATAAAAGTAGAAAGTAGTTAAACAACAACTTAGATTGGATATGGACAGCTAAACATGTAATATATATTGATGTTAGGAAATACAGTCCACATCTCTGATAAAGCCAGAGGAGTACTTTCTGGAAAAAGTCAATTAGCATCTAAATGGATTTTTTTGAACTCTGGCATTGAGCATTTGCATATGAAGACGACGAAGCAAAAATATTTATCAGCTGAATACCAAGTGGAAATCTATGGTGGTCGCTTAGCTTAGCGCTCATTGCTTGGGGGTTCGTGGTGTGGAACAGCATTCTCCTCAGTCCTCCACACACTACAGAGCTAAAGGCACAGTCTCTGGTAAAAAATGAAGAAAACCATGTTGTTGTTGTTACTCTCCTGCAGTCATGTAAAGACCACAAGTAATGCTACACTTGAAATGAGACTCTGAAGTGTTGAGGCAAACGAAATGCAGAAGCCTATTTTCTCTTCCTTGAGCCAACTCTTTTAGTCTCTTAGGTTCGAACAAGGCCTCAAGGCCTCGGTATACCGGCTCCTGTGGATGTGTACATGTTACATAAAAAACAATTATCATGTCACTCGGAATTGGTCCTCCCAATCGAAATGGAAGCATTCCTTTTTTGCCCACTACACTACTATATATGCTTGCTGAATGTCTTCTCTCCGGCTGCTCTGCAGTCTCCTCATTTTCATAGCCTGAGGAGGAAATACACTCCAAGCTCAATGCGGACTGCTTCCCTGTGTCAATATCTCAGTTTAAAGAGTAGGTTTTTTCAAGGCTTTCCGTTCTAACAAATCAATTACAAATAGAAAAATCTTTATGTGGTGGTAATAACTAAGTCATCGATTGCATAATTGAAACCTAACTGAATTAGCTTCACTGCTACCATGGTGTCGTTAGCTCCCACTGAAGAAATCCCTACATTCCAACATTGGGGTTTGATTCTCCACCAACAACGATATATGAACCTGACATCATATTTATTGATGACATTAACATATTTTGGTCAATATAGTGCAATAAGTGCAAAGCAATCAAAACCATGAAAACAAGAAGGGATAGAGAATTGCGAATGCTTGTATAAAAATAGGTGTTACATTAAAATATTCGTATTACACAACATAATTATTACTTCAATTATTATTTATGAATTCTGATAACATATTAAAAATACATATTAAGAATGAATGCACATATTCATTTTTAATATATAATAAATCTTCCTAATGGTAGCTGGGGAGACCCTACAGTCTTCCATTTCCAAAAAAGTGCAGAAAGCATACAAAGACACTTTTTTTTATATCTCTCTCTTTTTTTCAGATGATGCAAAAGTCTCTCTTTGACATTGGGGGAAGGGGAGGGGGTGTGCCACAGTTAAAAAGAAAGCCACTTGTACAATGCCAGCTACAGGAAATGATTTGAAATTACAAACATAAGCTTTACAGAAGATTATGGAACATGGAACAGGTAATATTGATGATTAATTAAAGAGGTTGGAAATACATGGCAGAGATTATACCAATAAATACAGTACTTACTTACAGACTAGAGCAGAGAATTGTCCTGCACAGTTGGGTGTACTGTACAGTTGGATGGTCTCGTTGAATGTCGGTGAACTCTTTTTTTTTGTATTTCACAATATATGGTAGGTTATATTCCTGAAAATGTATTTGGGTATTTGCCTGTACACCTACATTTATGTGTATTCAATTCTGGACATTAAAAAAATAGATTTTTTTGCAGTTTTATGTCAGAACGCATCTACTTTGTTCCTTGATGCAGGTTCAGAGAGCATTTCTTTTTTCTGTAATGTCATGTAGCTTTGAAAAAAAAGTAACACAGTCGGGCACACCCCATTTCTGATCCTTTTTTCCTTTCATTCATTCATTCATCCTTTCTTTCTTTCTTTTCTTTTTTTAAAGTTGTTGAATACTGTGCCAAGGCACCCGTCTTTTTAAGCCAGCACAATACATTGGGGGGAAATGCTTGATATCTCTTTATAGATAAATGTTCAAAACTGGCTGAATGTTGTTTGTTTCTCAAGAACTTCGAGGTAGTCTGGCTCAACTTGGAGTTTAGCCTTTAGTTCCAAATACTCGTTTCTGTTGGGCTCCACATAAACAGTACTAGGTGTGGTTCCGTACAGCATAGTTTCTCGTATTCTGTCGGGGTGCAAGTATTGACGTCTAACGTCAAAGTTTGCGTTGTACGTCGTGTAGGGGGCAGGTCCAGTGTACTTGTACTCGTAGGTGCTGCCCGGGGTCATCGCTGGCGATTTGCCCGGCTCGAGTATTCCACTGAAAAAGTGCTCAGCGTCCTGCACGGGAGAGGGGTTATTATCGCGAGGCTCGATGGTACTCACGCTGTAGCTAGGGCTGCGCATCATGCTGCTACACTCCCGCTCATCGTCCGCCGTGCTCCGGTACGTCCCCTTGAGCTCATGAAAGTCACGGTAATCCTCCACCGCGTTGCCCTCCCTTGACCTGTAGATGGGGTTCTTGCACATGTGGCCCAGGGGTTGGGGGATATACTCGTACACGTGCCCGGCAGGGGCCTTGCCCTTGGGGACGGTGCGGTTGCTGTACAGGCTGTACTGGAGGTTAAAGGAGCTGACGTCCGAGTTGTTGGTGCTGGTGCGGTCGCTCTGGGACTTTTTGCGCCGCTTCATCACCACCACGAACAGCCCGGCCGCCACGAAAACAGACATAATGAAGACGAGTAGCAGGCTGAGGATGAGCACCGACAGGGGGACGGTGCTGGAGGGTGGGTGGTAGGACTGGGAGGTCTCCATGGTGGTCACACTGACCAAGGGCTCCTCCGACGGGGAGCTCACAGTGGACACGACGATATTATCCGAGTAATCGAGACAAAGTTGGTCGGCCAGCACATGCCTTAAGTCCTGCCCCGTCAGTCGTTTGGGGCTCTCGCAGACGACATCATTGACAACCGTGCCCATGTTGAGCTGCTCCAGCCAGATCTTCATCCCCACGGCTTCGCAGGAGCACTCCCACGGGTTCTCAAAGAGGTCGATCTGCACCAGGGACTTGAGCTGATCCAGCACACCACTCACAGGCAAGTTCTGAAAGTGGTTGCTGCGCAAATTGAGCCGTGACAAGGACAGACTGGAAAAGACGCCCCCTGGCAAGGTCTTCAGAAGGTTGTTGTTGAGAAATAGCAGCTGGAGGTTTGGCAGAAACCTGAAGCTGCCCCCAACAATCTCTTTGATTTTGTTGTACTCTAAGTACAGATACTGCAAACTCTGCAGCCCGAAAAACATGTCTGCTGTGAGACGGTCGATTAAGTTGCCATTCAAGTACAGCCTACGCAACTGAGTTAAATCCCCAAAAGCTCTGTCGTGTATGACTGCTATCCGATTGTTTCCCAGGTGCAGCAAATCCAATCCTGTGGCCTCTACGAAATCCGATCTGCGCACCACGGGGATGTAATTCCCTGTGAGGTACAACTTTTTGGGATTGTATGGCTTGGGCTTAAGATCTGATATGCTCTCAATTTTTCTTTCCTGGCAGTTGACATTTAGCCCAAGGTCAGATATTTGCAGATTGCATGTGCAGGTGACGGGACAGTCCAAAGGCACAGGGGCTTTGGTCTGAAAGGCGATGATGGGCCCATAGTTGTAAGGGTTGGAGGCGATGCGGGAGGTGGGCTTTGTCCGGGTTTTGTTGGGGGGACGAGTGCCCTTGGTGGGCCTCGATGAGGACCTAAACACCCCCGAAGAGGTGGCAGAGGTGGTCACAGCTGCAGGAGTGGTCTGAAAGAATCCACTGGTGCTTAGGGGTGGCGGTGGGCGCATTTCATATTCAGAGACAGGTCGACGAGGACACAGTTCCTGCTTTGAGACCTCGTCAAGGTCCCTGCCGTGCAGGCGAAAAGGCGTCTCGCATATCACCTCTCCAACCAGAGCTGTGTAGGCTATGCTCTCCAGCCAGGCCTTGAGGGCGATGAGCTCACACGAGCAATTCCACGGGTTCTCCTCGAGTTGTAATTCCACAACGTTGCCCATATGTTCCAGCAGGCCCATGTAGGGGAACATTTTCAAACGGTTCCCCCTCAGATCCAGGTGTGTCAACGGTACATTTCGGAAAATGTTAGAGGGCAGCAATGACAACAAGTTGTCATTCAAAATCAGTACAGTGAGATGGTGAAGTCTGCTCAGAGAAGTAGGATCTATGTTACTAATATAATTATAATCAATCTGAAGGTATTCCAGACTCTCTAGCCCTGTGAAGGTGTCATCCCTAAGGATGTCTATTTTGTTATTGTTAAGGTGCAATCTCTTGAGACCCTGGAGTCCATTGAAAGCTCCGGTCTCAATCTCTGATATGTCATTATTCCCTAAATGTAAAATGGTCACCCCAGTGTAATTGATGAAGTCATTGAGGGCCAGCTTTTTCAGGAGATTCCCAGTCAACAGTAGATGGTATGGCGAGAAATGCACAGGGGCTATTTCCGTTAGTCTGACAATCCCTCTGTTCTCGCAGCTGACAGACAGCACTCCCTCCTTCTCCTCGCAAGTACACAGCTTTCTGCAGATCTCCCCGTAATTGTCATACATCTCCACCAGATTCAGAGATGCCACGACCAAAAGGATTATTTTCGCTATCCAGATATGCATTTTCATGGCAGAGAGGGGCCCAACTCACTGTGGTGGTAGTGGTGGTGGTAGTGAATAGGTAGTCTGTGTCGTCATCTGAAAAGAGAAAGAAGCAAATATCATCTTTGAATTTGAAGGATAACAAAAAAAAGTGAACATTTGCTTTTGCAATAAAAGGACAAAGAACATTATCTGGAACACAGATACAAACAATAAATGCAAGTAACACATTCCTTGCATCAAGGTGCCCACAGACAGACATGACATGGATATTGGATAATTCAGGAATATTTTTAGTACAATGAGTAATTTTATACCTAATATTCATAAAACAAGTAGCCTACATATTTTGCCTTCCTCTCATTTTTTCCTCTTCCACAGCAAGTGCAAAACAACATCCATTGACTTTCAAACATTGTTCTATTCTTATCAGAAGTTGGTGGAGTAAAAAACATGATAAATTTGCAACCCATTCTATGTGGCTGGTGCGTGTGCGGGGGCATGTTTTTATTCATTCAATTTCTTATGAAGGCAGCAGCCAGCCTACATAAGAAACCTTCTCACCTCTTTGAAAATCGGGGAGTAACAACAACAGACGTTGCGGGCCAAGGAGAAAAAAAAAAGGGTAGCTATTTCGCTGCGCAATGTTGCAGTATTAAACCTTTACGCACAACTTGAGTGCGTGAATATGTATATATTTCACATGTAAAATGTGGAAATAAAACAGAATAAAGCTTTTACATTGTAGACACAACATTTCCTCTCTGGCAAAGTGCTTCTGGGCGCGCATTCTTCCCCTTGAACGGAGGCATATTTTTTCTTCCACCGACCGCACTGAGCAATTCACCCAAATAAAAGCTCTAAAATGCCCAAATCAAGAATAACCGGGGGGTTTATGGGGAAATCACAGCCATAGCGTCAGATACGAGGACTGACCAGCGAAATAAAATCATACTGTACTCACCCTGCATATCCGATGACTGCAAGTTCTAAGGGGCAACTCACGACTAGGTTCTCCCTTCGAGGGTAGCAACTCGGTAAGTGCATTAACGTAAGGCATATGCTCGAACCCAAGACAACGTTCATGTTACTCTCATAGGCGCCACAAACAGTGATTATGACAGTGGCGACAATCCTAACTCGTCATCCTTTGGGAAAAGGGAAAAAATCGAGCGCATTAAAAACAAAATGCATGATCTTACACCCCCGTCTAATTCAAAATACATATCTTAACCAACGGCTATAGTGTTCCAAACGACACGTTTTGACGCAAATCTGTAGCCGAGCTATCTTATCGAAAGGAGGATGACTTGATTCAGGCGCAAAATCTCTCGCTTTCTCCCTCACCCTCTCCCTGCTTCAGCTTTTTTTTCAGCTCGGCACACACGCATACTGAGCGCGCACGGAGATGAACACGAACTCTTTTGCATCCAGGCTATCATGGGTACTGTGTTCATATGCAGCGATCCATGTTGCGATTCCTAACATATTTTATATGCCGCTGTGCTGAACATATTTTTTGCCCTGTTTAACATAGAGTAGCCTAATGGTTCTACCGTTAACACCTAATCCAACTGAACTGAAATGCATCCATGTCCGACTCATCTGACACCTAAAATGTAGCAACACAACCAGCCTGAAATGAAAAACTAGGGGAGTTATCCACAAACACAACACCAAGACAAAGGACGAAAGGACACTGTGCGTCACTGTTAATGACAAAGTAGACCACATTTTCTTCAAGGTATATTTGTACACATTAAGCCACCCTAATGTCCAGTCGCTACCTCCTTTTAATTCCATGTACAACTTAACACCCGCAGTGCATCACAAGCACACACATTTCAGTACCATGGACAGCTCCACGACACCGACCATGGCTGCACTTTCATTTTTTCCAATTAGTTCGTAAGGCAAAAATCTTACCGGGTTGGAATTCGTGAATGTGAAAGCATGTCTACAGTCACAGAGCTGCACTTTTCTTTAAGATAATATGTCCCGCTTTCCCAACAGTAAAATCCTCAGAGTCGAACGTCCGTAGACTCCAGCTTTCAACACCGAGCACAGAATTGAACAAACTGTCTGCTGCCGATGACGGTCAAGAGGAAACCTTCAGACTATGACTCTCTCAACGCGGAAAAAATGTCCATTTCAAAAAACGACAGCGAAATATCGAGTCGAAATTCATATGCCACCATCTAGACATTCATCTCGACCGAGACCACCCTCCCTCCGGAACGCAGACCGGCGAAAAAGGATGGGCAAAGCTCGCATCCCCCGGTCTCTTCTGAGTGGTATGGCTTATATCGCCCTCCTCATACGCTCCGTCTTCCCAAGGTGTCCTTATGTTTCAGTCAAGCGCTCATCACGGAGATGTTATGTCCGGACTCCAGGTTGCAATCCATTCCTTCTTCATGACTTGAATTATCGTCTTGATATCGTGTAACTTGAATTAACATTAGACAAATATAACCACCGTTTCAACTAGTGGAACTTGAATTTCGATTGGCTCACTGTTGCTGTACTGTCAGATCAAATGCAGATTTTGGACAGACTGAACCAAATTACTGACATGAGACTTCTACTGGATTCCGAGTGTAAAGAAGTTTTTTTTTTCTTCCACAAAGCATAAATAAAATGATGTTCACATCCTGCATAGTCAGTCAGGAACATTCCGGATTGAACGAGATGTATAGAATGAGAAAGCAAAGGCGAGAGAGAGAGAGAGAGAGAGAGAGAGAGAGAGAGAGAGAGAGAGAGAGAGAGAGAGAGAGAGAGAGAGAGAGAGAGAGAGAGAGAGAGAGAGAGAGAGAGAGAGAGAGAGACCCGTAGAGGGCAGCACAATGCGTTAGAAGATTTGTTGTTCGTGGTCTTTCAAACAATCACGAACCACTGCTTGTTTAAAAAGGTGAGTTTCACCTCTCTTCTCACATCCACGTTTAACTGTTACTTCCAATTCAGTGCAACCTGGTTGACCCAGCGCTAAAACCAAAAACAAAAGCCTTTACACTCAACAATCCTTAAAAATGGACTGGCCTTTAAGACAATTTCCCCAAAAAAGATGGCATTTAGCCATCCACATCAATGTATTTGAGACCACAACAGGGTTGTTTGTATTAATAACACGATCAAATGCAGTCAAGAGCATTTGTTCACCCCAACCCCAGTGGTATTTCGGAAACTTTCTTTTGTTCATTACTATTCCAAGGCCTATTCAAAGGCTCTGGGGGATTAGGGAGACAGAACAACTGGGCTGGTCGTTGTTCTGAATAATAACACTGGCCATCACAGCCTTCGTCTTAATCACTGCTTTGGAGGAGATTACCTCAGGAGATTTCCGAGACCACCTTAGTGGTTATGACAGAGTTATTTATCAACACAGAAGCCTGAGGGGAGATGCCCTCCACTCTATTTAATTACCGTATACCTAAAGAATACCACAATTATATTGGAAGGGATGAATAGCAGTGCTTTTTTCTCATGTGTCGATACAACAGGGTCACTGAGGCACTCTTCGAAAACATACATGGGTTTGGTTGAATTCATACTACAAGAACACTGCTGAACATAATATACCAGCACATGAATGCCACACTTTAATTAAAAAGATAATCACATGTCATGTCATGTTAATGTTATGTTATGTTAAGGTTGTAGGTAGCCTACATTGGTGCTGTGCCTTGTGCAGTATGGCTGGTGCTTCATATCCACCATAGGCCTACACACTGTCAAACCATGAACCAATGTGGAGACAGTGGTCCTTAGAAATGTTAAAGGAGAATTCCGGCCAGTTTGGATTAATATCCCATCTTTGGTGGACAGAGGGAAAGGGATGAAAGGCAAAACCGCGAGAAATTTTCATGCCTGCTGCGCAAAGTTGTTCAATTGCGCTGTTTTCGGTTAAAACCTGACCCTTCGGGCACGTAATTGACCTGTTTTAAAGCTCCTAGCGTGCATTAAAACCCTTTTGAACGCTTTGGCCGTGGTGTGTGGGTCCATACAAGTCGATCTAGTGGTTCACATTTCCATTAGGTAGCATAGGTACGATACAACAGGAGTTTTCGAAAGTGGCGCACCTACCTCTTTCAGCTTCCGCCTTCCAACTACGTCCGCAAAATGGTTCGCCAAAGTGATACTTCATAGTAATCCATTTTATTTTTGTCCACCAAAGACGAGCCACAAGAAACATATTCACATGTTTTCATGTCCTGAGTTGTTATTGTCGCGCAGATTCACTTCTCTGTCACTGAACGCAGTGTAGTGACGTCACGGTGTCACATGACTCCTGGAAGGAACGCCATTCGCTCTTCCAGTTATTATACATAAGCGAGAAAGAGAGGCGCTGTCGTAATATACTGTTTGATATTTTGAGATGGATCCTCCGTTGGGGTAGTTCAATTGAAGAGTTTGGTGGCCATGGTTATCTTTTTCGAACCAGAATATTTGTTACAGATAAAGAATTATTCCTTCCAGGAGTCATGTGACACCGTGACGTCACTACACTGCGTTCAGTGACAGAGAAGTGAATCTGCGCGACAATAACAACTCAGGACATGAAAACATGTGAATATGTTTCTTGTGGCTCGTCTTTGGTGGACAAAAATAAAATGGATTACTATGAAGTATCACTTTGGCGAACCATTTTGCGGACGTAGTTGGAAGGCGGAAGCTGAAAGAGGTAGGTGCGCCACTTTCGAAAACTCCTGTTGTATCGTACCTATGCTACCTAATGGAAATGTGAACCACTAGATCGACTTGTATGGACCCACACACCACGGCCAAAGCGTTCAAAAGGGTTTTAATGCACGCTAGGAGCTTTAAAACAGGTCAAATACGTGCCCGAAGGGCCAGGTTTTAACCGAAAACAGCGCAATTGAACAACTTTGCGCAGCAGGCATGAAAATTTCTCGCGGTTTTGCCTTTCATTCCCTTTCCCTCGGTCCACCCAAGATGGGATATTAATCCAAACTGGCCGGAATTCTCCTTTAAGTTATCACCATAGTATTCATTGTTAGCCACGCCGAATCATCCTAGTGACGCAAAACCTTCAGCGTTGCTACTAGTCAGGTCAAGAGCAATGCAGTACTTTCTGAGTTCCACCCACTTTGTTGGGAAGCAAACAAGCAGTAGCAAACCAAGGGAGGCGGGTCAACTATGCCATTTGGGAAATATTAATTGTCATGCTCTTGGTCAGACCAAATCTCGAGGAGATTTGAAACTCGATGATAATCAGGCTAAATAATTGGTGTCATTGTAGTCATTGTAATTCTCACAGTCTGCAAGTCTCCGATCAGTTTATTTAAAGTGCCCATGGCATGAAATTTTGACCTTATGATGTTTTGGGGCCTTAAAATGAGTTACAGTGAGTTAAAGAATGAGTTAAAGAATGAGTTAAAGATGAGTTAAAGAAGTTTCGCACACTCCTTTGGATTTGTTTCTTTTTTAAGTTATTTTTTTTCTTTTTATTCATTCATTGCCATGATGACATTTCGACCTCGCGGCCTTCCTCAGTTTCACTAAAATAAGAAAAAAATCCAAAGGAGTGTGTGAACCTTTTTTCGAAAAAGGTCACTTTTTTGTTCAGCACCAGGGATTGTGCCCGAGCAAAGCCACAAGCAAGTCTCAGATCTTTTATTATTGTTGACTATTTAAGTATTTTCTAAAAGGATTAGTTGAACTTTAAATGGACTCAACTCTACTGTACATTGATACACAATCTGTGTGTGCATGAGGATTAGTTGATTTTTAAATGGAGTCAATAGACAACTCTACATTGATACACAATCTGTGTGTGCACGTGAAAGTCATAGTGGCAGTGTGAGAGAGGAAGTGTCAAACTTCCACGTCCGGAGAATTTAAGTATAACCTTCCGGTTAAAACAAATCAATTCTTTGAACGTATTTGAAATGTCCTTCGAGGGTCTCCGTAACAAGTGGCATGCATTAGCCAAGGGTTTGTTTACAATGGGAATGTGAAGGAGTGACCGTCCCTGCCTCTTTTCTACTTATCCCTTGCTCTTTCCCTCTCTCACTATTCTTTGGCCTGTCTCTCTCTCTCTCTCTCTCTCTCTCTCTCTCTCTCTCTCTCTCTCTCTCTCTCTCTCTCTCTCTCTCTCTCTAACTCTCTGTTGGCAAAGGATCCAGTGTGGCTCAGCTTCAATTAGACCTTGAGAGCCATTGAGAGGACTAAGTGTAAATAGAATTAAATCTAGCATATGGGTGTCGGCATATCCACCGTTATCTCTCCTTTACTCCACATTGTATGCTAATTTGGCAAGCCAACTCTTTGCAAACACACACACAACACAACACAGCGAACGAACGCAAGAACGTCAATAAACGCCGGTGACATCCCCCAACATGGCATCCAAATTAGCCGTGGAGATGCATTAAATTATCTTAAAGTGTCTGTCCGGATAATCGCATTAGTGGGTTGCATTAACAGCAGGAAGTTGCCTGTAAGGAAGGACAAATCCTCCGCCCAGGCCTGCCGATAGAGGTGGGACAAAGGGGTATGTTGTCCCGGGTCCAGGGAGATAGGGGGGGCAAATTGGGTCCCCATTACATTGTATGCATTGGCTAGGGGGTCCTTTTGGATGACTTTGTCCTGGGCCCAGCAAAAGCTGTCAGCGGCCCTGCCTCCGCCACCGCCGCAAACCCCCAGGCGGCCCAGCTGTAGCGGGGCGAAACTAAAGGGGAGAGTCCCTGTCCTGTGGCTCCTCTCTATCCCACAGGGGAGGAGGCCCTAGTCTACTTGGCTCTCAGCCCTATATGGGATAACTCACCACCTCACCACCGGAGTGACAGTCATAATTCATTAGCAAAGCCTCGTTAATGGATTGTTGCGATTGGAGGAGATAGCGAGCGATGGAGGAGACAGACTGGAGATTGAAGTGTTTGTGCTCACCGAGGCTACCAACATTCAGGAACATCTGCTTTACAACAAGCATATTTGATCTTTTTTTTTATCATTGTTATAAAAGTGCTTCGCTCACCCTGTATATACGTATATATCACGTACACTGGCACTTAAGGAATTTGGAATATCAAAAATGAAATATTAGCAGCAGGAAGTTGCCTGCAGTGAAGGACAAATCCTCCTCGGCTCCACCACAAACCCCCAGGCGGCCCAGCTGTAGCGGGGCGAAACTGAATGGGAGAGTCCCTGTCCCGTGGCTCCCCTCTATCCCACAGGGGAGGAGGCCCTAGTAGTCTACTTGGCTCTCAGCCCTATATGGGATAACTCACCACCTCACCACCGGAGTGACAGTCATAATTCATTAGCAAAGCCTCGTTAATGGATTGTTGCGATTGGAGGAGATAGCGAGCGATGGAGGAGACAGACTGGAGATTGCAGTGTTGGGGCTCACCGAGACTACCAACATCCATGAACATCTTCCTTACAACAAGAATATTTTATCTTTTTTATCATTGTTATAAAAGCGTTTCGCTCACCCTGTATATAAATATCACATACACTGGCACTTAAGGAATTTGGAATATCAAAAATGAAACATTAGCAGCACGAAGTTGCCTGTAGTGAGGGACAAATCCTCCTCGGCTCCACCACAAACCCCCAGGCGGCCCAGCTGTAGTGGGGCAAAACTGATGGGGAGAGTCCCTGTCCTGTGGCTCCCCTATCCCACAGGGGAGGAGGCCCTAGTCTACTTGGCTCTCAGCCCTATATGGGATAACTCACCACCTCACCACCGGAGTGACAGTCATAATTCATTAGCAAAGCCTCGTTAATGGATTGTTGCGATTGGAGGAGATAGCGAGTGATGGAGGAGACAGACTGAAGATGGAGATTGCAGTGTTTGTGCTCAATCGAGATGGCAGTATTTCGAAACCTGCAATTATTGGGGGGCTGGGGGCTGCATGGCGTAATGGCATTGTGTGCTATTTGAGTCTGTATGAGATTCCAGCAATGTTAATAATGCACAGTGGAAATGCACTGTTTTGTGGAGTGTCATCGAACTGAAATGATGGGCAAGAAAAGTAGCTAGGATTTGTGATGGTGAAACTTTCCAACTGACAAGGGAATGACAAATTCAAATGATGAAATGGTGTCTAATCACAACTGCAAGCTTCATCCAATTGTCTGTGGAGAGTTTTGGTTAAATGTGTTACTGCATGTATTGCACAACCATTCAAAAGGGTTTATAATCATATAGGTTTATACTCATGTAACACTGTACATTTCAAAACAGAAAGCATGCTTCTTTTGTCAGGTTTTGTGTCATCATGTGTGTGATGAAGGTCGTTGAGTTGGTAGTTTTGGTTAAATGTGTTGATGCAAACGCGTTGATCCAAAAGTGCTACTCATGTTACTGCAACATGACCAATCTTCAAAAAACATGCCTTTAATTTTTGTCCTCTTTGGTGTCATCATGTGTATGACCTTGAATGAAGGTCGTAGACGGTTGGTTGTCAGCTGGGGAAGGGTAATATTTATGACCAATTGGCAGATGCTGTGACAGCGTGTTGTTTGACATGGACCTCCCTCCCCATGCATGAATGAATTACTCTTTGGTTCCTCCCTTTAATTCACAGTCAGTCTACTGCCCTTTCAGTCATTGCCAAACAATTCAGCCAATTCACCAATTGAAACTGAGCATGTGGTTATCATCACAGAGGACAAAAATTAGTTGAAGTAAAAATAAAAATAAAAACATCCATGAATCCATTGAACATCCATGAACATCTGCCTTACAATAAGCATATTTGATCTTTTTTTTAAATCATCTTTATAAAAGTGTTTGGCTCTCCCTGTATATAAATATCACATATGCTGGCACTGAAGGAATTTGGAATGTCAAAAATGAAATATCTTACAATACATCTGGTTGGACATCTCGACATATGCAAGACAGACCACAGAGGAAAGAAACAACAACAAAAAAACGGAGCAAAAAAAGGTAGATGGCTGTAAGTCAACGATGCATTTCAATCGTACAACTATAATCTTTATAAACTATATTTTTATATTGTAGGCTATAAAACACACACTAGCTTAATGTTGCAGTAGACTTACAGTAGATGAACCAACAGTGGAGGACACAAAAAACATCTGTTTAAGCATAACCTCACTGTACAGTACAATGTGTAAATAGTGGAAAGCATCCACATTCTTACGACGAGTTGGATGTTTTGAGTTCAGTGATGAATCGGCACACAACAGGAAGGGTGGTGTTTAAGTCCTTTTTATTCCTAATCACAACCATACTCCAATCCCGTGCCCCCCTTCATGCCTAACCAAATCTGCCCTGACTGTGATGAGGCCATGTAATCAAAATGTCAAACAACAAACATTTATTCAGCTGTGTGAAAGGAGGGCCAGCTGAAGACGAACAGCAATTGCCGGTTCAAAACTGATTGTCACGCCGTCTTACTTCCACATGTTTTTATTTCATTCATTTGTTTATTTTGCTGCTCTGTGACAGATTGCGCAAGCCATGTTTCTAAAAAAAAAGTGTAGCATGCCATTTTAGGAATGACAAACATACTGGTCGGATTTGTAGATGCATATAAAAAGATGCACCTCCAGGGCCAGATCCTCTGAAGATACAACAGACATGGTTTTTAACCAATTTTCAAAAGCACATTAGAGCCGTTAAACACTGTCAACAATACTGCGTTTTACACTTCAAGCCAAAAGAGATTACATCCATTATACTTAGTTGTACCACATATTTGTGATGGTTTTACAGCACAACAAAGACGCTGCGCTGTAATTTATTTTATCAGAATAAATAGCTATAGGCTACGAATATGTATTTGTCGGAATTAATAGTTATACTAATATGTAAAAGTTATCAATTTTATATGCTACATTCATATCCAAGTGCATAGAGGCTTGGTATGTGTGTTGCTGCAGAGGCCAAGACTCGTGAGTGGAGAGAGGCAACTATTTCACAGCTGGGTGGTCTAATTACTCGAACGGGGGATTCACTTGGAATCCTCTGCCCTGGCAACTTGTTTAATTTCACTTCATGAAAGCTGCCTGACCTTGTAGCAGTAGGATTTGTTCTCTTCGTGTTAGGCTTGTGGGTTTTCATGATTTACACAATCGATGCTATTTGGTTGTGGCACATGTACTTGCTGAACAAAGAATTGCCATATGAAAGCCCCACCTGGTATGCTCCCGTTGTCATTGATTTGACGCAGCACTCCACAGCACGCAGCGCTCAGTCACTGCACACAATAAAATTGGATTTTATTCCTCACCCGTTCAAGGGGACAGCCTGAAACAGCGACCCAAGGGAGCAGTCTGGAGGGACAGTACCATGCTCAGGGTACCTCAGTCATGCAGGATGGGGGAGAGCACTGGTTAATTACTCTCCCCACCAACCTGGCGGGTTGGGAATTGAACCGGCAACATTTGAGGTACAAGACTGACACCCAAACTGCTTACCCATGATTGCTCTACATATGGCATTGATACCAGGGTTGCTGACCATGCAATGTCATTTGACAAGTTTGGTTTGAGAGCATCTTGCCACAACAATTGGAAACTGACAACTTTAACCTCAACTCGCTTTGAGGATTGGTGCCCATTTTTCATGTGTAACTCTGATACCTCGGGTTCTTCTTTTCTTCTTTTTTATTTTTTTATTTACATAGCAGCAGAAGTGTAGACAAACGTTTCGGCTGTTGCCTTCGTCAGTGTCTCTGACGAAGGCAACAGCCGAAACGTTTGTCTACACTTCTGCTGCTATGTAAATAAAAAAATAAAAAAGAAGAAAAGAAGAACCCGAGTGCGATCCACTTTTTCACCTTCAAAGTTATTCAACGGGAGACGCACCACACGGAAGAGCGCGGTGTATCATCAACTATTACTCTGATACCTCGTCTAATTGCTGAAATGAAGTGCAATTGAGTAGACTAGTTATCAACAGCCTGGTTACTGTCCTAGTGCGTCAAACCTTTTTTCAACCATCGGGCTACTTTTGGCACATGGTGCAATGTGTACTGTTGATATTGCTCACATCACTTTTGACACCAATGGGAATCACCTGGGCAGGGTTTAACCACCTATGGGATCATGGGTATTTATACCGTAGGGTTCATGTGTTAGTAATGTCTGATGATGGGCATACTGCCTGAAGTGTTACACTAAAAAAGAGAAGCGGGTGATGTGACGGACTAACTTTTTTTGGTTCCAGCTACTTTTTGTGCCCCCAAGATATCCTGTTGATAGCATAGACTTTAACCCGTTAAAACTCTGCGTTATACATTTTCTGTTACCAGATTGGCAATGACTGAGTCATCGTGCATTAAAGGCCCTGTGTTATGTCATAGTAGGGTATGGTAATTAACCCTTCAAAGACTATTACAGCGTGCCACTGGTGGTGTGGCATGCATTATACACCCAATAATCATCAGAACCATCATGATGAATACATTTAATTTTTTTAAGCATGTGTGCAGCTCTTTGTACTAA
>NC_085868.1:44260904-44303404 GCF_034702125.1 Engraulis encrasicolus
GTCGTGAATTGCCATGTCCACTCTAGTGTTATTTTCTACCTCTATGATCCGAAGACACACTTCAAACGGAGGGGTACGACCGAATTCCCTGAATGCATTGCGAATGCCTTTCAAACATGGCGGCATCAACAAAAGCACACAAATAAAAGTATTTTCTCTGTAATTTACGGTTTTACAGTTGTAATAATTTTTGCATTGTACTAAGTCTAACATTGCCTCAATGTGTTATGGTCATTGTCTCCGTGAAACGTCCTAATGCATGGAATTTGTGACAGCTGTGAGTGTCATCACGTGATTGTTGAAGGGATGTCTCAATTCGTAGGGGTTGTGTTTCTAGCCCTACACCTAACTGCTTGTTTTGAAGGAACGAGTAGGGGTAGGGGTAGGGGTAGGGGTAGACTCCATTGGCCCGGCAGTTGTAGAACATGCATGGGGCAGATTCATGTGCCAATTCCAACAACCACCCATTCACGGTACATACACACCAAGATATTCGCGTTAGCTTAACGTGTCCGGGAGCATTGCGAGTCCGAGAGGTTCACGGGCTGCCTTTCACACTGCACAGTCAGCGTCCACGTTCTATCCGCGGGCAGCAGCTATTCATTTTCAATGGCAGCCGCTCATTTGACGTGGACATCCGCGCAGGAAAATAGACTCGAGTTTTATTTTCAAGGAGCATCGCGGACATGACCGGTCGGGCCAGACATGCGCCGCACTTACACCACGCTCCTGTGTGCAAGGCATGATCTGTGCAAGGCATGATCAGTTCCGTTTTGGACTGATACCGGACACGTTCAGCGGACATTAAGTGGACGTCTGCGCTTGCGGTGTGTGTGCATCGTAAGTGTCCACTTATAGATGCACATATTCCCTCAGCTCCTTTCAATGGCCGTGAGAAGAGAAGTGAAGTGTCTTGGATGTCTTATGGATGGGTCTAACTTAACTTAAGGGTGTATCCTTTTCAGGGATGGATCCCGGAGCTGAATTCGAGCACATTTAAAAGGTTATACTGTAAAATGATTTCTCTCCAGGGATTACCCTCAGACTTCTGGTGTGGGCAGACTTAGCAGCACTTGCATTTCTGATTGAAGCTTACTGTCAGACATGGAGAGGTAATGCTCGGAGAGTAAGCAATTCACACTACTGATGTGTCTATCACAGACAGGGTGGAGAGGAGAGCTAAGGATGACGGGGGAGGGGGAAGGGTAGAGTTTGAAAAAGTAGGGGGAGAGAGAGAGAGAGAGAGAGAGAGAGAGAGAGAGACGCTAGAGATGACGCATCGGCTAAGGGTTAGAGCTACAGTTCATTCACCTCATGCTATGAGAGCATACTTTACACACGGGTTCGATGCAGGTTTCAGCCTTTTTTCATGGTGACCAAAAGGGAGTGAGGGAGAGAAGGGAAGAGGGACACGCACCCAGGGGCGGATATAGCCATTTTGGGGCCCCTAGGCGACATATAAACGTGGGGCCCTCAAAAGTCATTATATAGACATACAATTCTGTGTCACGGTATTATTTTAGTGGTTTGATGTTTTGTGTCTATATTTGATTACTCTACATAAGTGACAAATTAAGATCAAGCCTATTTTTTGTGTTTACTGCTACAATGTGACAGTTGGGGCCCCCATGGAGGACTGATTTGGTCGGGGCCCTAGGCAATTGCCTAGGTTTGCCTAATGGGAAGTCTGCCTCTGCACGCACCTTCACCACTTCCTGAGTCTGCAGACCTGGGCGCTAATCCCAAATAGAACCTGTCAGACAGGTCACCGGGATGCCAGACAGGTGAGGCCATGTTTTTTTCAGTGTGTGACTGAAAATTATGGAAGCAGTGATAGACCCGTGTGCTATAGTTGGGGCAACGTCTTGGTCGCCAAAGAAAGATTTTCACACCCAGCTACACCTGTCATCCCTAGAGTCAGGTAGGGATTTCAAACCTGTAGGAATGCAATAAAATAAGAGTTTTTTGATTTGTAAAATAAATTCAAAGTGATATAATGTGATTCAAGGATAGGTGGGCCTATTCATTCTGATTTTGTGCTGTTATGAGTTTTCCTGACTCTAATCTATCCTTGTCCCACATCGCTGTGCTGTAGACTGTTTAGATCCTGCAGGAGTTGAGTACTTTCGGTTGTGACAGAAACATTTTTATTCCTTTGTTATGTTTTATTGGTTCATTGGTTTTTTTTACATTGCATGATATTGCACATGGAATTTCTGGACATGGTGTGACAATGTAACCTGGTTCTCACGCAGATGGATGTTTCCTCGTGCAAGCCCACGAAGTTGAGCAAAAATGCATGAGAACCAGGCAAGTGACAGTGCACCATTCATCAGATTGTACTGTAGGCTACAAATCTACTATGTGGACCACCAACACTACATCACTGGCGAAGAAGGCCCATCAGCGTCTCTACTTCTTGCGCAAACTAAAGAAGGCAAGTGCTACACCCTCCATCATGACAACATTCTACAGAGGAACCATAGAGAGCGTCGTGTCCAGCTGCATCACAGTGTGGGGAGGAAGCTGCACGGAGAAAAACAGGAAGACACTCCAGCGTGTTGTGAACACAGCGAAGAAGATCATTGGAGTACCACTCCCCTCCCTGCAGGACATTTACACCGCACGCCTCACCCGAAAAGCACTGATGATCATCAAAGACACAAGCCACCCTGCACACAAACTGTTCAGCCTCCTGCCCTCTGGAAAGAGGTACAGGCGCCTCCGTTCCCGTACCACCAGGCTTGCAAGCAGCACGATACATCAAGCAATCAAGATACTGAACACTCAACCCACTCTCCCTTCACTGTCAGCCTCTAGCCAGCCAGGCCACTGACAACGCTCCCCCCCCCCTCATCCCCACCACCATATCTGCGACTGAACATTCCACCTGCACTACTACATCTGTGACTGAACTTTCAACCTGCACTAACTCAAAACATACACAAGCACACACACACACACACACACACACACACACACACACACACACACACACACACACACACACACACACACACACACACACACACACACACACACCCACACACACACACACACACACACACACAAGCACACTGCACTTTCTGCACTAAACCCAAACATACACACACTGACACACAACTCATACTCACACACATACACACACACACACACACACACACACATACACAGGTACACACACACAGACGCACACCGTACTTTCTACCTGCACTAAACACACACACACACACACACACACACACACACACACACACACACAAACACACGCACACAAACACACGCACACAAAACACATACAAACACACACACACACACACACACACACACACATACTGCTGCTGGTGTATTTAATAAAAACCTTTTTTAATTATTTATTTCTTCAAATGCTACTATTACTATGTCAGAACGCTATAAAAGACTTTTAGAAAAAGAACAACAAAATACCTCCTCTTAATGTATGTTCTCTACAAGTCTTCTGTTGTCCAGTCTTGCACTTTAAATGTCTGTATGAGCAATGTCTACGTCCATACTGTCTATGTCCATGTATGAGTACTGTCTATGTCTATACTGTCTATGTCCTTACCTAGATTAGTCTATGTCTGCATGGGAGAGCAAGAAACGCAATTTCAAATTCTTTGTATGACCAGTGCATGTAAAGAAATTGACAATAAACTTGACTTGACTTGATGTGCCAATGTCAGCTCTAAATGCATAACTAAAGATTATTAAAACATCCTGAGATTGTTAGGACTTACCTCTGTATAAATATGGCAGATATGCAACCACCAGACCTTTCCAATCTATCATTGACTTTCAAATCACTTTGAGAATTTGTCTGACCAAGAGCATAACACTTAACATTTCCCAAGCGGCTTGGTTGACCCGCCTCCCTTAGTTTGCTAATGGTTGTTTGGTCCCTGACAAGTGGGAGGAGTTACCATTTTTTCAGGAGCTCAGAAACAGTTTTTGTATTGCTCTTGGCCTGACTAAGAAGCAACACTGAAGGTGTTGCGTCACTTGGAGGGCACAGCCAGGCTGTACCTACATTTACTGTCTTAACAATAAATATTCTTTTCATTTTAAAAAAGCCTTTCTCGTTCATTTCCTGTATAGGCTATCAAAATTTACCTTTACCGATATCGCAGCACAGTTTGTCTTCAGTAGGATTACAAAAAGATGTTCGGTTACCTAGACTCCTGAGGCGGCTTTCAAAAATCCTGCAGAGATTTATGGAAAATGTGTTGAAGAGGTTTCCAGAAATATCCCTAGGGTTTTTCTTTTTTTTTGAGGATTATGTAAATAAATTCATAGAACACAGAGAGGAGAAACAGACCTATTGCACACAAGAAGGAGAAATTATCCTGATATCATAAACACATGGTGGTGAAGAAGAATCTTCCTGAAGAATCTTTTGCCAGAATGCAAATGATGGTGGTGGCGCTGGAACGCGCGGCTCAATCAGGCTCTTTCATCTGATGAGATGGCTGGCGACGGAGTCTGACTGTCTGTCACAACTTGTGGAGAGGGGAATGACAAGGAACTCTTGTTGCCCCTAGTTTGTTTGTGTGTGTGTGCGTGCGTGTGCATGTGTGTGTGTGTGTGTGTGTGTGTGTGTGTGTGTGTGTGTGTGTGTGTGTGTGTGTGTGTGTGTGTGTGTGTGTGTGTGTGTGTGTGTGTGTGTGTGTGTGCTTGTTTGTTTGTTGATCTGTTTGTTTTAATCCAGGTTTGTTTTTCTTCCTGGCTTGATGCTCTGCACACAAAAAAACAAAACATAATCACCCTTTCAAGACTTTTTGTGAAATTTGGCTGAAGAATTTCAACTCATCCGCAGTAACCAAACAACATTCATTCAACATTTACTCAAAAAGTTGTTGTTGTCTTTTTTTGTGGATAAACGTGGGCAAACAGCAATTTGTTGTTCTGCTCTCGAAGTTGATTGTTCAATGTGAAGTGTCCCCCCAAGGGAAATCATTTCTCCTAAATGCATTACAACAAGCCCACATTAACAATTATGTGATTGAAGAGGACATACACTCATTAGGAGGGTGTGAATTGTTTGCAAATGATGAACCAATAGGCGTCCTAATTGCCATTACAGACCCACGTACAGTATGCTACTTATGATTGTGATGGCTTTGCTGCCACAGACATGGGTATACGGTTACTATTTTTAATACATAATGTGTCACAATTGGAACTTATGGATATGACACTTCTTCTCTCATTAAGTATAATTGGCCAAAGATTAGAATGATGTAGCCCTATGTGCCGGTATGTAGGCCTATATATGGAGTAATTATAAACGCAATGAAGTGTTTGTCTGGACTCTGGAAAGTGATTTTTTTTTTCCTCAATAACTTGTTTAGTCGTGGTTAGACCCGCAGATTTCTATGATGTTGAGAAAATTACAGCTGAAAGGTATTAGGCTAACTATTTTATGATGTGTAGAGCCATTCAAACTAAGTGCTATATGCAGTCTTGACTCTGCATGGTTCCAAGTTCAAAAGTGGCACTTTAGTCTATAAGGACAAATTGGACTGTGGGGTTAATGAGGATACAAGGTATAAAGACGTGAGTCATTTGCATTTTCATTTCTATACCCTGTCATAAATTAAGATTTATTATTGCGCTCTCTCTCTCTCTCTCTCTCTCTCTCTCTCTCTCTCTCTCTCTCTCTCTCTCTCTCTCTCTCTCTCTCTCTCTCCCTCCCTCTCTCTCTCTCTCTCTCTCTCTCTCTCTCTCTCGCCCATCTCTTACATATTTCTATTTATGTTAAATATAGCTGAAAGATCTGATTTACTCCAACTGTATGTTTGGAAGCATCATGCTTTTGATTGTAAATCCAGAACTGAAGGACCCATCTGCCTCTGACTCAAATCAGTGATTTTCTAGACGTAGTAATACCAAGCAGACTTTTGACCTGTGTGCCTTATTACTGTGTGGACTTAACCGTACTTAACCCTTTATGTAGTTTTATATATTCATGCATGCAGGAATACTGTGATGAACCTGTGGTAAAGGATTAACCCAAATCAAGGCCCCAAGATTCTTACTATTGGATATTATTGGTTGAACAAGTTGCAATTTTGTCTTGTTTTTTTTACGTAAACCCCAAACAATCTGACAGTAAAAGGACAGTAAAAGGAAAGATAATCCAGTAGCCTACTCAAAGTAGAGTCCCTGTGCACACTGGACCACTGTCCAGGTGCTGATGATGTGTGTAAAAGTAATCCAAGAAAAGGAAGGTTGAATCACCGCACACTGGTATTATTTGCTGTTAGTTTATTTGGTGAACAACGCTTGTTGCTACTGCTTCATTAGGTTCATTCGGGTTCAGTCAGAGTGAAGCTGACGAAGCAGTAGCGAAACACGTTGTTCACCAAATAAACTACCAGCAAAGAAGACCAGTGTGCTGTGATTCATCCTTCCTTTACTTAAAAGATAATCCAGCTTTACATTTGTTGAAAAGTCAACAAGCTGATTACTGTAAGCACAGGGCAGACATGGGTGAGCGGTTAGGGCGTCAGACTTGCATCCCAGAGATTGCCGGTTCGACTCCCGACCCGCCAGGTTGGTGGTGGGAGTAATCAACCAGTGCTCTCCCCCATCCTCCTCCATGACTGAGGTACCCTGAGCATGGTACCGTCCCACCGCACTGCTCCCCATGGGGCGCCACTGAGGGCTGCCCCCTTGCACGGATGAGGCATAAATGCAATTTCGTTGTGTGCAGTGTGCAGTGTTTACTTGTGTGCTGTGGAGTGCTGTGTCACAATGACAATGGGAGTTGGAGTTTCACAATGAGCTTTCGCTTTCACTTTCACAATGCATTCTGCAGTAGGACAATAATGTATTTTTCAATTGGTCAAAAACTGAAAGTACCATGCGGGATGAATCATCCAAAACTATTAAGACATCCTTGAAAAGAATTACAACGCAATTTCAGCACATCTGTGTTTATAATGCAGGTTGTGCCAATGTCTGTCTGTTGTTGGAATAACAAATAAAGGGTAGGGTGTCTTCAAAGTCAATTCTTCTGGAGTTCCTCTCTCCGCTTCTCTCTCTCTCTCTCTCTCTCTCTCTCTCTCTCTCTCTCTCTCTTTCTAAAAAAAATAAGTAAACAGCCAGGAAGCCAATAAATAGCTCAGCAGGGGAGTGAACTTCAAGCAACAACAATAATTGTGCTGAATACCTGGGGTGTTTATCTACATTTGCACACTCAAGCTTGCCACTTGGAAAAATAACATTGTCTTACATAAGTGTCCTCAGAAAAGAGCCGGAGCAGAAACTGACTTGCTGTATCCTACCGACGGGGAAGTCGCCTGGGCTGGCCTGGGATGGGCCGGGCTGGGCTGGGCATGTAGCCAATAACCTATAGCGCATCCCCAAGTGGAAACTTAGTCAAACCCCATCATGCCATGCTGTGCTGCTTTGCAGTTCACAGGGACACATCTTTTACTTGTTAAAAAAAAGAAAATGGAAGAAGAAGAAGAAGAAGAAGAAGAAGAAGAAGAAGAAGAAGAAGAAGAAGAAGAAGAAGAAGAAGAAGAAGAAGAAGAAGAAGAAGAAGAAGAAGAAGAAGAAGAAGAAGAAGAAGAAGAAGAAGAAGAAGAAGAGGAAGAAGACAAAGAAGTTCAAGACAAAAAAAGACATGCCATGCTGCATTTAAGTGGGGTGAAGATGAGGCAAAGGACTTTTCGGCGCACACACACACACACACACACACACACACACACACACACACACACACACACACACACACACACACACACACACACACACACTCGGGAAAGGCACGCCGGTGAGTCAGCCCTGATGCTTCCTGCCTCGATAGTGGGCCGCGGCCGCCCGTCACTGCTCATTCATTCCCAAGTGCCCTTATTAGCATAGTGGTCTCATACTCCTACAGTGTGTAACAGTCGCCCATAATCATTTCCCCCCATTTTCCCCGTGCCCTTTTCTCTTTGTCTTTGTCTGTGTGTTCCTGTGTGTGTGTGCGTGCGTGCGTGTGTGTGTGTGTCTTTGTGTGTGTGTATGTCTTTGTGTGTGTGTGTCTTTATGTGTGTGTATGTGTGTGTGTGTCTTTATGTGTGTGTATGTGTGTATGTGTGTGTGTGTGTGTGTGTGTGTGTGTGTGTGCGTGCGTGCGTGCGTGTGTGTGTGTGTCTTTGTGTGTGTGTGTGTCTTTGTGTGTGTGTATGTATGTGTGTGTGTGTGTGTGTGTGTGTGTCTTTGTGCATGTTTGTGTGTGTGTGTGTGTCTTTGTGTGTGTGTGTGTCTTTGTGTGTGTCTTTGCGCCACGTAAGGACAACAGGCGCGAGTCTCAGACCTCATAAGTCAGTGTCAGGTTCAGAAGCGGTCTGGGGTAGGTCTGACACAGCCGCGATTCCTGCCAGGCCTTTTTAAATGTCATTGGAGTTTCTATCCAGAATAAATCATGGCGCTCCATTAGCTAAGAGAGAGGGGGAATAATACTGATGAATGGGAGAGAGAGGGTGTTTTATTTTATTTATTTATCCAAAGCACCAGTATGTCGATGCACTATGTGAGGAGACAAGGAAACAATGTTGGCCTTGAAAAATGTATACATTGTCTCTGTGTGAGAGCCTTGTGCTAGCATTCATTTGAGAGAATACACAATTTGAGAATTCCAACACATTTCCTTTGAGAGAAAAATGAGTGGCAGCAGAGTTGAGTGTGTGTGTGTGTGTGTGTGTGTGTGTGTGTGCGTGTGCGTGCGCGTGCGTGTGCATGTGTGTGTGTGTGTGTGTGTGTGTGTGCGTGCGTGCGTGCGTGCTTGCAATATGTGTGTGCGCGTGTGTGTATGTATAGGGGGCCCCACCAGTATACGTAAGACTTGCGGAGAGATATTAATTTTGCATGTTTACTTGTGGTAGTGATGCAGTAGATAGGAAGTTGTATATGACGGCACCCTGAGGGCAATAGGCCTCATCTACCGTCTGGAAACGAACAGGAGCTCTACTCTCCTCTCAGCGCCTCGTGACCACTCCAGAGCACAACACAACACGGCAAAAGAAGCTGTAGCCGCTCGGCTCTGTACGAAGCAAAGGAGTATATACTAGAACTAGAAGTCAATTCTATGGCTATCGGATTATGTCCTTGTTTGTAAGTTACTTCGATTATAAATGCCAAATGCAATGTAATGTAATGTAAATTCACATTGATGGTACAACACCTAATGAAGATTTTTTTTTACTTTTCTTGTACACTACTTTATACACCTCTGCTTGTGGTTGTGTTGCCGTACAGTAATAATAATAATAAAAATAAGACATTTTATTTTAAGCGCTTTTTCAAGATTCCCAAGGTCACTTCACATTAAAACAGAGAAAAGTAGAAAAGCAATAACAAAGCATCACAAACAAAGCAGTAGACATGACGTTGTATGTGCAGGGGACCCTGAGGGCAAAGGGCTTATGCATTCATAATCTGGAAACAGGCGCCCTCGGTGCCACGTGATCACTCCAGTATACACAACATCAGGACACAAGAAGCCAACCACTGGGGATTGTGTGAAGCCTTCCAAATTGACAACAGCCGGCATTGCCGAGCATGCAGAGGGATATCTTAGGTACTCTGGCAGCAATGCGGACGAATGAGCAACATTGGAAGTGAGGAAGTAAAATGAGAAAGAAATGAGAGAATAAAAGGGCTGGCTACATGTGACGGAGGTCATCTTGCACCTGCCACCCCCCCCCCCCCCCCCCCTCGGGGATCGAAAGTACGACCTCGTCAACTACAATGGGAGACACAGTACGATACCGCTGGGCCAAGAGACTAGTCTGTCGGCCCAACGGCACGAGACTGTATGAGGCTATCGAAGGGAGGTTTACCAACGTTCCACGCCAACTCTGCTAGTTAGCCTCCGTACAGTAAGGTCATGAATGGGAGAATGATAAAAAAAAACTCAGATCTGTACAGACCCAGTTGAAAATACAGGAGCAGTGCAGTTTTACATTGGAGTGATTCCAGTTTGATCACAAGATACAGAGAGTCAAGCTGTTACGGATAAACCAGTACAACTACAGAACAGTTATATTGTGAAAAGACACAGGTGGAAAATATCTGCTCTTGGCCCTGATTCAGGAATCAATCTCCTTGTTTTATTGTACAAACATAATCTCATATCTCATTCCGTTTTAATTGAGGTTGTCAACGATTGGTGTGTATTTGCACATTTGCTTTGTCACTCAGCTTGGCTTTACACGCATAGCCTTTCAACCCCAAATGCAAATCGCAAACGCATTTCTTTCAGTTTTGCATAAATACTAAGCCCTCAAGCTAATGTGTATTTGTCTGTTGAGAAAAAAAAACAAGTGTCTATTACAAGAGTTCTTACAACCCTTTCTGCTTAACACAATCCTGTGCATGCCTTAACTGAAAATGAATGTTATTATTTTGCAGGGCTATAAAATGCCCAAAGCACAGATAAACAGAGAGGGGGGCGCTGTTACCAAGTCTCAAGGTGGTGGGTAGGATGTCATCTTCCTGTGAAAGTGTAAAATATTCTGTTTGGACAGCCTATAAACAAAATTATACAACAGGGCCTGCTGTTTGGAAAAGGCACAATCAAGCCTCAACCAGATGTGAATTTTTGGAAGGAATAGACAGAAGCTGGGTTTTTTCATTGAAAATGCCTGGAATTGTACAGCAGGGATAATGCTTTGTGCTTGGTGCCTCTGCATGAAATGACCCCTGGAACAACCTGAAGAGAGGAGAGCCGCCCGCCTCAAAACGATTCATTCTTACAATCACCTCATAAAGGGTTCAGAGACTCCTGAAACGTCCTCTTAAAAGAAAACGGGCTGGTTGCTGTGGTTATAACAATAGCTTTAAGAAGAAGTCAGAGATAAGGACATTATTCATAACGCCGTCTACTATTTTCAGACAGTCTTTGAGGGATTTCGTTGATATGCCCTAAAACGTGCCTCGCTCATTTACATTAACAAGAGGGAAATGTAGACTTATCACTAGAAAAATACCTGAACATTCATTTATTTATGAAACCAAAATGGTCATTTTATGTTCTGGTGTTTGGGAAATAGACGTTTTATGCACAGGGAGATGGGACTCAATGCAAATTGGTCATGATATATAGGCCTACTATCAGATAACTTATTTCAGACAACTTGCTTGAAAGTATAGAAGGAACAAGTCTTAAACGAATGTGTGAATATGGTAAATTCCATATAGACAAATACAGTATATATATATGGTAATGTCGAGTAGTCTATCAGGCTTCCTGAATGAAGTTTTTGCCTGAGTCATTGACATTATTAGTAGCAGAAGTCAAGTGGTGCAACCACAGCTGCTAATACCACTATTTTTTGGATTTATTTTTCTGGATTATATAAACAACAAGGCATTAATGTAAATGAAACATGTTGTATAATTAATTAATGTACCAACTTCACACAATAGTGACAGTAGCTGAAGTCTGCTTCTAAATAACCTCAATGACCGAAATCAACTCTTATGCTAATCATGGATGAGTCCACATGTTGAGGTTACAGAGTCCAAATAACTTGTTTGCAACTGCAAACACTGTTTTCAGCAGTACAGTTCTGTCTCGATATAGTTTTCAACGTATCCTCCACCTTTACATGATAGTGAACCTATACAGTAGCATCTACAGTAGTTCACATCCAAAGCAACATACAATTGAGAAACAAATACCTATCACAGTAACAATCAATCTATCCATTCATCAATCTTGAATTCAACTGTGAAAAGATACTAGAACGTGTATTAACCCATTTTAGTCGTATATGTTGTTTGACCTTTCATGCCTGGAGCAACATATACTGTACGCTGCATTCAGGCTCCTGAGATTTTAGCTATTTAAATAAAAATGTGGGTATGTTGTGGCTGAATGGGCACATCCTAATGCAAGATGAGGGTCTTAGGGTTTAAATGCAAATTATTTAATGTTTTTATGTGCATCAGAGGCTAAGATATTTAGGTTTTTACAGGCTGAGGGCAACTTTCCCAACAAGGACTTAGGCATTCAGCAGGCTATTTTTGCAGGTGATTTATGCATCAATGGGTTAAGCAATGAAGACATCTCAGGTGGTGCAATGGTAAATTCAATATCTGTTTTTGGCAGAGAATTGTCTCTGCTATGGGACAGGGGAGGTCTTCGCTGAATGTTGCTCAGAGCAGTAGTGAATAGAACTGCAGGCAAACTCCGAAAGTTCCTGCACAATTTTATGGAAGCCTAACTGTTCCACCACAATCTCCATGGATGCATATCTTACAAAGGTCCTCGAACAATAGAGTCAGCTTCCAGTATGCAGCTTTGTGCTCACTTAAAGCAATTTTTAAACCTTAACAACTCTGTCCTCTCTCTGCAGACCACCAGCAAATGCCAGAAAAAAAAGTTGTCAGCACCTTATAGCAAACCAATCACACCCAATCAAAACCCTCTGCATTCATTCTCTGACAGATAATTCAGAGCCCATGCAAGGCAACTGAGTAAGAGATAAGTCAGGGGCAGGCAGACAGGAAAGAAAGGGGGAAAAAACGCTCTAAATACAGTGCGTATAGGGTCAGCTTTGATTCAGGTTTGACAGGTATTTCTCCTTGAAATCACAGAAAATGTAGACTTTTCTTCTTTAAAAGGTATTTCCACAGCCCCCTGGCATTGTAATGGAAATGGTTTTCATAGACTTGTACATCTTCCGATCCGAGCTTATTCCATGAAGATTGTGTAGCCTGCGAAAACTTGGACACATTTGTATAGCTATTGTAGTGGGATGGGTCAGTATGGAAGGTAGGCCTAATAGTATGGATGAATTTTGAACGGTAAGTATGAATAGTAAGTTACATGCAATGTTGCCCTAATATTCATGTTGCTGACCTTTCAACAAATTCATTGATGAAAAACCACACTTACAGTATATCACGAAAGTGAGTGCACCCCTGACAGTTTTTGCAGATTTGTGAGTATATCTTTTCATTGGAAAGCATTACAAAAATTTCACTTTGACACAATGATTAGTGACCTTTTAACAACATATTTAACAGCTTAATTTTCTTGTTCACTCAGAAACAAACAAAATACAGCCATTAATGTTTGAACATGTACTCACAAAGGTGAGTACACCCCAGATTAAAATCTGGTAGAGAAGGGTCTGTGTTGGCTCGAATCATCTCGAAATGAAAAGGGATTGAAAGGGAGGTCATCAGTGTGCATTTCAACCTTTCTTTGCATTGAACTTTTACATTTTGAGTGTGCACCTAGCTTAAATAGATTGGTGTGAGATTTGAATGCATTCCTATGGAGAATATAATGATCTGCTTCAGTAGTCACAGTGCATGTTGACATGCATGTTTCTTTTAGGTGTATTTCAGATTGCCAATGTTGACAGCATTCATGCATCCCCAAACCATGTCAGTCCCACTAACATGCTTGGCTATTGAGAGGATACACTTTTTTTGTAAAACTCACTTGTTTACCACCACACATGCTTGACACCATCTAAAGCAAATGTGTTTATCTTGGTCTCAAGAGACATCTCTTGAGACCAAGGATATGGATCACTGGAACTATGTCGTGTGATCTGAAGAGACCAAGATAAACAAATTTACTTTAGATGGTGTCAAGCATGTGTGGTGGTAAACAAGTGAGTTTTACAAAAAAAGTGTATCCTCTCAATGGATACACTTGACTACAACCTGACATGGTTTGGGGATGCATGGGTGCTATCAACATTGGCAATCTGAAATACACCTAAAAGAAACATGCATGTCAACATGCACTGTGACTACTGAAGCAGATCATGATATTCTCCATAGGATTGCATTCAAATCTCACACCAATCTATTTAAGCTAGGTGCACACTCAAAATGTAAAAATTCAATGCAAAGAAAGGTTGAAGCGCCCACCGATGACCTCCCTTTCAATCCCTTTTCATTTTGAGACGATTCGAGCCAACACAGCCCCTTCTCTTCCGATTTTAATCTGAGGTGTACTCACTTTTGTGAGTAGGCTACATGTTCAAACATTAATGGCTGTATTTTCTTTTTTTCTGAGTGAATAAGAAATGTAAGAGGTTAAATATGTTGTTAAAAGGTCACTAATCATTGTGTCAAAGTGAAATTTCTGTAATGCTTTCCTATGAAAAGATATACTCACAAATCCGCAAAAACTGTGAGGGGTGTACTCACTTTCGTGATATACTGTATATGTGAATATGTTATCATCCACATTTAACAGTTGTGTGAGTCTATTTCCATTCCTCATGAATTTGTAGTCCCAGACAAACTTCACTATTCTGGGCATGTCAAAGTGAAATGCATTTGGCTGACGGTCAACCTTTAAGGGCAGCTTCCGACTTTTGATGTTCTTGACCTCATCAAAAACTTCTCAGCATTTCCAAAAGGGTGTACCTGCTTCCCATGTGGGACAGATTGTATCCAAGCCCACACACTTATTTTCAGAGCTTTGCTGGGGCTCCTAGTTTTCTCATATTCCTTTGCTCATAGCAAGAACAAGTATCAACTGTCTTGACCTGACAAGTTTTCTAATATAATGTGTTTTATCCCAGCTCAACACTTCCTGCTACCCTGCAGCCTAGTGCTGTGGAGGACTGATGTAAACAGGCAGGTTGCGATTTGTTGAAGAACCAGATGTTTGAGATTGTATGCATTATCAATGGATATACATACAGCCACTATTGAAATCATGTAGGAAAAGTGAAGATAGGAAAAGTGGAGATCGCACCCTGTAAATATGTCGAGCCATTTTTCACTTTAGACATTCTGCTATCAAACACTTTAGTTTGTCTTAAATGATATAGCAAGACATCTCTCTCCACCTCTTCACTCATACATCAGTTTATTTTAAGAATCAAGACTGTACTTCAAAGAAGAAGAAAAAAAAAAACGAATTAATCTGCAAAACTCTCACAATGATGCTGGCTGAGACACAAGTTACTGTAATATGAAGTGTATAATGGAAACTGCATTTCTGTAAAACTGATCTCCGCGCAATTACATTGAGCATATGATTGTGAAAACTTTCAACCTGAGCAGCAGCAGCAAGATTTTTAATGAAGTGCTCTGTCAAGACTAACATTAATTATTTTAGCTAATTGTGCATTAAACCATTAGACCTAATTATCACTCCCTAAAGGAAAACTCAAAGTTCATTTTCAGATGGAAATCCATTTAGCTACTGTATGGTTTCAGACGGACGTATTTTATTCCTTATCGGTTTGAAAGAAACAAACCCCTTGCCACCTTCCCTGTGACATTGTCTGACCTCTGTAACATAAGTCCACCACAAAGCACCATAAAGAGGTTAAACTGTGAACCGTAGTTGACTTAGCATTATACCAAATCTTGACCAGGAATAAATACTCTTTTTTCTCTCTCTCTTCAATGGAATGCCCTAAAGAGGAATGGCAGGCTGTGAGGGGGGGAAAGAAGAAGAAGAAGACGAAAAAAAAATCAATTCAATCAGATATATGTGTACCTCCCCAACCTTTCATGTTGGGGTCAATGTCCTGCAATCTGCTGTGGTCAAGGCGCTGTTTAATTGGCTCCCATCATGTGGACTGTTAGCCCTCTGTGATGGAGGGTCTGGGAAACCATTGAATCGTATAATCCTATTACTCCGGCGCGGCTCCCAGTGTCCGCCTGCCTGCCTAGTGTACGTGTATATGCTGCTGGATGCCTGGCTGAGAGTGCCGACCGGCGCTTGCTTGCTTGCTTTGCCTGCTTGCTCACTCTCTCGCTCCCTCGCTCGCTGGCTCGCTTGCTCACCTCACCTAATAATGCACCCCAAACAACCGGCACTTTATGCCATCTGACAGGAGAGGGATTAAGGGGTGCACAGCACACACATACATACCAGCACCAAGAGAGCAGGGCTGGGGGAAAAATAGGGCCCGGCCACTTTTGGCTTACATTAAAGGGGCCCCTCATAATTAGCGGTGCAGAACTGACTCACCGGTGGGCCCCACACCGTCGTGGGCGCCTATTTTCACAAATAGGGCCCAGGCACTGTTGGCTTAAAGGCGCCCCTCATAATTAGCGGTGCAGAACTGACTCACCGGTAGGCCCTGCACTCTCGTGGGCCCCTTTCTTCAGAAATGTAAAAAAAGGTATCTTTTTACATTTCTGAAAATAGGGTTCCCATGAGGGTGCAGGGCCCACTGGGAAATGGCTGCTATGCCAGATGGCCAGTCCAGCCCTGACCAGCACCACCACACTACACTACACAACACCAAAGGCCCGCTGCCATCATGCAGAATGTAGGGAGGGGGGAAGCTGCAGCAGTGGAGGCGGTGGACTGCTTGGTGGAAATAAACCCCAGGGCAAGCAAGCACTTTTAACTTATTAACAGAAAGTTTCTATATTACTACCAGCACACACCCCCTGAAGCAGACACACAAGAGCACACATAACAGGCACATACACACACATGCACACACACACGCACACACACACACGCGTGTGCACACACACACACACACACACACACACACGCGCGTGCGCACACACATGCACACGCACACACACACACGCGCGTGCGCACACGCACACACGCACACACACACACACACACACACACACACACACACACACACACACACACACACACACACACACACACACACACACACACTCTCCCAGGAATAAAAAAAACAAACAGACATTGTAGAAATTCCTGAAGTACTAGAGCCACATGAGATTCACAACTCCATATGAGTGTGTGGGTAGTATTCCCTTGTTTTTGGGAGGTTGTTTGTACTATTGATGGAGGAGAATGAGAGAAACAGACAGAAGTAGACAGACAGAAGCAGACAGTAATAACAAAGATAGGGTAATAAAGAGAGGAGTGGGATGACAGATTAGAATTATAATGGAAACTATTTACAGTAAATCCTAAATCCAACAGCGATATAGATAGAGAGAGAGATAGATAGAGAGTGTGAGAGAGTGTGTGAGAGAGAGAGGGAGAGACAGGGAGAGTACAGTATGAGAGAGATCTAAGGCGGAGAGAAGTGGTGTATGTGTGTGTAGTGCATGTGTGAAAGCTGATGAAAGCGTGCCGTGGCGTGTAGGCATCCATGCATGCATGAGTCCATGTGATATGTGTTTTTCAGGGACCACATGTGCTGTGCCGTATACCGTAAGTGCACGCTCTGAAATCTGAAACGGGCCTCTCAAATGGAAATCATGTGTGCGACCGCAACGACATTACACTGTGACTGAGCCAATATGTAGTAGTAAGGCTGCATGATGCCGCACCTCTGGCTCGCTTATGGAGGCATAATGGGTGAACGAGCGCGCTCACCGTAAAAGCCCAGCTGACTGGCAGGGTTGCCAGATGAGGCTGATGATTTCCAGCCCAAAAAATGCTCAGAACCCGCCTAGAATCACAAAATCCCACCCAATTCTATTGATTTCTATGGCAAAAATTTGTCGGGTTTTTCTGCCAAATGCCATTTTTACCCGCACAAGGCAATCCTAAGCAGCCCAATTGGGCGGGAAACAGCCCAATCTGGCAACACTGCTGACTGGTGATGTGAGCAGCAGCTGGAGCCGGGTGCGGATGACTGATGTGTGTCAGTGGCGGAGTGGAACTATACGAGGAGATTAACGCGTGAGCATTCGGAGATTAAGTTGACTTACGTGGCCCGTGTGATTGTATAGAACTGTGTGGATTTACAGTTACGCTGGGTTTTTGTGTGTAATAGCACCCTTCGATGTCATGCCATCCGTGACTGGCTCTGTACACCCAGACAGGTAGCGATGAATAAAGCATGGGCGAAATCTAGGGATTTGTCAGGTATGGATTGGGAGCCCGCTCATCTGAACAGTACCAGACATCCAGACATAGTGGAGGCTGTGCGTGTGCGCGTGTGTGCGTGTGTGTGTGTGTGAGAGAGAGAGAGAGAGAGAGAGAGAGAGAGAGAGAGAGAGAGAGAGAGAGAGAGAATGTGTGTGAGAGAGAGAGAGAGAGAGAGAGAGAGAGAGAGAGAGAGAGAGAGAGAGAGAGAGAGAGAGAGAGAGAGAGAGAGAGAAAGAGAGACAGAGAAGGGCATACCGGTACATTGGCGGGACATGTACAGTGTATGTCTTTACTTGCAAACAGAATGACACATAATCCATCAAACAGCATATCATGTTTGTGAAGAGGCTGTGCGGCTCTGATCCTTCCTTGGGTTGTGAGCAGGGTTGCCAGATGAAACTGATGATTTTCAGCCCAAAACAATCTCAAAACCTGTGTGGAAGCACCAAATCCCGCCCAATTTGAAGTTTATTGACTTCTATAGCCATGAATTGCAGAAAAAACGCCCTTTTTGCTGGATTTCACCTGCAGACGGCCTTCCTAAGCAGCCCAATTGGGCTGGAAAACAGCACAATCTGGCAACACTGGTTGTGAGGGCTTCTCTCAGGGTCATTACCCCCTGGCTCATGATCTGTAGCCATATCTGTAATCCCACAATATTTTCTATGTGTGAATTCATCCTGTACACTGGAATGTTTCCACGTGATCTGTGCTTTGGATGTATGGATGGATATATGAACAGGGCTCTAAATTAACACACGCCAACACGCCAAATGCGGGTGAAAAATAATTTTGGCTGGTAGAAAAAATCATCCACTAGCCAAATTGGCCGGTAGCGCGAGCCCGACTGAACGTTAAACAGCTGCCCGCACAGATCTGTAGCTGCCGTCTGATGAACGTTAAAACGTCGCCTTCATCACCCATGAACATTAGTCCTACAGTCATGATGTAGCCCACACCCATTGGCTGACCGTTAATCACAATAAGGCAGCCTCACATCCATTGGCTGCGTGTTTGATACCCGCGCGCTGGAACTAGTGTTGATAAAATGTTCAATGAGCGGACTAGCGCGGATTACTTTGGTTTTGTAGGTTTTGGTCAGATGAAAAATAATGTGGCAGTGGTTAAAGCACGGTTATGTGTCTATGAATGCAAGTAATAGCAGCGTAACTGTTGTGACGGTGAAATAGAGTATCGGTGGAGCGAAAACGGCGTGAGGAGTGGAGGGACAGGACAGCTGACAGCCGTCCGATATTTGCGAGGTCCTCGCAACTACAAACGATGGAGTTGTCGTTTCCTAATAACGCCCACGCCATCGCAAAGACCCTGCACAAGTTTGACATGGATATACGAGTAAGTGAAAAAAAAAGATAACAAAAACTAGCGAAGAAAGTAACAAAGTAAGCATGGTGTCCGTGGTGTTATTGGATATCTAGTTGACATAGCGTAACGGTAATTGTCATTCCAAGCGCATCGTAAGTAAAGCTAATATTAATTTGACCTGGAGGAACTTGAAGGTGTCACGCAGCAGCAGCATAAACACACAATGCAGACATCATTCACGCACTGTGTAGGTGTGGGTGTGGGTGTGTGTGCGCGTGCGCGCGCGCGGGTGTCTCCTGTCCTCCTCTCCGTCTCCTCCTCCCTTCATCTCTTCTCCCCTTCACCTGTCTTCTGTGCATTGTCCATGGTATTTGGCCCACTGTGTGTGAAGTGATGCTGTGTAGGGGATATGTGGTTTTGCAGTGTTTGGTTGTGTGTGTTTGGCTAGTGTATATTGAAAGTCTGGTATGTGTGTGACATTAGTGTTGAAGGCATGCTGTGTTTGTGTGAGTTGTAGGCCTATACTGTTTGAGGTTTGGGTGATGGTGTGTGAGGTAATAGGCTAGTGTTTGGCTGTCTGTGCAGTATATGGAAATGGAATGAAAAATAATTAAATGCAGGTAATAAAAATATAATTACTAAATAATTATAGAATAGACTGAATTATATTGAGTATAATATTTATATTGTTTATCTGTGTTGAGGACATAGCCTAGTTTAATAAAATAATTAACGCATGGTTTATTTTGGTGAGAAAAAAATGGCTAGTTGACCTTCCATTTGGCTAGTAAGAAAAAATGTCTACTAGCCAAATTGGCTGGTGGTGGAAAAAGTTAATTTAGAGCCCTGTATATCAAGTATGCACTTGTATGACCAGTGCATATGAAGAAAGTGACAATAAAAGCTGACTTGACTTGACTTGACTTGACTTGACTTGACTTGACTTGACTTGACTTGACTTGACTTGACTTGGATGGATGGATGGATGGGTTGGTGGATGGATGGATGGATGGATGGATGGATGGATGGATGGATGGATGGATGGATGGATGGATGGATGGATGGATAGATAGATAGATAGATAGATAGATAGATAGATAGATAGATAGATAGATAGATAGATAGATAGATAGATAGATAGATGGATAGATGGATAGATAGATTAGCTTTGGCCCTCATGTAGGCCTATTAGTCTTCAGAAACCTTGCTAAAAAAGAAACCCTTTAAAGCTATGGGTGTAGCTATGATGGAAGCCTTCTCTGATAATTTTTTTTCCAAACTGCTCTCACTGAGAACCTTCTAAAGTTCAAAGCTTTTACTTTGGCTTTTGTGCTCTCGCCCTTTCCCTGCTGGTAAATGGTTCAATTTGTGGAATGGCCTTTCAACACAGTGCATTCCTCAGGTAAGGTAACGTTAGATTGGCCCCCTTGACTCAGTCACCTGGCATTAGCCAAGTAGTGGCAGATTCTTTGGTGCAGATAAATCACACATCTTTGCCCTGTTCCAAAATATTTTCAAGAGATATTCTTCTGTAACATTCCTTATCTTGTGCTTGTCACATATGGTATGGCCGGTCCCACACACACAGACACAGACACAGACACAGACACAGACACACACGCACAGGCACACGCGCGCGCACACACACACACGCACACGCACACACACACGCACACACACACACACACACACACACACACACACACACACACACACACACACACACACACACACACACACACACACACACACACACACACACACACACAGGCCAAATACAATCCTTAAGCCTATCACGTAATAAGTAGGACAAAATATTGATGATGGCACCCATGTATCCGAGGTCAGTCTGTGCAGCAGAACCAGTGTTGCCAGATTGGGCGGGTGCCCATCCAATTGGGCTACTTGGGACGAGCATCTGCGGGTAAAAATGGGGAAAATTGGCCATTTGGAGTTTTTTAAAGTCATTTTGGACCCATAGAAGTCAATGTAATTTGTTGGATTTGGGCAGAATTTAGCGCATTTTGGCGTTTTTTGAGAACCTTTTGGGCGGGATTTGGTCAGATACATCTGGCAACACTGTGCAGAACCAGAGGCCTCACAGCAAACTCTGTTATGGCAACTGTGCCACACAGTCCAGCCAGGCCCCTAGCTAGCATCTCTGCATAATGCTTCAATGGTTAGCTTTTTGCCAATGTTTCACGCCGAGACCTTTCCGTTAGCATCACTTTCACCTGGACTTATTGTTTTTGTTACATAAATGAATTGTGTTACCCTGGTACATGGTACTGTATGTGCTACTGTTGACATCTGTCACTATAGTAAGTGCCTTTCAAAAAAATCTGAGCAATGTCCCAACATCTTTTTTCTTGTCATTAATGTTTCATGTGCTAGGAGGTGCAACTCTTGTTCCTCTCTCATCGCATGTTCCATCATGCCATTAGCACTGTATTGTTAATGACGGCTTGGCCTCGGGCAGGCCTGCAGAGCATCTGTATCAAAGATAAGATTATTATCCGCTTTGAGCAACGAAAATCTCGCAATGTAAACTCATCCTCGTGGGATTTGGGATTGCCTGAAGATCCGCCGGTCTGCACAGATCACATTTCCAAAAGTGTTTTAAGCTGGGCCTGTAAGCACTACACCCGCGAAAATAAACGAACATCAGCAACGATCAAGAAATACCTGCTAATGATAGACAACATGTCTATGAGGAGGCTTTCAAATTTCACCAAAAGTGGAAAAAAAAGATCTGATATTCCAGAGCACCTGTTTATTTTCCCCTCAACAGGATGCACTGGATAAATAGATGTGCTTCCATGCTTGTGCTTCCATTTTGTGTGCATCCTCAGCAGGGGGTGAAGCTTACGAAGGCCTATTTATTTGTATTTTCGTAACCATTTTGCTCGAGGGGGGCGCAGACAGACACCCTTCCTCTGAAGGGGGGAATGGCAGGAAAAGTTTGAGAAACACTGCGGTACGGGATGCAGCTTTAGGCCCATGCCGGTGGAGAGCATTCAGACTAAGCAGCATCACGTCCATCAACATCTTCAAACAGCCATGTATATGTATGTATATGCAGCCAGGGAAGCCAATAAGGGGGGACAACGGGGTCCGTTGTCCCGGGCCCAGGGAGAGAGGGGGCCCAGAATTAGGCATGTATTGGGTGAGGGGGCCCTTTCAGATGACCCTGTCCTGGGCCCAGCCTAAGCTGTCAGCGTCCTTGTATGCGGTGACTGCCTGTGCCCTATGGCAGATGATGGCGGTGTCAGGCGGAAGAAGAAAAAGAAATGTATATGAAAGAAGACCTTAATGGCATCGTGTCTGATCATGCGAGCGTGTTTACCCCAAAGGTGCATAGCATAGGAGAGGGGAATCTGCTGGAGATGATTGGTTTGCTTTGGTACTGGCAAAACTGTGTGTGTGTGTGTGTGTGTGTGTGTGTGTGTGTGTGTGTGTGTGTGTGTGTGTGTGTGTGTGTGTGTGTGTGTGTGTGTGTGTGTGTGTGTGTGTGTGTGTGTGTGTGTGCGCGCACACGCACGTGTGTGCAGGGCAGCTGACAGCGTTTCCTGGGCCCAGGACAAAGTCATCTGAAAGGGCCCCCTACCCAATACATACCATGTAATGGGGAGCCAATTCTGGGGCCTCTATCTCCCGGGACAACATACCCCTTTGTCCCCATGAGAAGGGGAGAAAATACCTATATAACACAGGTACTAAGGGGTAGGGGTAGTCAGAAATAGTAAGACCAACCCATCTCCTCATCTAGATGCCAGGAGCCTCATTACAGCAATTTAATATATTCAGTAAAAGTGCACTAAATTAAAAAGTCTGAGCAATATGTTTAGAACAACCAACATAATGTGAATTGCAATGGAGGAGTGTGTCACTTTATGGAAGCCGTCATGAGAGAGGCATTGTGGTGCAGTGCGCTAATCCCACCACATTTGGGCTCACAGTACATGCCCAAGGGGACCCTGGTTCGAGTCCGGCCGGGGTCATTTCCCAGCCCTACCCCATCCCTCTCTCACAATTGTTTCCTGTCTCCTGTCTCAATACAGGCCAAAAACCCGAAAAAATACTTTTTTAAAAATGGAAACAGTCATGAGAGGGTTGTTTTCTGGCATTGCTTAGCAACGCCTGAACTATTAAATAATTAATCCTAGATTTGGGTGGGAAAAGCTATTGAGATTCAATGGGTCATGGCTAGATTGTACCCGGAATAGCCATTTCAGTTTCTCACCAATTGTTTAGATTTATCTGCTACTGTACAGTAGCTGTAATTCCCAGGGCTGAATAAGCAATGACTAACCATGGCAAAGATCAGGGGGCACAGAGCAAGTCAGTTCACAGTCGTCAATGAAAATGCATCAGAGGGCAAACTACCAAGGGGCAAGATTATTCATTTTATAGCATGGCCAGGGAATCTTGTAATCCAGCCCTGTATATTCTGGTGATTTTAATGCAAGGCGGAGTGCAGCATTGTGCAGCACTGGTATCTGTTCTTAGCCTGGGCCAAAGCCAACTGTTGACTCCGTCAAACAGTCTGGACCAAGCTAAGAGGAATCTGCTTCCATGGAGTGTGGGAGATGGTCTGACCTTACTCTGCAATTTAAATTCATTGGTATTCTGAATTCAAATCAAAATTCAAATTGTGATTTATTAGCATGACTGTTATGATACAGTGTTGCCAAAGCATAAAAATAACAGGACAAAAGTGGGTAGGCATGGGAAATGACCCAGGCAGCTGGATTTGAACCTGGGTCCCCATGGGCACACAGCCTGCATATGGACAGAGGCATTAGTACGGTGCGGTGCGCTTAAGCACCCCAAACGAATAATTCTTTCAATAAAAGCTCGAGGTTTACTTAGCATTTTAGAGCTCACAAGTGCCTCATTGCATCTTACTGCATGGTGACTCATTAGAAAGCACACACGCTCGGCTCACAGTCTCTCACAGATGGGGAGCATGTTTAAAGAGCTAGCTCTGAGCAGAATGGGTTAACTGCATTGGAGGGATTGAAACTATGTCAATATGCTAATGATCCCAGCATGACGGGACAACAACACAATGGCGAGCGAATGAAAGGGGAAAACATTTTTTTTCTATCCACGCTGAATTCTACTAGAATTTAGACATCCCTCTCTGAATAGCCCGATTCTGTCATCCTGATTTTGATAAGTAGTTGCTTGTGCATTGCCGTTTTCTTCTTCTCCTCCTCTCTCTCTCTCTCTCTCTCTCTCTCTCTCTCTCTCTCTCTCTCTCTCTCTCTCTCTCTCTCTCTCTCTCTCTCTCTCTCTCTCTCTCTCTCTCTCTCTCTCTCTCTCTCCCCTAACCCTTGTCTGCAGAGAACTCTAAAATAAGAAATCCCTTCTCAACAGATATAATTAATCACTGTGGGAGAACAAGGCATGTAATTATTTAGGTTACCTTAGAAAGCTAAGATAGCCCCCCACAACATCCAGCTCCCACCCCCTCACACACACACATACATACACACACACACACACACACACACACACACACACACACACACACACGCACGCACGCACGCACGCACGCACACGCACACACACTCATTTCATTATATATCATTCTTGGTGCATCATGAAGAAGCGTTTAAGCTCATGAGACAAAGGGCGGTCTTGGTTTTCAGAGAGGTTTGCCACATGGTAAACAGTGGGCTCAGGGAAGCCGACATGGGGGGACAAAGGGGTCAGTTGTCTCGGGCCCAGGTAGAGAGAGGGGGCCCAAATTGGGTTTCCATTACATTGAATGAATGACGGGGTCCTTTCAAATGACATGGTCCTGGGCCCAGCAAAAGCTGCCAGCGGCCCTGAGTGAGTGCATCCACTCTGGCAGCTCTCATTTAGGGTGCTGTAATCATGCTGCTTTGTGATGCGTAGGCTACTGCCTCATTCACGGTGGCCAGTAATCCATCGCCTATTGCAATACCAAGCAATCCATAGAGGACAGAGTGTTTTTTTTAGATTTGCAGTTTTACCTACTCCCATGTCTATCTGTTTCTTTGTTTCTCTGTTTCTCTGTCTCTGTCTCTGTCTCTCTCTCTGTCTCTCACTCTCTCTCTCTCTCTCTCTCTCTCTCTCTCTCTCTCTCTCTCTCTCTCTCTCTCTCCCCTAACCCTTGTCTCTCTCTCTCACACACACACAAACAGCAAAATGTATACATACATGATCAACATAGAGTATGAACTGTATGTCGCCAATCTTTCCATTTATGTCTGCTATACAAATAATATGTGTAGACAAACATCGACATTTGTGAGATATTTGATGATAGATCCTGAATTGTTATTGATTTGTGAATTATTCTTGTAAAAAAATCCAGATAGAGTATTTGAAGAGGTCTTTTCCAAAACGCTATATCCTCCATTTTTGACTTTTTGCATTTTAATATTGGAAGTCCTATCTTCTATGTGTGCATTCTTGCCATTCAAATGTTTTGAGAACATAATTTTTTAACCTCAATAAAATGCATTTTGCAATGCAAGTCAATGGAATGCCCAATACAAAAATGTCAATTTCCCAACATACTATAACATGGATATATCTCATTTTGGAAAAGAGATCTTCATTTACAACACTGTGGAGAGTAAAATTACATACATTACAATATACTTAACTGGTGCTTTTTTATCCAAAGTGACTCACACTTATTTTAAGCACAGGGCATAGGTTACAGTCCCTGGGGCAATGTGGGGCTAGGTGCCTTGCTCAAGGGCACTTCAGCCATGGAGTGTGGAGGGGAGTGATACAAACCTGCAATCCTCTGATTCAAAGCCCATCTCACCCCCTAACCCACCATCGGTTGTATTGATGGGGATTATTCCACTTTTAGGTTCAACTTCCATTCATTTGAAAGACGTCTGTGAATGAGTGGTGTTTTTCATCACACATGCACCCACACTCATACATGCACACACCACGCACAAAGTCTTGGGATGAGTCAATGGGCTAGTTTGGTTGTGAAAATGTCAATGGATATGCACATGGCTTAGCAGTCTCCATGACAACCTACAGTAGCCCAAAATATTAGGAAACAGCAGCGCTCCATTTGTTTTTGTTTTTTTATTTATAGGTGCAAATGCAAGCTAATATACAAACAATGGCTCACATTTACCTTACACTGGTATTTTCCCATACTTCAAAATTGGACTTAAAAAGAAAGCCTGAATTTAAGCAAGTCAATATTTTCTACATTATTACCTAATTATTTTCAAGCAAAAAGGGAAAAAAAATAGAGGGACTGGTAAACATTGTGTGACCAATTACAGATCCTTCCTCTTTTGCCGATAAGGGGGTTCAATATTAGTTCAGCGACTGCTAAATCCAGCAGCATAATGAACACATCCACTGGAACTCAATTCAGAATTAGCACCATCATCATCAGAGGTGGCTTGCTTTGAAAAATCTTTTGGCTGGGTGACCAAAGAACGGAAGGCCGGGGGAAGAAAGTTTGTGCAGAGAGAGAGAGAGCAGTATTGTGCAGTGTCAGCGTCGCCATGCTCAGAACAGGGCTACAGACAGGGATGGACCGGCCATCTGGCATACTGGGCATTTCCCGGTGGGCCCTGCACACCCGTGGGCCCCTATTTTCAGAAATGTTTTTTTTTACATTTCTGAAAATAGGGGCCCGCGAGGGTGCAGGGCCCACCGTCGAGTCAGTTCTTCTCCACTAATTATGAGAGGGGGCCCTTTAAGCCAAAAGTGCCTGGGCCCCATTTCTCCCCCAGACCAGGCCTGGCTGCAGAGCAGAGTCAGCCTTCACCAATCGGACAGCGGGCCACATCCACATGAGGGATGGGAAGCTTTTCATTGCTGATGGAGCTATTCTAGTCTGCCAATTGCCTTCCTCTGTAAAGAAGCACTTCTCTGGACTTGCGAGGGGGATGGAGCTTTAAAGAGGTCAAGAGGAACTGTGAAGTCGTTGTAAGTGTGTTGCGGGGGAAAGTCTCGAGAAAGACTAGAGTGACAAGTGTCTGGACAGCTGAAGTATAAGCTGCGACTGAACATCTCGACTTGAAGATTCAAAAGTTAATGTGCAGCGACAAGTTTTTAGGTGTTCTGAAGTGTCTGGAGGATTAGATCGGCTGACCACATATTTCTTGTCTGTCTCACCTTGTCAGAGTGAGACTTGGAGTACCTGCCCATCACAACGACAGCAGTTTCCAACCCTATTTCCTGCCAGCAAACTCAAGATGTATGGACATGTGACATGAAAAAGCTGATGTATTTACAGTACGTAATATTCTTGCTAGGACATTGTGAGAATAAAACTGTCCTCTGTTTAAGACTGGTCAGGCACAGAAAATATCTGAGTATTTTTATTTTTTTCATTAAATTTGAGTGACTTATTGACATTATTGCCATGCTAGGCATTTCTAAGTGGTAATTACGAGCAAGACTTCAGTAAAAGTGAACTGTAAAAAAAATCACTAGTTGAAGAATTTCACTGTGCCAGAACCTTTAAAGTCTATGCTGTCTTTATCAGCCCCGCAGGCCCAAAAGGCTCCAGGCAAAATACCCGAGGTCATTATGATTTATTTATGACAAACTGTTCCCGAGCTAGGTAGGCCTACATAATATGGGAAATCATTCATTATAAAACTATTCTGACACTATTTTGCTTTTCATTGACTGGCGTTGGCTCAACTTGTCTGCGTCACTTTATGGACTTAAAGGTGCACTGTCTAGGATGGTGGCCAGAGTAGGTATTGCAACTACACTGCTAATTGAAACTGTGCTGTCTACTGACACATTTGGTGTTTTCATGAATATTTACGAAACAATGAACTTACTGTATATTTACTAGTATGACCAAAGTACAGTACGTTTTGCAGATAAAATCCTGAATGGCGGAAAAGTGCAATTTGAAATCTATGAAAAGTGCAATTTTTCCAGTCATAAGGAATACTATAATCTGATGGTGTGGTAAGTATTTGTTAAAAAGGTATTACTTGTGAATGGTCAGAATGAATTCTGGAAATGAACTAACTACAAATATTACACAGTACACCTTTAACTGAATGGTGTTATAGTACACATCCTACCAGGGACTCCATCTTGTGTCAACCTCGACCATGGTCCTGCAGTGACTGTGACGCTAAAGCAAGCACTGCCACATTCCATGTCATTGAACATGCTCTCAGGAAAAGTATGACACATCTTTGAATCAAGTCTCATGGCTTGTTCTGAGAATGCTCCAGTACCATGCAGCTATGGAGGGCAATGATGAGGCGGATTAAAACGACGTGTCTGCGTCTCATATATCTTACAATATCCCACATCCTCAGGCTCAAATATCAGCGGCGCATTGACAAATCTGTTCAAGGGCAGTTCAGTCACAGACCAGCACTGGGATGATTGGTTGTAGGCCTGTAATTGCAACTTGGCAATTCAAAAGGGATGGCTATCATGGGAAATTCAAGTGCTATATACTGTGTCCTCCTTTTTACAGGAAAGGATCGTTTATTGCCCATTAGCGCTATTTTTACATCTTTGATACTTTTCATGGGCAGATATTTTTGTGGTGTGTGTGTACGGGTGCCATGCATTCCTAAAGCCAGAGCCTGCCAGGACGGCATGCAGAAGTATGATATACAGTAGGCCTACAGTAGATGGATATTCAAACTCAATTCTCAAGAGATAATCACCCTCAAATAGTGTTTTGTAGTTGGTTGCTCTTCAGATTAAGTTGTTTAAAATAACATTTCAAAACAACTTCAGTTTACAGTATGTTCTGATATGTTGGCAGAGACAAAACTATTAAACAAGTAGCCTACACCATTGTTCATCAATACATGTACAAAATACAATACTTTAAAAATAGAGTATATTTACAGCATTTATATTCTCAAAATGGTGTAGGATTACACTGTACACAAATGTAGGGATGCTGCAGTCATTTAATGCTATGCATTGCCTTTATGACCAAGATTCTTTCCTGAAGAAGCCAAGAGAAAGCAGTTAAGTCTGAAAAGGGTGCTGTTCTCTGAGAGTACAACTACCATATCTTTTTCTTGTTGAGTGCGATTATATGTGCTGTGTTGTTGCCATAGCTGCTGTATTTTCAAACCGCTTTGGGGGTTTGTTTGGGAACACAGCTTGCCTTTTTCAGGTAAGAATAAGAGACAGTGCTATGCAGTAGGCAGGCAGTGGTTATTAGATGCTGTACGAAGGTGCCCTGACAGGAGAGGGGAAGAGTTAGCAGCCCACAGCCCCACAAGAGGGCATTTCCAACAATAACTCGGGTGACTTGGGAGGAGGAAGAAAAGGAGGAGGGGTGAGACGGAAAAAAAAAAAAAAAAACTGGTGCGCTTGTCAAATTGGAAAGAAAATTGAAGTTGGCACGATTACCTGTTTGGAGAAAGGGGGGAGTAAATACAGTTAAACTACTGCTAGGCTGTGCACAGGTTTAATAGCTAATCCCCTACCAAGCTGAGGTGCAGGCGAGGTGCTGAGGTGGCTGGCTCACTGAGGTGACCTAAGATTCCCCAATTCAATCCTCGGCTGTGGGGATGGTCTATTTTTAGGATAGGATATTATTGTCCTACCTTTTTGTCAACATGTTAAACGTTCAATGTTAAATGTCATTTGTATTTATTGTTAATCACTTATTGTTACCAGTCCATCACTGTTGCCTGTCCTGTCTTGCACTTTGTCAGTATGTAAAATGTCAGTCCTGTGTATGTCTTTGTGTTGGCATGGTATAGAGAGAGAAACGTAATGTCATTTTCCTTGTATGACTTGTGCATATGAAGAGAGTGACAATAAAAGCTGACTTGACTTGACTTGACAAGTCACATGGTTCAGAAGTGGTCTTGTATTGTGCTTGTTCTAATCCTATGCAATTTACCTATATGACAAAGTGGGCAAGCGTGTTTGTTGGTGAGTGAATGAGAGACAGATAGATATGACAATATTGACAATAAAGCCAACTTGACTTGAGAGAGAGAGAGAGAGCGAGACAGGGAGAGAGATGGGGGGGGGGGGAGTCTCTGCATATACAGTATGTGTGTGAATGTGTGTTTAAGAATTGCATGAGATATGATTGCCTAAGAGACCTGCTGATACTCATCCTTTAATTATAAATTGATCCATCCAATATACTTCCTGAAATTAATTTTTGCTTAGAGCAATAAAAAAAGAGACACTGCAGGCATTAAAACATCTTTCAGCAGCAGGGTCGGCCGGAGGCATGAGCGAACTATGCGATGGCTTAGGGCCCCCACGCCAACAGGAGTTACAATTGTGAATCGAAACTCAGATATTCCTTCGTGATTAATGGCTCTCAGTTTGAGAAATTTTGTTGCAAGAACTGCAGTGCTTAATGGGTACACAATCTATAGACAGCTCACCTATGTCCTTAGCTCCTACCCCTCACTCGTGCAAGTAAATAGAGCTAATGAAGCATCTGATGCTGAGTAGGTGGTGGTATGGGGGGGGGGGAAGAATATTTTGCATAGGGCCCCGTAAAGGCTTGTTCGGCAGCCTTCTCTGTATCTGCAGGCGAGACCCAAAGGCTGCACCAGACTGCCTTTGTAACCCAAGGCGATATCAGAGGCAGGGTGAAATATGGCAGTAACAATATGATATGATATGAGGAGGATGATGATAGCAGGAGTGACATGTTACTCTTTTAAAGTATGTTTTTTAGTGTTTTTTTTCCTTTATGTGGCAAGGAAATGACCAAAAAAACCCAGACAAGACGCCAGAAGCTACATTGAACCCCCAGCATCTGCATACTAATATAAAATATGAAAACAAAAGGAATTTTTATAATATTTAGAATTTTGAATGATGATAAATACTTCAGAAAAACAACATTCGTGATCAAGCAAAAACTAAACTTGATACTGGACACCTTAAACTGCAACACACTCGACCTTTAACTCTAATGTCAAAATGATTGTACCGTACAGCTTAAAGCTCATTCAAGCTGTCAAGTGTTGTGTATACTATAGATGTATCCAAGTATGGTGTCTTTACAATAGAGTCGTGATAAATCATTGAAGGCTAACTCAGGAAATGGTATGTGTGTGCATGTTGTGCGTTGTGTTTAATCTTTATTATCCTGGAGTATAGAATAGAGGAGTGTCGTGTTGTGAGTGTCCATGTGGACGCCTGCCCAATGATAGCGCTCCCAGGGGCCACATGTTTTGGCTCACCTGCAGCTCGCTGCTCACATTTGGCATTGTCCTACCACAATGCCCTCCAGTAAACAGCCTTTCCCTTCAATTGTTCGCCACCCTGGCGTCCCCCCAAAGCCGGTATGCAGGTGACATTCAATGCTTCCCCGGGCCTGGTTATGATGAGAGAGAGTGTTGAATTCGGAGGGAGCAACTGGTCCACCACCGGTTGCCTCTGTGCCGTCACAACAATGGGCAACAAAAACACTCACAGCCTGCAACACGAAACCATGGTGGAGACGGGGAAGGGAACGGGGCTTTATGGGGTGGTTTTTCTCCATTGTGGCCACAGTCCATAAACGATTCGACTGCATAGCAGGCGTTTGGGAAAAGAAAGGCAATTTTCTGTCACACTGGCCACCACAAAATAAAGAAATAAAATAAATGTATAATCCACCGTGTCCTGACAAAAAAAAATGCAATGAATGCAAATCAGACAAAATTGGGACAAAGACTCGCTTGAGTCAAAAACATTGTACACTCTCCGACACTAAGACTGTATTTAAAGAATAAATCAACATTTTTCAATGTTTGGAAAACTTTTTTTTTGGGGGGGGGGGGCTACAGCATGTAGAAAAACTCCAACCGAGGAGGAAATATTATCCATGTCACACAAAGCCCTTATACGTGGTTTATAAACATGGTGTTGGTGTTGTGAGGCGGGGCAAGACACTAGCAGCCAACCATGTGAGCTAGTTTTTTGACCGACAGCAGCTAATTTTTTGACCGACAGCAGCTAAATTTTTGACCGACAGTTTCCAACAATCAGAGGTTTAGTTGTGCGCAGCCAGGGTCGCTCAGCCAGGGGAAAACAAAAATTGAGAACCCAAAACCTTATTACTTCCAAAAAAATCATATATGACATGTGTGATGACTATGATAGAGGTCAGGCTTTGATTTCATGATCTCTTTATCATAAATGCAAATATCATAAGTAACAAGCTTATAATTTTACAGTGCACACTTTATTTTAAATAGATCAGGTTGTCAAGGCATCATCCTGTTTGTGCCGTGACATTGTCTTTATTGGTTTTACCTTGTCGATAAAGTCAATACCTTGACCTGCAGAAATTGAGCGGAAATGGGTTCGGTTGCCGCTGTCTGTATTAGATTGTCTCATTGTTTCCAGTGACACTTGGTGCTGCCAAGATTTTAACTACCAGATAGGGAGAAGAACCTATTACAGGCCTTACAAGGTTAGGTCATCATTACAGTTCCATTACATTGGGAAACAGTAAAAAAAAAAAAAAAAAGAAAGAAAGAAAAAGAGGAAAATAAGGAAAAGACTTTGCCCGATGACCTCTAAAAATGCTTTATGAGGTTTTACAGCCAGATAGGTTTGACTAGGTGTATATGGACTACATCTGTTATCTATACTGTCCCAAAGGGAGGGAGGAGAATGTGAAAGTCAAAGTGATGTCCTGACAATAAAAGCCCTCCACAAACTACCCCACATTTTAATGGTTAGACAGACTACACAACCTAAGCCGGTATTACTTTCAGGCAGAGAGGGGAATTATAATGCATGGATGGTAGTGCCACACTTCCTCTAACCACCATATACATATCTGTTATTTTAGGCCATGCATCTCCAGGGTCCTGTCTACGTACCGTACTGTAGAAGAAAGACACAGCCTAGCGTTTAGCATCCAAGCCTTGAGCACAGCTCTTGGCCATGTGTAATATCAGTAGTATCAAAAGAGGATGGAGAATATTATCTGGAAGTTTGCACACTTTTGATCTAACATTAAACGGATGTGTTAAACATGTTACAGCGATACCCAGCATGAATATGAATGTATTTACGTACTGCCAAGGATTTGATCATGTTTTACATACTAATTTAGGCCTACCGGAAATATGGAAGTTAGTGCTTTTCTTGAGCTTTCATGAAACATTTGAAATACATTTAGGAAATGGCTTAAGCCCAAAAGTTGCATATAAGTGCACTTTGTACATGTTTTACTTGTGAAAAATGTTCTAGAAAAATGATTGGGCTACACACGGTGTAGAAAGCCGTTCTGGGCATATTTGACTCCTTGGTTTTTCTGCAGCTGTGATGTAGTTTCTAAAGCCTGCTCTTACCATAGTCCTGGGCCTGTGCTAATAGTCTGCAGAGGGTCTGGACCAGCATAATCCATCTCTAATTTCAGGTGAGAGGGGTGAACTTTGAAAAGTTTGGGTCTGATTTTACCAGTCACTAATGAATGTAATGCAGCATTGCCAAACTACTACCACCAGCTAGACTCCAGCTGTGTCCCTCATCCCCAGTCACTGATTAGCCAGGATAAACTGCACCCTCTGAAGTCGAATCCAACAAGATCAGGCCAAGCCATGGCAACTGAGCAGAAGCTTTTTGCGTAAGACCAGGTTATAGTTTGGACAGGGTGTCAGTAATTAACCAATTAGTACCAGTCTTCTCTCGAACTCTGGTAGTAAATATATAGTGAATTCAGGTAAATTGGGCCACTTTGGGCCATTCGTTTATATGCCAAAAAAGTGGCCCAATTACCTGAATTCACCTAGCTGAATATGTCCTTCACATGTCCTCCTATGCAGTAACTATGACAACATGCCACCTTGTCTATGGAGAGGAGCAGAGCATTGGGTAGGCTACTTAGAGTACAGTACAGCACAGTACTCCGAAGGTGTCCTTGTTAGGTGCTGTACTCTCTCTGACAGTGACGTCTATTTGCCTTAACCCACCACTATGATGACTCACAGGCGCTTTATAAAGGCTGTCCTGTCCTGAGCACTATTGTAGCCTATATCCCATTCAACCATGGTCACACATTGGCTATACTGAATGCAAAGAAGGAATTATGCAAGCAACCGTCATGCCGTTACCAGATGGATTTCTGGGCAGAAGACAAGAAATAGGGCAATGTGTGGTTTGATGATCTCCTTCTTCTTCATTTCTCTGATTGTTTTTCTTTCTTGTGGTATGGATTTTGTAAAATATTTATTGCAGAAAAGACAATGCAAAACAACATTAAAATGCATCTCAGGCCGTAGACTCTATACTGCTTTGTTTTAATCTATTGGCTTGGATCTGAGCGGCATGGGGAGACTGCGATAAAAGAAATGTTGACAGAATGTGGGCATCAGCATATGCATGCTGCTCAAGTAAAGTGTCACTCCCACATGCAGTTGTTCACTCACTACCAGACCCGCCCAATATTTACTCGCTCAACACTTCCTCTTCAGATTCATGAGATGATAAAACAATACACTGATGCAGTGTAAATCATCTTCACAGGCAGCCAAAGCACATATGATGAGTATCTCTGGGCATTATCAGTCTTCCATCCCTCTCTCTGCCGGATGGATCCTCTCAAACGCAACAGCGTGAGCAATTTTCTGTTCATGTTTTTTTTTTTTTTTGTCTGTATAAAATCCCTATGTAAGACACCTGATCTAATCTCTGATTTGAATGTTTGAAAAAAACTGCATTCAATAAGGCAGAGGCACATCAAACAAACAAAACAGGCAGCTGTGCATCCTATATGGCGTGCATGCAATGGGGCCACAATGACAAAAAAGGAGAGAAATGAAGAATAAATCCTCCCATATTCCCACACTAACCGCGGCGTACACCCCACTGCGAGTCTCAAACCAAGACCATAATGCAATGTACACATCTTTATAATGCTGGAATGATGAGGAAAGCAGGCAGGGTAAACTCATTGCAAACGGCCCCTTCTGGTAGTATAGTGGCAGGTGCTTTCAAAGCTTTTTAGCACATCCCGCTAAACCTTTTCAAGTGTTGCTTGCGCGGCTGCTACGGCACACATTTCAAAATTATTTCTTTTCTTTCTCTCCCCACCCCCTCTCCCCCACTTCCCCAATCCCTCCCAACCCATCCCTTTTTCCTCCCCACCTCTTTCAGACGCGAGCAGCTCCTGCCATATTTCCAGAGGCAGCCATATCTCAGCACTCCACAATGATGATGTCTGTTTCTTTTCAAAATGCCTTTACATTCGTGAAGGAGGCAGTTTGTAATAAGAAAATTGTGCATACCTCCAGTCGCCTTGTTGAGTAAGTGGTGCAGAAATGTACTCAATCACGTTTTCTATGCAAGTTGGAAAAGCTGGAAAATTACATTCATTTGATCAAATTGAGATAGCACAAAGATGTGTGATTTCGCCAAAAAATACAGTAGATGGCTTGCTGACTGACTATAGGTATGGATGTGTTTGTTGGTACATATTAGTTTGGACTATAGCTGCCGATGGTCCAAGGAATGTCTTGGAAAACATGCCTGCGAAAACGGCTAACATACATACTCTGATGCCCATTTGTAATGTGAAAGCATGACTTTTTTTCCCTTCGACACCTGATTTAAATTTTTACAATATTTATTTCATTTGTCGGTCTCTGCACCTCAATTCTCAAGTTACCCATGACTATATCAAACAAGCAGCACCCTAGCAATAAATAAATATTTTTTTAAAAATCCTGCTTCAAACATTCCCTCTGCTTTCCATCATATTACCTTATCCTCTGGCCTGTTTTATGAGGACAGTAAAATTACACTTTTTTTGCAAGGGTACCTCCACAAAAACCCAGTAGCTGAAAAAGAAGAAGCCATAAATTTCCCTCCCCAGCTTGCTGTAACTGCTGTGACTGCAGTGGGTGAATCCAACCACTCCTCGACCGGTCTAAAATTACCGCTCCTGTTGTATACGGCCCCGCACTGGCATGATGCCTGGGCATAGCCATTGTCTCCACAGTATATGGCAAGGCAAGGCAGGAGGCAGTGTTAAATAACACAGAAATGAATTGGTGTGGGTGTGCTGTACTGCAAATTAATCAAAGGAGCTGTCCCAGCACCACAACAAACAATGACCCAAAGGCCTACAGTAGAGTACACAGACATACTCACGTGTCTGAGTACACATATGCATGTTTGCAAACACCCACACACACACATGCACATGCACACGCACACAGCACTCAACCATGCACACACTCTCACAAAGACACAAACACACACACACACACACACGCGCACGCGCACGCGCACGCGCACACGCACACGCACACGCACACACACACAGCCCATGAACATGCGCACTCTCACAAAGACACAAACACACACACACACACACACCACGTTTTAACTGAGACATAGTGCAGTGCCACTTATGTGGATAAAATAAGTCAGACAAAATGAAAAAAAGAGCAGTGTGTCGCTCTCCCTCTCTCCGAGAAAGGGCCAACTCGGCATTTATCTTTGTTTTCTTAAGTGTTAGAAGCTCATGAATGTTTAATGCCGTGTCCGACATGAGGAAACCCCTTTATTAGATCCTTTTAATTCAATTCCGGCCACTGAATGGGCCAACACAACACAACGTGAACGTATTTACAAAGTCAGTGAAAAATATCACTCTTTAGAAAAACACACACCTTTTGTATTCAGGCCTAATTGACTGCAGAGTAATCTGCTTAAAGTCTGTTTTTTTTATTAAACCAAGCTTTTTACATAAATAGGCAAAATGGTCGACATCAATCATGGGCTTCAGACAACATAGCTGTGCATGCATAAACTACAAAGAACGCATAAGAAACAGTCACTACAAAATAGTCAGCCATTGCTTTGGGCAAAAAATAAACAAAGGGATAAAATGAATATTCAATCGGTCATGTTCATAGGCCCTATAAAACTGAGGTAAGGTTGCTGTCCCTTTTTTCTCTTTAGGGAAAGTGCAACTATGGTAAGGATGCCCACTTTCTATTATTCCACATTTTACTGTGGTAGGCCTAAGATCTTTGAGCTTTTTTTCCCGCCACAATACAAACAACCTTACATCTCTAAGTATTACCATACAATTGAGACTCCCATTCAAGGTGGGAACTGCTGGTTGCTGATATTGCTGGGATTCAGCATCTCTGGCCGGGTCCAAACAGGTTGACATGTAGTGGAACGGTCCACTGGCAGGTCACCCATGGCTTGTTGGCAGACTTGAGCTCTGGCCTTTTGGCAATGGATGCACTGGTTGATCTCTTGAGCAAGCTTCCAGTCGAGTAGGAGTCCCCTAACACCTTCATTGCCTTCTTGCCTATTTCAGCGTGCCAGCGAGGTCCCCTGGAGGGGAGCGGTGGGACAACCTGGCCGTAGTCTTTGAGGTGCTGGAACCTGCTATTGCAGTGCAACATCCCACCACCTTCATCCTTGTGCATGGCCAGGTGGTCTGTTGTGGTGCTGGGAAAGGTGGCTCCATCCTTCACCACAAGGCAATGGTCTCGGAAGGAGCTTTCAGTTTTGACCACGGTGACTGTACCGGCCGATAGGACTGCCTCCCACTTTGGTTTTCCCTGGTCTTTGAAACCAAGGAACTTCTTTGCTGCCCTCCAGACCGGTACAAATGCCTTCGCCGGTATGGTCCGGCTGCTGAGCTGCCGAATTGCCACCAGGTTTGTAGCTGCAGCACCAAGAGGAGGTCTGTGTGGGTTGGCAGTATTTGAGGTTGGTTCCAGCTTGATTTTTTTCTTTGCTTCAGCTTGGGTTCGAGTGGAGACTTGACTGAGGAGCTCTCGCTGGGTGAATGCATTTGGCTCCTGGGCCTTGACCTCATTCTTTGAGCGTTTAACTCCCAGCTGTACTTTCTGTTCCTTCCTCTTTTTGGAGAGATTTACCACCAGCCGTTTTTTCTTTTTGGCAAGTTTTCCTCCCACCTTTTTTTTCTTTTTGGTGAGTTTTTCTCTCAGCTATTTTTTCTTTTTGGTGAGTTTTTCTCCCAGACGTTTTTTCTTTTTCTTTCTCTTTTTCGAGACGTTAACAGCCACCATCGAGTGAAGCTTGTCTTGCTCTGAATTGTACACAGGATTCAGGGCTTTGTGGTTGAATGAATCTGAGAGCGGATTTGGAAGGGCCATCACTGAGGGTTTTCTCTTCCGTAGATTTAGTAGCCCTGACCTCCCACTTTGGCCCGAGTAGGTCCTGAGCAGGTTGTGCAGACTCTGGCCATTGACTTTCTGACCACTATTCCAGGTGGTACCGGCTGGTGTACTCATGGGGTGAGGCTTTGGAACAGTCAAGTTGCTCTTCCGCGCAGGCCAATTCCAGCTTGCCACATCTTTGAACACTTTGACAGCAGCCCTCTGCTTCACCTGGACTTGAGCTTTGTTGGCCGCCTTCAATTTTGGCTTCCTTGCCGACTGCTTTTCTGTCCATGGGGAAGTTGCTTCAACTGCTGTCCTATTCGGAAAGGCTGCTGGATCTTCCACCCAGGGGTATTTGACATGTGACTTCTTGCTGTGCCTATTTTCAGCGGTGTCCCAGCTTGCCACATCTTTGACCAGTTCTCCCTCTTCCGGGATTGACATCTTCACTCCATGCTGGCAGCCACCGCACCTGGGCTCGCACATGGTCCCGACGCCGGCTTGACTGACCGCAGACATTGAGGCGTGGACAAGTTGAGGTGACTACACAGGCTCGGAGGTTAACTCTAGTAGCAAGTCCTCCACACTCCAGATCCGTTGCTTGAAGTCCGGTCGCTCCTCTTCTGGAACCCACTGAGTCCATTGTCGCATGGCGTCTTTTGCCCTCTTCACCAGTCTCTCCAGGTTGCTGAGCATCAGCTTGTAGACCTCCAGCTTCAGGTCAGGCTTCCTTGCAGTCAGACTTGTGCAGTCCTTTTCAGCTGCCTCCAGTGGAAGAGAGAGTTCGAAACAGCCAAAGCTTTGCCACAGCACCTTCTGGATGACGTCTTCCACCTCCTCCAGCTTCTGCGCGCAGTCCTGGGTTGTTATCTTCACATCGGCGCCGATGTCTGCTTTTGCAGAGGCTTCGAGCTCCGCCTCTTCAGTGAAGATCCCCACCTGCTTATTTGCCTCCATCACCTTTTCAGCCTCAATTTTTACCTTGCTGAAGGCTTCCATCAATTCTTCTGCCGACATTTTCTTGCAGGACTTTAGAAGTGAATTTGCATGCCGGGTAAACCTCAGTTTGGCAGTCGTTCGCTCCCTCTTCAACTGTAGTAGAGACTTGGATTCTGCCATTTTGGGAAGATCGATGGGCCTGGTTTTCAGCGGCAGGCGGGCTGGGTGTGGACTCAGCGGCAGGCGGGCTGGGCGTGGACTCAGCGGCAGGCGGGCTGGGCGTGGACTCAGCGGCAGGCGGGCTGGGCGTGGACTCAGCGGCAGGCGGGCTGGGCGTGGACTCAGCGGCAGGCGGGCTGGGCGTGGACTCAGCGGCAGGCGGGCTGGGCGTGGACTCAGCGGCAGGCGGGCTGGGCGTGGACTCAGCGGCAGGCGGCTGGGCGTGGACTCAGAGGCAGGCGGGCTGGGCGTGGATTCAGCGGCAGGCGGGCTGGGCGTGGACTCAGCGGCAGGCGGGCTGGGCGTGGACTCAGTGGTGGCTGGGCTGGCCTTGGCACGGCACTCCGGCTTGGCTGGGCTGGCTTTGTCGCAGTGGTGGGCTGGGCTGGTTTTGTTGTGGCGCTTCAGTCTGGCTGGATCTTCAACCAGCTGGACGCCGGTTTTTTACTGTCAAGTTGTCGGTTTTGTTTTGGTTTTTGTTTGTTTTTTCAGTTTTGTCTGGTTAAAGTTCTGTGCATTATTTTTCCCCAACTTGAAAAGAGTGTCACTGATGGAGTTTGAAGACTGGAATTCACTCAAGGATTTTGGACAGGACAACTTTGATCCGTTTTGGTTTCTCCTTTTTTTCTTTTTATTTAGAATTCAGAGCACATCCAAGCATAGCAATGGTTGTTAGCACCAGGAAACAAAGCAGTTTTTGTCCTCTTTTGTCCGCCTAGGTAAAAAACCTAAGTTGAACATAAAAATAAACAGGAACAGTAGTTAGTGACCACTTAAATGTGCAAAAAGCAATTGCCCTGTGCAAATGCATGTATTCAATCTGTGCAAAGATGCTAACAATAAATATTTATAAAAAATACATATTTACAAAAATAGTTGCTATGCTAATACTGAAACCAGAATAAATATTGCATTTAGGATTTGTAGAAAAATAACAATCTATAAAAATTACTATTTTGCATTTCCCAGATATTGACCAAAATGAACACAGGTGACCCCACTATAAAATGAAGCGCCTGTACCCAACTGGAGATACGTGGTTTTGAGATTGCAGTCAATGCGCTAAAACCGCCACTAAGACTGCAAGAAGCTTGCTTCAATGTGCCCAGGTCATTCAGCTTACAGAAGACCAATACTAAGCACTGCTGTTTACAAAGCAAAACACCCCAAACTGCAACCATTCCGAGCGCAGTTAAAACGTCATAAATCAGATCAAATAAGATGAGCGCTTACCGGCTACCACTCCAGGTTTTCAGTGACTTCTAATGCACGGTACTTGAGAAAGTTTGAGAGCACAGCTCAATTTTGCGTGTGACTCTCTCCAGTTTTCTTCCAAACTGAACGCAAACTGACTTAATTAAACCACCTGTGCGCCGGGCTTGCCGCGTAGCCAAATCAGCCGAATCATTGACAGCTGACGCTGATCAGTCAGCCTGCGCTTTTTTCAATTAACTTGCGTTTACCGCGGCTCAGACACCACCCATTTTTTTTCTAGTTTTTTTTCCCGTGGTTTTTTTCAGTGACACTTAAAACAATCAGCGCAGACCTAGTCTGACGCGACAATGACATCAATCATGGGCTTCAGACAACATAGCTGTGCATGCAAAAACTATAAAGAACACATAAAGAAACAGTCACTACAAAATAGCCGGCCATTGCTTTGGGCAAAAATAAACATACGGATAAAAAATGAATATTTGATCATGTTCACAGGCCCTGTAAAGCCAAAGTAAGGTTACTGTGCTTCTTTTCTCTTTAGAGAAAGTGCAACTGTGGTAAGGTAAGGATGCCCACTTTCTGCCCCATTATTCCACATTTTACTATAGGCCCAAGATCTCTCAGCTTTTTTGTGCCACAATGACATCAATCTTGGGCTTCAGACAACATAGCTTTGCACGCATAAACTATAAAGAACGCACAAAAAACAGTCACTACAAAGTAGTCGGCCATTGCTTTGGGCAAATATAAACATACGGATGAAATGAATATTATTCAGTCATGTTCTCAGGCCCTGTAAAGCTGAAGTAAGGTTACTTTGCCTTTTTTTCTCTTTAGGGAAAGTGCGACTGTGGCAAGGTAAGGATGACCACGTCCCCCCATTATATCCTATTTTTTTACTGTGGTAGGCCTAAGATCTTTCTGCCACAATGACATCAGTCATGGGCTTCAGACAACATAGCTGCGCATGCATAAACTATAAAGAATGCATAAAGAAAAAGTCACTACAAAATAGTCAGCCACTGCTTTGGACAAAAATTAACATAAGAATATAAAATGAATATTCGGTCATGTTCACAGGCCCTGGCTGTAAGGCTGAAGTATGGTTACTGTGCTTCATTTTTCTCTTTAGGGAAAGTGCAACTGTGGTAAGGTAAGGATGCCCATGCACTTTCCCCCCATTATCCCACATTTCTACTGTGGTATAGGCCTAAGATCTCTCAGTTTTTTCTGCCACAATGACATCAATCATGAGCTTAAGACAACATAGCTGGGCACGCATAAAATATAAAAAATGCATTAGAAACATTCACTACAAAATAGTCGGCCATTGCTTTGGGCAAAAATAAACGTACGAATGAAATGAATATTTGGTCATGTTCACAGGCCCTGGCTGTACAGCTGATGTAAGGTTATTGTCCCTTTTTTCTCTTTAGGGAGAAAGTCCAACTGTGGTAAGGTAAGGATGCCCATGCACTTTCCCCTCCATTATTCTACATTTTTACTGTGGTATAGGCCTAAGATCTCTCCGCTTTTTTTCCCCGCCATGCACAATGACAGCTGGCAACCTTAGTAGGAAACCATGGCACTGCACTTTTGTAGCTCGTAGCACACTTCACACCCTCTCCAGTAATTAGCCAAGCTGTCCGATGATGTCATCCTTGCAGGCAGCACAGCAGCAGCACATGAAAGGAGGCAGGTGTGAGTGCAGAGCACCACTCCCAGTGGGGGAGATAGACTTGCTTCCATGCAGCTGGAATTGAATTTCAACGCATTGCACCGAAACAGATTTTATCAATGCATCTGAGAGCCCGGTGCGTGTGTGTGTGTGTGCGTGCGTGCGTGCGTGCGTGCGTGCGTGCGTGCGTGCGTGCGTGCGTGCG
>NC_085868.1:44305904-44315904 GCF_034702125.1 Engraulis encrasicolus
AGAGAGAGAGAGAGATTGTGAGATATATAAAGAGGGATATGGGGTGAGAGAGAGAGAGAGAGATAGATAGAGAGAGATATGGGGTGAGAGAGAGAGAGGGGGTATAAGAGAGAGAAAGAGAGAGAGAGAGAGGGGGGTCAAATAATGTATGACATGAACACAAGTGTCAGAACAGAAGTTTAAAAAAACACACAAAAAACAACAGCAGCAGGACAAAGCTAACATAATGTGAGGTAGCACTCAGTCTGTACACTAAGACAGAAGCATGAACAACACTTACATTCCATCGAAGCGGAAAGGCAGCGGAAGGGAAGGACTGAGAGTGGCATGATGCAGGTTTGCTCATACAGCACTCAGACAAACATCAAGACCAGGGGCGGAGCGATAGGGGGCGGCTAGCAGGGCATTTGCCCCTGGAGCCCAGGGCCCTCCTGTATTGTTGGTGGGGGCCCTATTGTGACCATGGCAAGCTGTTTGAGGGGCCCTATCAGTGTTTTGCCCTTTGTGCAATTGTTCCGCCACTGATCAAGACCCAGCAGTGATGACGTGGTCAAAACCGGGCCATTTCCTACCAGGAGTAACATGGAGGGCAGACAGCAAAGCCAGTATGACAAAGAAACGTTTTTTTTTTGTGTGTGTGTGTTTTGCGTCAGCACTAAGATGGAACAAATGAACTGAGACGTCTTGGCAACAACTCAACTATGGGTGAACAAACATTTCAGCACTCTTATCGTGTCACTTTGCCTGTTGCGTAGGCCTACGTAGGTCCAAAAAGGTAAAAAGGTCACACGTCAAGATTTTTGGGGAGCAGTGTTAATACTTAAGACTTACATATTCATCCTCACACAATGTTGGTTATGTTTTTTTTCTGACACATTACTGTCAGAGAAGGAAAGCATGCGCACATGCAAAACTATGGTGTGCACTCTTGTGACTATTACCACATGGAATGTCAGACTTTGTTTGAAATGTAGCACTTGAGAGCCAGCATTATAAAAAACATTTTTTGAACAGCCACAGAATATTTTGTGTTAAACCTACAGACACAGGGCTTTCTGTCAAAGCTGATAATGTACTTTCCTTCTCAAATTAGCCAAGCTAAGTAAGCAAGGGTTTGTTCAGATGAAAATAGGCTTCCTTGAAATAGAGATTTTTTTGCGTTTTTTTTTTTTTTTGTCACATTTGTGTTATTTGACTCTCTGGCTTCAAATTAGGGAGCAAAATGTGTTTTCATTCTCCAGGAAGAAGCCAAACTACTTCCAAGTAAACTTTCTGAATGAAAACACCTGGATTATTACTAATGTTTACAACCATATCTTCTGACAAGCTAGCTGCTAATATCTAGTGACGAGGACATTTGTCTTTCTGACAGCGGACTAACACACCCAAAGCTGCTTGCTGCTGCTGCTATCACATCAGGGGTACATTTCCCAAAAGCATAGTTAGCAACTTGGGTAGTTGTCAATCGGAAATTGCATTGCCAACAACAAAAGTAGCTAAAATAGTTAGCAACTATGGTTTCGAGAAATGCACTCCTGTTGTGGTATTTTTCTACTCAATCTTCCATTTTCACACTTACTTTTGAGAATGGATGACCACAAAGTCAGTCCCCGAATCTTTCCGTAAGTCCATGAGTAGCAAAATCTTGGCTTTCTGATTACAGTACCTACCCCACAACACATGATGAGACATGATCAGGAAGTGCATGACTTCTGATAGCCTACGCCGTAAAAACACTCAAATACTGTGTTGTCACTAAATGCCCAGAGGAAATATCCATACCGTGCCCTTTTTTTTAGGAGTTTTCACTTAATAGTAGTTTTCATGATCTACTACTGCCTGTCAGTTCTGTTTATCACAGATTTACCACAATCACACAAAGGTTGGATGGTTTCGCAATTTAGATAAACAAAAAAACTCAACACATTGTTGTAGTTCGGTAAGTTGGATGGATATCAGAATTCCAACATAGTCACAGAACTTGGAAGGCTGCTAGGGATACAATGAAACACCCTTTACTCCTGAGATATAGACCGTCTGTGATTTGAGCGAAGAACAATATTGTCACAAACTGAATAGTGACTGCGAATGTCCTCCTCAGGTCTTCACAGAGCTGAACAGTAACTAATAGTCTGGTGAGAGAGAGAGAGAAGTGTTCAACCGGTCTGCTTCACAAGGCAAAAAAAAATCATCTGTTGCATTGGAAAGAACAATCTAAATGTAAATTAGGTCCACTGAGAAGTGTGGGGGAGAGAAATCGGAATCCATGAGTTTGTGAAAGTCCATTCCACCATTTAAATTTTTTTGAATCGAGGTATTACAATCATTAGGTCAATCCTTGTAATTTATGCATCCTTAATATCTTCCCTTACCACTTTCAGCCACGTGTGATTTTTTAGCTTTGTAATCCAATTAATTTGACAATTTCAGATCGTAAGCCCTCTCAGCAAATGACACCTTGCTTTGAAGATAAATTTTTATGCCGTGTTTGAGAAGTTGCTGCATGAAATGAGGCCCACCTCCTCCCCCCGAGGAAAAGAAGAAGAAGAAAAAAAACAGAAGTAGGTACTGTCGCATCCCACATATGTGGAATAGAGAGCATGGAGAGAGACCAGAAAGAGTAGCACTTTTTGGTACAGTGTTTGCTTTAGAGTGGTAGTGGTCAAACTAAAATGATGTGAAATAATGTGAATTATTGCCAAGAAAATATAATGCAAAGAGAAAGCAGAAGCATATGTGGAATACTGTTGAGAGCATGAGTGCCTGGAAAGCCTACTCTACACTATTTGTGTTACAGTGTTGTGTATATGTATGGTGTATGGTCAACCTATGAAACAATATCTAACATAGTATGTATTGTTGCAATAAATTAAACACTCTAAGTACATCACCTCCACATAATTCATCTTTGCCTCTTTTCCACTGCAGGTCGTCTGGTAGGCCCACTTTTTGTGTTATGATTGAGCTGTGTCGTGCCTATTCGAAGAGCAAAAAGTGACGAGAGAGTTGCGCTGTGTCGAGCTGTAGGCCTACCAGAAAATGGGCTGTGGAAAAGAGCCTATTGTTACTAAAGCCATACCCATCTGTATTCCACAGAGGAGATGCAATGTCACGGTGACAGACACGTAGAGCAAGTACAAGTACATGCAGTAAATGCATGTGGCAAATGGGGGCACAGTCTTAGTAAAATTTGCAGTGTTGATTAAACACTGTCCTGTCCCAACAAACTCAATGTCAATTCAACTCTTTGGGTTCTCCACTCTTGGAGTGTTGGATTAACACAGAGAGAGTTGAATGTAACATTATTTTAGATGATATATGGGTTGACATATTGTACATTTAACACTCAAAGAGTTAGATTCAACACTTAAACTGAATGGGACCATATATTCTTAAGTGTTGAATTAACAAAGCAAATTTGACTGTGTTGCAATGGCAGTGCAGGCTCTAAAGCCAAACAGACCGAGAGCTGCCCGCTAGCCTTGAGTTCCCATCTCTGCTCGGCCTGCTGTGGCAGTAAGACTGATGTGGCCAGTGATTGGCAGTGAAGTGGTTCTGTCATCGTCAGCCAAGGACAGCGGCAATTGTCTGGGGCTGCATTAGGGGTTCCTGATGAAGTCCACCATTCCCTGGGTCTCTCTGAGCCTTTCTCTTTCTCTCTCTCAGTGTGTGTGTCTGTGTGTGTGTCTGTGTGTTTGTGTGTGTGTGTGTGCGTGCGCGCGCGCGTGTGTGTGTGCGTGCACGTGCGTGCGTGCCTGCGTGTGTGTGTGTGTTCAAAGAGAAGAGGGGTCATTGCTGGGAACTGCATGAGTCTGTGTTTGTAGGCCTACGTGCATGGAGGTTGGTGACGAGGTTAGGGAGAACAGGTTCAGTCCATATGTAGTCTACACGAAGTGGGCTAGCTGACGTGATCACCCATTGGCTCTGCAAGGACAGTGGAGTGGAGTGTGCACAGAAAGAAGGAAAGTATATACGCATACACACACACACACACACACACACACACACACACACACACACACACACACACACACACACACACACACACACACACACACACACACACACACACACACACACACGCACAGACACACACACACTCTCTCTCTCTCTCACACACACACACACACACACACACACACACACACATACACACACACACACACACACACACACACACACACACACACCTTTTCATTTATTTATCTTTTGATGACACAGCACACAAATAATTTGACTCCCTTTTACACCTATTTCATTATTACAGATATCATATGTAATTCATTAGTGCGCTATCTGAAATGACAATTCAATAGCCTATGTATGCATACATCTTCATTCTCACTGAAGAACGGGATTCTCGTGATAGTGAGGTTCTCGCAGCGGACCGATCATGAAAGTGCTTTACAGGGTTGCTGGACCAACTGCTCTCGAGGAGCATAGGTAGAAATCAAAATATCGTATCGGACAAGGTCGCTGGCCATGGTGCTGAACTGCTGAGCATGAAGGGCCGTACACACACGTTGCTGCTAGTTACTGGCTCAGCGAATGAACTCAATAGAATGTCAATGTGTTCCAGCGAGATTAGCAGGCGAGTTGGCGAGTACTGTACCAGCGATGCGATGTGGGCGGATCCCGAGTTGAAAATATTTTATCTTCGAGCGAGGTGAGTAAGCGAGTAACCAATTGGAAAGCAGAGTTCGGTACTTCTAGCCTGGTCATTGGCAGTTGAAGCCGCGGGAATTTTCAGCGAACGTTCCATGAAAGAGAGGCGAGTAGGCGAGCAAGTGAGAAGCTATTAAATAGCAGCGATGTGTGTGTACGGCCCTTGATGCTGGCTACAGCAACGTAAATTACGTTGTGATCACCCAGTACCCCTTCAAGGACAGTGGAGTGGAGTGGAGTGGAGTGGTGGGAAAAAGCAGTTGGAGTTGTGGCTGAAGTAGCCCAGGTGCACTGTACAATTCATAAAATGAAAAAAGGAAAAAGCCGCAACACCGATGCTCCCATTTACTTCATTTTAATGTGACGTTTCGGGCCACCCCGGCCCTTCCTCAGACATCTGAGGAAGGGCCGGGGTGGCCCGAAACGTCACATTAAAATGAAGTAAATGGGAGCATCGGTGTTGCGGTTTTTTCCTTTTTTCATTTTATGAACTTAACGTCTTTTGAACCTGCACCCGAATAAGCATCTGGATGTGCGTGAGATTGGACTTTGCACTGTACAATTCAGACTGGGTTTATATTGGAAGCTGAAGGATGGGCTTTGTATCTGGGCTTTCAACCACCACTATACAGAACAATTGAGGAGCATCAGTGTCCTTGGCTGCAGTGTAGACGATTAAAACACAAGTGCATACAACCCATTTGACGAGACAAGGCTGGAACACTCCATAGTATGCTGGGCTTCGTAACGGAAGACAGATGAGAGCTTCTGCAGAATGAAATGCTTATACTAACCTTGGCAGATAACGAGCGGTTGAGCTTCTTTTTAAAAGATGTGGATTTTCTTTTGTCAGTGCCATTTGAAATACTGTATGTGCTTCTGTCTTTTATAACGTGTGGATTCTCTTTTGTCAGTGCCATTTGAAATACTATAGGCCTCTCATAGATCTTACATTCAGTGGTCATATTGTGTGTGTGTGTGTGTGTGTGTGTGTGTGTGTGTGTGTGTGTGTGTGTGTGTGTGTGTGTGTGTGTGTGTGTGTGTGTGTGTGTGTGCGCGCGCGCGTGCGTGCGTGCGTGCGTGCGTGCATGCGTGCGTCATTCTTTACTATATTCCACTTTCTTGGTTTGACGTAGTGTAGTTGTCCTTAGGTGTACATATGCAATGCTGACGTAAGGCCTTTGCATGCCATAACCTCTAGTTTTATTCATAGTATTAGTTTGTAGTAAGATTATTGTTTAATGTAGGCTACTGTCAGTTCATTCAGCACTCACTTCATCAGATAAAAATATGTGAACACATATTATCATAAAACTTCATTAACCCATTGACGCCTAAAGCACTTGCAAAAAGGGCTGCTAAATGCCTCAGGCCTTTTTAAGAAAAGTTGCCCTCAGCCTATATAAACCTATCTTAGCCTCTGATGCACATAAAAAGCAGAAATAAGTTGCATTTAAACACTAAGACCCTCATCTTGCATTAGAATGTGTTCATTCAGCTCTAACATACCAAGATTTTTAATAAAATTGTCTCAAATCTCATGAGCCTGAATGTTACATCATGCAGCTCTAGGCGCCAGGGCCAATGTTACGCAACACAACATCCAGCACCAATGGGTTGATAAGGGGAAATGTGTGAATGGGCAACCGAACGTTTGATGATGAACCTAAAAATTACACACTGAGCCTTTGACCATTATATTGACTTGTAATGTCTTAGACCAGGGCTCTCTGGTCTATATACTGTAAGTTCACCATCAACAATGCCAATCAATGGCTGACCTGGGCTTAGCTTTATAAAGACTTTGGCTCTCAGCGGCGCATTGGATCTCCACGGACATCATGACAAAAATCCAATGCTTAGCCAAGCGCCCAAGCTGATCCTAGACCGAAAAAAGGCGCTGTGCCAACACTTTTACAAACGTGGATGTGTAGCCTCAATAGAATGAATGGATTTCCTGTACACCCACATAACCCCTAGAGTTGAAACAAGTTTATCTTGAAGACTCGTTTTAAGAGATAGCCTCCCCTGAACTCCTAAATCATTAGGCTATACACTACAGTACAATTAGCTGACACTTTTTATTTTTTTTAAAAAGTGCCTTCAGTTATTGAGGCACAGAGTATTGGTTACAGTCCCTGGAGAAATGTCAGGATAGCTGTGTCTCTCCATGGCAGTAAAAACTAGCCTACATGTCACAGCTGACCAACATCTACATCTATCTATGTCAGGCAAGTCTACCCACTGACGTATACGTCATACCTGTACACTATACTGTATACTCCTTTTATAGGTTATAGCTAGGGCTGGGCAATTTCGTTATAGTGATATAAAAGTGTATGTTGTGATCTTTCTCCTTTATATCGTGATAGTAATTTTATCAATTTTATACAATTGAATATCATTTAATTGCATTTCATGTTGTCACAATACACAATACGAGTTCATGTAACTGTAAAAATAAGAATAAAAAGATCAATTTGGTTTTGTGACATGAAAAAATAAAGAGCAAATAAAGAGAATAACTGAAAATGTAATTGTGCTATATCGTGATATACATATCGTTATCGTGATATAAAGTAATCCATATCATGATATAGTTTTTTTCCCATATCGCCCAGCCCTAGTTATAGCAATGGTCGTTTATTAGAGTAAGATAAGGCAAACTCCGCCCACTCAATGCAAGGGAGTGTGCTCAAGTTCGGTCTAAGGCAGTCATGGGTAAGTACTTAGAGCGACAGACTTGTAACCCATAGGTTGCCGGTTTGACTCCCGACCTGCCAGGCAGGTGGGGGTAGTAATTAAGCAGTACTCTCCCCCATCCTCCTCCATGACTGAGGTACCCTGAGTCCCGACGCACTGCACCCTTGGGGCGCCATTGGGGTCTGCTCCCTTGCACGGGTGGGGCATACATGCAATTTTGTTGTGTGCAGTGTACAGTGATGTGAGTGTTGTGTGATGTGGAGTGCTGTGTCACAATGAGATGGAGTTTCCCAGTTGGACTTTTGTGGGCCTTCATCCTTCTTCTTCTCTTTCTGTGGTGTTTGGTGGAAGGGGAACTCAATTTATTCTCAACCGTAAGGCTCCAAAGGTCTCTTAACTAAATAAAAGGGGCGTTCTCCTGACATCACATGGATCCCAGGAAAGCACGAGTCTGAAGTATCTTTCTCTAATAGACGATCATTGGTTGTATAGTGCACAATGTTTTCTACTGTAACATATTTTAAAAGTGTTGCCTTTTCTATTCAGTTGATATGGACAAAAGACTCCGCTCAAAGTGAAGGGGTAGCTATTAAGGATTAAGAAATGTTTTGAAGTGGAGACATCCTGTTAAATTCCCACCGTCAAGGTTGTGTTGTTGTGCAATACACGACATGACAGCCATTTACATTTACTTTTGGTAAAAATAGGTAGGTCTAATACATGGCAGGGTCGCTAATCGGTAAGCACTGCATAAATCCCATTTTAAGGGGCCAGCTGTTCCATTTAGTGTGGTTCATGGGCAATAAAATGAGTTCTTTAGAATGATAAAATCACTGCTGCATACAGAACACCTGACGTGGACTACATTGCTATTAACGGTTATTACTAACAATGTTAACAAGTTGGTTACAATGCATTTTCCCATAGGCTACTGACTAAGTGGCTAACTGACTAGCAATGACACATGACACACCTCAGACACACAGTGTTTATGATGTACGGAGATTTATGGGTTTCTCCGTTAAGGGACTATTCGTTATTTATCGCCGGGGTTACTCTGTTTACAAACACTTGCGCTGTACTGTGCACGCGCAACCACGAATGCCAGCAATGCCAAGTGGCTAGCTGTTTAACATTGAAAGTCTCATTGAAGCAGTGTAGTCTATGATTAAAACCTGTTTTTGAGTCGGCCGGATGCTGTAGCTGTTTCCATGGTTTCTGCAGTACAGATGATAATCGTGTGTACATTATAATAGTTTGATATGCCCTGTATACAAAGTTCTATTGTATTACACCAATCACATGTGAGTGCAACTTTTGAGTGACAGCAACTTTCAACGAATCAGAGGCTGCATCCCATCCTGAAACCCTGCCTTGTAAACAATGACTACCACTGGGCTGCACAATATAATGTCATATACAGGGCATACCAAACAATTATGAGCTACATGGCAATGTATTCTCCACAAAAGTTAATAAAACAGTCAGCTGACAAAACAACTGGTTCTTAATATACACTGTGCAGAGCTTAAATGGGCTCCAATAGTTCAATGTTTAACATAGCCACCACATATACATAGCACTAGAGCAGTGGTTCTCAACTGGAATAGTCTTGTGACCCACAATTTGCCGTGGTCAATACGTTGTGACCCAAACTGCGTGTCGCACCGTCAGATTCTTCCAGTAATAATAAAAAATATTATCATGCATTTCATAATATGCATTATTATTTGCATTGTATGCTGATATACAATGTGTCTTATGAAGTAGTGGAGAGGAAAAGGCCTATTAACCAAGAGTTTCACTCTGTCTTCAACATCATAGTCATTTTTAGTGCATTGCATCACAGCTCCGCGACCCACCCAGGAACCCTGCGCGACCCACTTTTGGGTCCCGGCCCACCAGTTGAGAATCACTGGTCTAGAGTCTCTAGACTAGAGTAAGACCAAAGGGAAACAGACACACAGGGCTATGTAGACGATTGTATGTTAACTTTTTAAATGTAATGGCTATAGCCCATTTGTATGTGATGAGGTCTAACACAAACACAAACATAATCATCATTTTAAAAAGCTCTCTATAGTTCAGGGAGTAAAATAAACACAAAACACCAGACAGCATCTCTTTAACAAAAGCCCAAAAGCATTTTGTGCAAAATTGTGTTCACCGCATATGTGGAAATAATTATACCATGTGGAGGTTGAGCCAACAAGTTATTTCCTGCCTATAATTTCTCGCCGTGCATTCTCCACAGTGGTCAGTGCATTACACTGCAAGGGCCAGCCGTTAAGTGAAAGTTACCCCATTAGGATGATATTTTCTCACCTTTCCTGTCCAGAACAAGCATTCCCCCCAATGACAGCACAGCAGCAGCTGTGGAGAGAAGTAAAGCATAACCTTCAATATGTCTGCATGCTGCCAGGTGAAAGTTTCATACTTTTTATATTCTCAACCTTGGGCATGGGAATAAAAAAATAAAATAAAAAATCGCTTGCACATTTTACTCAATATGAATTTTGTGAGCTGTGCGAAGTCTACTTCCCTAGTTTAACCCCCTAGTCTCAAGGCTGAAACCACAGTGGAAAATGTGAAATTACTTTTTTCCCCCCTCCATCCACCACCAACCAACCAA
>NC_085868.1:44318404-44320904 GCF_034702125.1 Engraulis encrasicolus
AAGTGATTACACCTTGTCACAAGTGTAACTTGTGAGAACTCATAAGCAAACCGTACCGAGACCACGTCAATTAAAGGTCGCAGTATGGTTCACTTCCAAGGGGTATGGGTAGCCTACAGCTTAAAGTGTTCACATATGCAACAAAAATGCTGAGTCACAGGTCTGGGTTAAATGGCTAAAAGGAACCAGGTGTGAAAACCCTACAAGATTCAGTTGTGTGTGTGCTGTATGTGTTTGAAATGACCTTGAGGAAAACATTGACTGAAAAGTTGCAACGTATGACAGGGTAAAGCGTATTTGTGAATCTCAGTATGGCAGAGTAAGGTGTATTTGTGAATCCTTGGATGACAGTGGAAGACTGGATGGACCAACTATAGACACCATTTTAGTTCTGAGGCAAAACCGAGTAATACTCTGCATATATACTTTTCAGTTAGTCTACCACATACATTATTTTTCACAATTCTTTAATATATTTTTAGATTTTTGCGTGCATTGCCTGAAAAATCACAAATATTTCATTCTGTGTCTTTAAGCAATAAAACCTCTGTTCATATTCAGTGTTGGTTGTCTGCAACTTCTGGCGCATGGCTGTTAAATGAGCCGAGAATCGATTGCACCCACCTGCCAGTTTGATCAGCTCCGCTGATTCATGTACTTTGATGATTTGCCAATGTATTTATTTATTTCCCTACGCCTGGAAATACTTTGTAGGGTCATTAAAGTAATTATTTTTAGAAGAGTTAGACCTCCGGCGGGGCCATCAGTAGATAACCGAACATAAGCATTCTGTTAATCCATCAAAGAGAGGAGCTCTGGGTGACTTCAGCAGGCCTATACAACCCTCCGCCCGCCCGCCCGCCCGGGGTTCTCCTGCTTGCTTGAGAGGAGGCACTGCAGCATGGCTGAGCCTGTGCCCTATGCGAGCAGGAGCAGGGAGGAGAGAGAGGGACAAACCCAGGATGACACCTGATTAGATTTGTGGGTGACAGGGCATACATCTTCTACCGTGCGCCGCGCAGTGCACAGACCAGACCCAGCCCAGCTTGCAGTGTTCTTTCGAGGGCATGCAGGGAAATGAATCGGTTTGGGGGTACATATCACTCCGTGCGCTTTATTGACAAGGGCCAGATGCAGTGAATGGAAACTCCAGAAAGACTTCCTTAGGAGTAGGAGGGTGCCTTGTGTTCTCTTCTCGGAGACTGAATTTGTGTATGTGAAACCTCTGCAAATTAAGGGCTTTACGTACAAGTTTGGGCACAAGATTCAGTATATACAGTATATACACATAGTATGTCATTCAGATATAATGCAATGAAATAAAAAATGTGCATGCATGATTTTTAGTCAGAAAACAAAACCACGTCATTCATATTACATACGAGGCTTTTTTATGTCTTTCCTGTCATTTCAAAAAAGTACCCATGGATTCAAACCAAACCATTCAACCGACTCGTTTTTTTTTTTTTTTGTAACTGATTTTTTTTCTATTTCCTCTTTTCCATTAGGCTATGGTTTTAGAGAGACAACCAGGCTTAGTGCTGCATTGTTTTGATGCTCTCTTTAAAAATTCAAAGCCAAGTCGCTGCTGCTGAGACTGTGTGGTGGCTACACTGTTTCCAGGCAGCTTCCTCACCCAAAGCAATGCTCATCGAAAATGTGCATCAAATTAACATGACAAGATGAAGCGTTTGCTTGAAATAGCCTGTCCTCCACTCTGACAGCTGATAGCTCTCTGTATTCTAAACAGCTCCGTGATTATGAGGCTGGGAGGTATAGGGAGGAATTTAAATCAATAAAACATACAGCATACCTCCTCTCCCATTTATGCTAATATATATTATCAATTCAGTCATTTTTTTGACGTAGGACACATGCACTTATACAGTCCATTCCTATATGTGACGCAATGTGATGGTAAGAAAACGCCACCCAGGAACTTCTTAGGGCCAATACCATTTGTATTTTTCTACCCCTACCCCTACCCCTACCCTTAACCCTACCCCTTACCCCTCCAAACGGAGTCTGCCTGTCCGAACCCCTCCTTTTTTAGGGCTACGTAGCCCTCCCCCTTACCCCTACCCCTCTGCCTTAACGACTATTGAGATACCACTACCCCTACACAAAACGGAAGGGAGGGGTAAGGGGTAGGGCCAAGGGGTAAATTGAGATTGGGCCTTAGTCTTTCTTTCTACTTTGCACGTAGGTTTTGGCGAATACATCCCACCAAGGGATTCCTTGGATTGTGTGGGTATTTACCTGGCCTACCTCCTGTTGGCAATATTTCTCTCTCTCTCTCTCTCTCTCTCTCTCTCTCTCTCTCTCTCTCTCTCTCTCTCTCTCTCTCTCTCTCTCTCTCTCTCTGCTCCTCTCGACTCGATCTCTCTTTTTGATGCTTATGATCACATTGTAATTCATGAATTTGCCTATTAGTGAAGTGCGACTAAACATTCCAAACATCTGAGCAAGTTTTACAAGGCTGGTAATTGAAATGGGGTAA
>NC_085868.1:44325904-44330904 GCF_034702125.1 Engraulis encrasicolus
GACTGGTTCGCTGGCTCTCTGTCCGGCTTGTTGGTTAGTGAGCTAACTGACCGACCAACTGACTGTTTGTTGGCCAGCTGGTTGGCTGGCTAACTGACTCTTTTGGTTGACTGTATGGCTGGTTTGTTAGCTGGCTAGCCATACAACTGACTTGTTTGTTGGTTAGTTGGCTGACTAACTGAGTGTTAGTTGGTTAGCCGGCTCTTTGACTGGCTAGCTGCCAACTGACTCTTTTGGTTGGCTGGTGGACTGGTTTGTTGGCTGGCTAGGTATTTAGTTGGTAGTGAGTATTGTGGTAGCAGGTATCCTTTTTGGTGTGTTGCTTACTTGACATTTCAGGATTGTCTAATTATGCTCAACTAGAGTATTCTATGCACACTGGTTAATGTCCTATCTTCCAGGAGATTACAATAATTAAATGGTAATAATATTGCACATACTGCAGAAACTTGAATTTCTTAGTGGTTATAGATAGTTTCGTATATTAATACAAGAGAGCAGTGTGATGGACTGGTTCCATGCCACAGTTGTCTCAGTCATGGTGAGGAATGGGAGGTGCCACAATAACATGGTAGCTACCTCTTTTGTGGTGATGAATGGAGGGGCGGGATCATGGTAGTGTGGGTAGGGTGACAGTAACTAACTGTGGTGTGGCCACAGTAAACTACTGTGAGAAGATCAAGAATAACTATACGAAACATTTGATATTACAGAAGACTTTCAGTTTGATCAACTTAAAATTTAATAGGCCTACATTTAACTGCAAATTTTAAATAAAATAATTCATTACAGTTAATCTTACGAATGATGGTAAGTTTAATCGACTGGGAATTTAGTACATTAAACTGGGAATTTTGCATACAATAACTATAGATAACAGTTACTACTGTGGAAGATGGTAGGTTTAATCAATTTGGACTTAAGTACATTTAACTTAAACTTTTACATATAATGAGTATATACAACAGTTGAGGTCACAAAAGATTGTAAGTTTAATCATTCATAATTACTTAGTTTTTCTAGGGCAACCACTTTTCTGGGTTTTTGTAAGTAAACTCAACTTATAAGGTTTTACAGTGTAGAGGACACTTTTCAAACTGACCCTCATCAGTGTGTCCAAGTCCTGCAGAAAAGTGTCAAAAAGCAATTACAAAAATGTGGTCCACTGTGGCCATTTTGGACGCTGTCACGCCGCTAAACAAAACCTCCAGTCTACAGTACCTCCCATGCTCTTATTGCCTGCATGTATGCTGCAGTAGAACCACCCATGAATATAGTGAGTGCACATGGTAACCTACAGTACATTAAGTACTTATCAAAGCAATGTATTAACATGAGCACAATACATTCTCCTTGCCGTCACTATACATATACTGTACAGTACGCAGGCCCGTCGACAGGGGGAACAAAGGGGTATGTTGTCCGGGGCCCAGGGAGATAGGGGGCCCAGAATTGGCTCCCCATTACATTGTATGAATTGTGTGGGGGGCCCTTTCAGGTGACTCTGGCCCGGGCCCAGCGAAAGCTGTCAGCGGCCCTGAGAGTACGTCTCTGTCTTTAGAAAACCTTGTGTGCACCCGGGGCCATGAGTGACTCTCAAGGTGCTATTTCTGTTTTTGAGACACTGAAATGTAAGAACCTTGGCAGACTCAGTGACCCTTATTGCAGCCGTAATCCACAGAGAGCTAGAGGAGAGCTGTGCTTTTCAGACAGGCTGTATCTCTTGACTAAATCACACTTAAATGGATTATCTGAACCACAAATCACAGCCAGGCCTGTAGTATTCGAGCCCGGACTCTGACTTCTGGGTCTGGGTCAAGTCCGTTTTTCTATGCTTGACTTTCTTGCTTCGAATCGGAGTTGTCTTGGACTCTGACATTGGCCTTACCAAATATGCCTTTTGGATTGACCCGAGTCGGTCTTAATTTTACTTAAAATGATGGCCATCATATATTCTAAGTGGAGCTTTAATCCAATAACATACTAGTTTATCTTCACTTTCGTGGCATACGGTTTACCATCATGCATTGTCATAATTTTACACTGACCAACATGTGACTCGGACTTGACTTGGACTCTAATCTTTTTGGGCTCTATCTTGTCTCGTACACATAGGCCCTCATTTATCAAAGTAGCGTACGACGAGAATCATACGTACATCATGCGTACGTTCTTTTCCTACAACCAGTTGGCATTTATCAAATCTCGTTGTAGTCGGGCAAGAAAGATGAAATCCGTACGACTGCTCTCAGACGGTGTACACCGTTTTCAAGTTGGACTTGAGATGACTATGATCACCAACTTGAGCAGCAGTTGTAGCACAACAACTCATTAACATAACTATGTAGCCTACATAATTACAAAATGTTTTTACCTGTTTGAATTGGTGCACCCTTCCTGGGAGTGCTGTGTTAATTTACTAGAGTAGGTCAACAACTGCAAGAGACTTCTAATTTGTGATTTCAAGTCAAGTCAAGTCAGCTTTTATTGTCACTTTCTGTCATTTGACATGGTGTGTGAATTATTGTGCAATATACAGCCGCTTATTAAAATGTGCCTTCAGTCATGGGATCAATGGACCAACGTCCCTTGTTTTTAACAGCTGGGTGTTCAGGTGCACATCAATCAATAGCCTACAGTAATAATCTCCCGGTTGAGTTTCGCTGTTTTGTACACCACGACTATCCGAATATAGGCTACACCTGACACGTGTGTGTCCGATAACACGTATTAGTCGTCCATTAAGGTGGCAAAAAGGATATTCCCTCGAAGGACTGGAGCGCAGGAGAGAAGCAGGGCGCACATGAGCGCGAGAAGGACAGCGCACTGGACATGTAAAACTCTCCTTCCCCAACAAATAGTTTTGGCACTGTTTGTCGGCCAGTTTCATGTAGGACCATTTTCTTGACGTCGTTTAAACAAGTTTAGAAAAATAAAAAAAATAAAATTAGGCCTATCATTATCTTCATTATTTCTGCTATAGTCAATCAAACATTTCATTGTAACCAATATTAATTGGAAATCAAACCGAAACACTGTTGGCTACTGCTGAACGTAATTTCCACTTGTTATTTTGTTGTCTACCTCGCGTAAAGCCTAATTTCAAGCTGTCAATCAACCAGAAACGTGGGCGTTTTAGCCAGTTTGCGTCTCTCCACATCGCTCACTCTTACGATGGGATTGGAGAGGTACGCATGTTTAGTAAATCTCACGTGAGCCTCGTCGTACGACGAGATCTGCGCTCATTTCTGCGATGGTTTCTACGCAAGTTTGATAAATGAGGCCCATAGTGTGGCGAAACCCTCCTGTCTCGGTTCGCTCACTGTTCTGCCAATCAGCAAATAGTTGAGAGTGGTGACGCAGAACTCACCCGCGGAGTCCGTTGTTGGTAAGGTAACACTATTTACACTTTTGTCTTGTTATTTGTAGGCTTTTGCGACACTATGTGGTATCAGTCATGCTAATAAAGCATATTTTAATTTTAATTTGGAACTCCAATGAAATTAAATGGCAGAGTACGCTCAAACCATCTCCCACCCTCTATGGAGACGGATTCCTCACACTGCTTTCGTCACACTGTTTGACCGAGTCAACAGTCGGATTTTGCCTGGGCTAGACTCGTCCGCATCTTGGACTTGTCTTGGACACAAAGGTGGACTTGACTACAGCCCTCATCACAACCCAGTTCTATCCTATTTGTTCATGTATGGTAAGGAGCCAGTTTTCTGTTGGTTTGTTGTTGTAGGCTATCATTTCAAAATGTAGGCCTAACTCAAGCAATGGACTTTGCATTTTAATAAGACTTTATGAATTGTGGGATTTCTGACAATATTTTGGTGGTGGTTGAACTCTCATCATCAGTGGCACATTTGTAATTCTTCTGAGAATTGTGTGATACTGTGATGCATAATAAACCCAAAGGCAAACACACTTCACAAATGGAAAATGCCAGTGTAGAGGCTTTGATATGGTAGAAAAAAAGGACCTTGAATTTGGTAATACTTGTGTAGGCCTATCTATAAACATGTAGTACATGGATGCTGTGTACATACTCTGTTTTAAACCCAATCAGTAACTTAAAGGTAGGTTAATACCGTTTATAGTGCAAAACATTTCCACTTGCTGTGAGTGAATAAGTTCCCATAACTATAGAAGGAGAAAACGGTTCTAGAATGAGTGTGCAGAGTGGAGTCAGTTCTCTCTGTGTGAAAATTGTCAGTCCGAAACACTTTCTTTCCCTAATGGTGACTCTAATGAACATAGATGATGTACAAGAAAAGACTGTCCTTGGCGTTGCAAATGGTTCAAGCAATAAGGACAATCTACCCCCCTTATTCACGCTGTTTGAAAATTAGGTCGTCTAGGTCCTGTTCACGTGAACACACTGATGCTAAATTATGCATTTAACACACTTCACACTATTAGGCCTATTCCTTGTAACTCCTGGCCTGTAATAAGAGGACATTGCGTCCGCTCAGCAGAAGATTGAGTGGTCAAGGCCGACTACCCCTCTCGGGAGATGCACACAAGCCTATCTGGCCACCAACTTTAGCATATGCAGGGAATAGAGCTTAAAGGTTGCAATGAACCTATTTTTTTTAAAGCACAAATCGATTCAGGATACATTTCCCGGTGAAAAAATATACCGGTGTCTATTTCCTCTTCTGTTAGTGGATGCCCTTCAGTGGAAGTGACTGGGCAAAACCCAGAGGCTGCAATATAATTCAAAAGGATAGGGGAATATTCTTGGGTTACACACATTATCCTGGAAGCATCACACTGACATAGATAAGGGATACTTTACATCTGTGCTTCACTGTTTTAAACCCAGAAGGACCCGAGAGGCTTCTCTTGCATCATTGTGCGAATGTGCAAGTTTTTTATTCATTAGTTTATTTACCAATCCACGTTCTTACATGCTGTTCTGCATCACTTTGATAGTGGAGGCACACATGACATGGGGTCTTTTTTTTGCACAAGATGAAGAATTTAACACTCCC
>NC_085868.1:44333404-44370904 GCF_034702125.1 Engraulis encrasicolus
GGATTATCTGTCTTTGGCTATGTGTCAGATTGGGTAATTTGGGTGGCGATCTACAGACACAGAACACAAACTTGTTGATTGAAATAAACAAACCTATTAACTCAGTTTTTGCTTGTGTTAATTTTTGCCCATCAGCACCATCTGTTCAGTGCCTGTCGCTGGGTCCAGCAAAAGCTTCCATTGTGCTACTGTACATGGTGAAGAGTGCAGATGTAGGTAAATGAATGGTGGAACGATAGACAGAAACACAGACCGACAGATAGATAGATAGATAGATAGATAGATAGATAGATAGATAGATAGATAGATAGATAGATAGATAGATAGATAGATAGATAGATAGATAGATAGATACATACATACATACATACATACATACATACATACATACATACATACATACATACATACATACATACATACATACATACATACATACATACATACATACATACATACATACATAGATAGATAGAGTTAAAACCTACTCATATCTAGAGGAATAGCCACTTTTCTCTTTAAATCCCTTACCAGCAAGTGCTCCCATAATTAGCATGGCCTACAGTGCTAGCTTAGTAACATATAAACATGGATAGGCAAATGCCTCTGAGAGTTCTACACAGGCCTATACGCAAGGATGTATTTTTCTTGTAACCCAATGCCTCTTCCCACAGATGCTCTTCAATGCCTCCCTCCTCCCTTTCCTTCTCCTTCTCCTCCTTCTCCCTTTCCTCCTTCTCCTCCTCCGCCTCCTCCTCCTCCTCCTCCACCACCACCCATGTATCCCATGAGTCTTTGCAAATTGAGGACATCCGTAGCACAGGGCTATAATTAAACATCCCAAAATACCTAAACCTTTATATGGATCTTCTGAGCAACGTACCAACTGCTGTGTCACATGTGGAGAGTGGAGTGCTGCTTGGAAACTTGGTGAATAGCTTAGCTTAGCGTGGGTTCGTAAAAATGTACACACCACACAGTCACTCTTTTAGCCATTAATGATAGATTTGAGATAATCCTCTTTCCAGAGCACAATGTGGTGCACAATGCCTTATTCATTAAGTAGTTTCCAATGTGTTCCCCCTGTACAGGGACAACAATCCAGAATTGACAATTAGAGGAGAACAATTCTTCATAATTAAAATGAGTCTCTAATCCCTTTGTCAGAATTTGGTCCAAACTTTCAAAGGAGCCCCCTCTTGAAAGAAAGTCCTCATCAATTAATGAGCACGATGTGCTTGCTTTTAGATACAACTGTTCTGGCCATTTTTTGTGCATATGGAGATGATAAATTTAGACCCTTTGAAATTCCCTTGCAGATTGAATTAATGTTTTTGGGCTTTGGGCTTATTCTTTTTTATATTTTTTGATGTACTGTATCTCTTGTAAAGTCACGACAGCATGCATCTTCTACATATTATTATGAAGGGAAGACTCTACATACTGTACATAGGCATACTACGATCACTGTGTAACTGTTAAGTATTTAATTTTTTTCCCTAATGGTGTACAGTAACTTCCGTGCTCATCAGAGGGTCACATGAATGATGAGACGGAAGTTACACCATTTAAACATGTCAGGTATGGGAGCAAACTATGTCCGAAACAAAAGAAAAACCAAGACTCTACACAGTAAATTCTGCAGTGCTCATTTAACACTTAGAGAGTTCATTTGAGTCCATTTGGACATGAACTCTGTACGTGTTGAATTAACACCACAACATTTACTGTGTACATACATACATATGTATTTCTACAAACATGCTTTCTGTCCATTTTTCATTTCTTTCTTCATTTTCTTTCTTTCTTTCTTTCTTTCTTTCTTTCTTTCTTTCTTTCTTTCTTTCTTTCTTTCTTTCTTTCTTTCTTTCTTTTGTTCTTGTCTTGGCAAAACAAAAAAACAGGCATCTTTGAAAATCACAGAATAAGTAATTGATTGAGTACCTCGGATAATTTTCCATGAATAAAACCATCAAATATGAAATTAGGTTGCAGAAAAGGTTGCTCGGATTCTCTGCTCTAAAAAGTTGGAGGTGTGTCCGCTGGTGATGGTGGCATCACGTCCAATCAAATACTCCTGTCATTGTTTTTGAAAACCCTGAAAAGTGCAGCATGCATGAAATTACTTGAAAGTTAATTTTTGATGTCGTCCTACTCAAAATCTTTCTCATTTCTTGATGAAAACAGAAGCATTCAGAAACTGGGTTTACGTTCATTGAAACCCCAACCAGAGATGCACCGGATCCTGATTTTTAGGATCCTGCCGGATACCGGATCCACTGCTTAAGATCCTGCCGGATCCGGAACCGGAACCGGATCCTAAGAAAGGGTTGAAACACATAGCCAACTTGCACACGTGGGCCCTTTTTATTACGTTGGCGCAAACTATTTTTAAGACTCATTGGCTTACTGCCACACTGCCTTCAACGGCCGCTTCCAAAGAGCTTTCACTCCATGCAGCAATTTGGAGTCTGAAAGACTGACTGAAAAGCCTAGGCTACGTAAAAATTAGAGATGCCCCAGATCCTGATTTTTAGGTAACTGCCGGTTACCGGATCCACTGCTTAAGATCCTACCGGATCCGGATAGTCTGAAAAAACCTATTATCCTGCCGGATCCGGAACCGGATCTTGGATCCTGTACATCTCTACTTAAAACACTACCTGCATTAGTAGATAACCTTATCGTGACATGAGTCAGCCAGGCATCAACTATTTACTACATCAGCACGGTAGTAGGCACTAACTTCTACTTAATAAAATTGTCTCTTCTGGTCTTGCCCGTGTTCATGCTTGAACGCAGAGAGACAAAGAGTTCAAGGCAGGATGGGGTTGTCTTCTCTCACTGCCCTTTGGTATTGTAGCGAAAGGGAGTATAGTTGTCCTAACGGGACTCAAACCTGAACCTTCGGGGGTATCAAACTATGGATCTGACTGCTATACATGGGATTTCTTTTTTTTGTTTTCCCCTGGCTGCGGGACCCTGGCTGCGCACAACTCAACCTCTGATTGTTGGAAACCGCTGTCGGTCAAAAAATTAGCTCACGTGGTTGGCTGCCAATATCTTGCCCCTCCTTTACAACACCATGTTTGTAACAAAAACAACCCATGTATACCAAAGAGACAGGCTCATTGGCATGAGTCAGACCACACCCACAACCTTAATGATGGCAACTCCATCACAGCTACCCTTGCTACTCTCTCATTTTTAGCCACTTTTGCGAGCTATAAAAAGAATTGCATGTAACTTGAAAATGTTTATTTACATAGGCCCTACTGCAAAGCTGCTGGTCTTAAAGAGGGTATACAGCTTACTGGAATTATCAATACTTGTGTCTTTCTGTTTTGCCTCTCTTTGCAAGAATGGGCAACTGAAAACATTGCAAACGAAGGCACGCATATTTAATATTCCTACGTAGGTACTGCAAGCAGCATATTATATGGGACGTACGTCAGCTTCTCTGGCGAGAAGGAGCAATAAGAACAGGCATGAAGCAAATATATTTAGCAAGACTTATAAAATATACAAGTTCTCCACTGACAATACATGGTTTGTTTCCTTGACATGAGGACACAACAGTTGATGCAAGGCTGTTGCACACTGACACGCTGATTGTTAAGAACAGAGAGCAATGCAACGTGGAGGTCCATGACATTTCAAAGGTGTCACTTCTCCGTGATTGCACCGCTGACTTGAAGGGAGGGGGTAGGCCATGAAAAGACCCACAGGCTTGTTGAGATCAGTTTGATTCTTAGTGGGTGTGAAGTCAATGTCAGGGCTATTTTGCCAGCATGTCAAACTGCCGCCGCTTTACCTTGCTGTTACCTGCATGGAGGAAAATATCTTATGCCCTTCCTGAATGCTCTCTTGCCAGTCATTCAGTCAGGGCCATAACGAGACATTTTCAAATACCAAGGTCAAATACTGCGTGCTGTGCTGTATACAGTGCATTTAGAATGCTTCAAATACTTCAGTCTCCAAGTTTGTTTTTATTAATCACTGCCTTGAGGATAAATGAGGAGTCGTAGACAGACTGAATTTACCATTGTTGATCATTTATCAATTTTCATTACATTTTACATTACTGGGAAAAAATAGAGAGGACATGACCTCTGTGTCCTCAATAGTAGTTACGGCCATGCATTCAGTCATTGGAGCATAGAAAAAGAAGCAGAAGACCAGAAAATGATTTTTATGGGAGGAAAAAGGAGAAGCGAGAGCAAGAAAGAGAGAGAGAGAGAGAGAGAGAGAGAGAGAGAGAGAGAGAGAGAGAGAAAGAAAGAAAGAAAGAAAGAAAGAAAGAAAGAAAGAAAGAGAGAGAGAGAGGGGGGGCAGGGCCAGCTTTGGGAGGTAATTGTACAGGTAACATTCCGGTACATTCCTCTGCAACTATAGGCAGATATATCTATCTTTCCGTCCGGCATTTATCGAGCTCTGAAGCATATTCTACTCCTCAACAGTGTGATTCTGTGATATGGCTGACCTTATGAGTTTCCATGGAGACTGCCAAATTCGTGTTCTTTCACAGTCTCTCTCACTTTCCCTCATTCTCACTTCCCCCTTCATTTTACTCATCTCTCATTCACTCTCTTTCTCTCTCTCTTTCTCTCTCACTTCCCCCTTCATTTTTTACTCATCTCTCTCTCTCTCTCTCTCTCTCTCTCTCTCTCTCTCTCTCTTCCTCTCTCTCTCTCTCTCTCTTTCTCTCTCTCTCTCTCTCTCTCTCTCTCTCTCTCTCTCTCTCTCTCTCTCTCTCTGGGGCCTGATGACTGCACAATTTGTCACCATATCATCCTCTCAGCTGACCGCCTGAGAGCGGCTTTGTCACTACTCTTCGAGGGTGACTTTGCCTCCAGCTGCAGGAAGGCCTACTTTTCTATCCCTCCCTGACTGATGACAGAAATATCTTCATAAAGATTTTGTCCCCCCTAAATATAGAAATGCATAAAAATAAAAGGCCCACATGTTGAACTCTTCGATATTTTTTATTTCAAGCAGGAAAAAGTGATGGATCATTGTTTTGGTTGCAACAGAGAAGAATGTTGTGTTAGGTCAGTTTTAAATAATGAAGGCTAATTTAAGACATGCACAGAACTACTAAGAATAAGAAAAGGCTTTGTTGTTATGAAATCTGTATGTGAGCACTGTTTGGGTTCCCTATCTCTCAGACAATTTTCACGCTAGAGGAGCAGAATAAAGGAAGTCTAAACTAACCCGAAACAGTGTTTACATACAGATACCATAACTACAAAAGCTTTTTCATCTTAACCACAAAGCCTCTTCCCAGCATAGAAGAGATCATAATCTCAATTCAACACATGCAAACTAACTGATACGATGGACTCCATTTCACCCCTTTTCTTTTCTCTCTCCCTTATTGATGTTTTTCCCTTCTATGTATTTGTATGTTTCTGTTGTAAGGTCAGATGGGCTAATTCTGTTCAGTGTACAATTTTGACAGCTGTGAACCCAATGTTCTATGTGACTTCCCCCTGTTTATAACAGTATTTAGTTAACTATACTTGTTTTGCTTTTGGACTGTCGATGCAGTGCAATGTGATGGGCAGTGTTGGGAAAGTTACTCAAAAAACTGTAATACATTACTGATTACATGTTACTGTCTTTTCAAAATAATCCCGTACATTACAATATTACTGTATTTAAAATGTAAAGTATTATACTTCTTTTGCATTACTTTAGTTAGTTTCGCCAAAATAACAATATGCCTAAGTATGGATCTGGCGATATACAGAGTAAATCAAACTCATGAGTCATGACTTTTTCACCTACCGTCCAGGAGGCCTGGACATTATTCTGATCTGGATAGTATTGATAACTAGGCCATGGGTTCCCAAAGCTTACCGTGACATTTACATTTTTTTCGGTACAGCCCCTTTCACAACCATCTGTCTGTGTGTCAGTGCCCCGGTGGGATTCATAATGATAATAGTTGTAGGTCTAATGTTCAGAGATGGGATAGTAATACAGTTTTTAACAGTGGGAATGTTTTTTTAAGCTTTTTTTTTATTTCGTTTGAATTATTTATTTTGTTTGCTATACTCTTCCTACAAACCTTTCCCACTCTCCCCCCCAGCAAAAAACAAAACATAAAAAAAAATAACATTACAGGGGGATGTTGTATTTATTTTTGCCTCCAGTAGTTCCAGTAAGTATTTTCTCTCTTCTTAAATGATTCTAACTTTGATTGAGACTTGTTTTGTGTCATTTATATTCTCTGCCACTTTTCTGTGCAGATGAGCAGTAATGAAGGCTGTTAGCTTCATTAAGTGCCGTGTCAGCTGGTGCTCTGCATGCTGAAACCCAGTGAGGATGACAGTCACTAGCAAACATGGGCCCTTGGTAAGGATGCTGAGTGAGAGTGAGGACGACAGTCACCAGCAAACACAATTAAATATTTCTGTCCAGCTTGGACATGGTGCATTAAACATTTTAGTTAAGATAATCAGCACAGGGGAAGGTGGAAATTGCCCACTCTAGCCGATGACTTTTGTTGGACCCAAATGGACAATGATAAAATCTCCCTCAGTTTGACCAAGCCTACGTTAGAAACGAGAGTCACTACCGCTTGATCAATAGTGGGAAATAGCAAACTAGCCAACACAGTCACTTGGTAAGCTGAGGGAACTGTGGACGAGAGCCACTAGCAAACACAGGCACTTGAGTATTCCAAGAACCTGGCTAAGTAGTAAATCAGGTTAGATGAACCTTGAGCTAGTGGTAAATCATCAAATAGACGGACCTGGAGTCCTCTTTTTCTTAGCTAAATGACACCTGTTGACTCTGTATTAGTGGGTTTACCACTTCCTGTAGGCCAATTTAGCCATGTTTATCACTGAACTTTGTTGTTGGAATACTAGTTCTACCACGAAAGATAAGGTATTTATTGACAACACCAAAGTATGCAGTAGTGATTCTCTTTGGCGCAGGCCCCTGCCTGCATCAAATAATTCTGATGAAGAGGGCTCATATCCTGCCGATGGATGAGGCTGGGGGCGAGAGCCTAACCCCCCCCCTCACAGGATGGGAACCAACTGGTGATAGTGCCTAGAGGTGGCAGCATCCATAGCAGGCTAGAGTGAACCATCAACCCAGGACCTCGATGATTGGAGCAGACAATGTCAGCATTACTCGTGGTGTCCAGGCCGGAGAGAAGATGCCGAACTGCGTCTGAAGCAGAGACCCATCGCATCGCCTCCTTACGGGGTAGGGACCAACGGGCAATGGAGGCTGACGGGGAGGAGGTGGGGGCGTTGACACCAGCGTACTCGAGTCAGCAGGAGAGCAGAGATGGACAGAAGGTTTTTAAATGAGTGTGCAGACATCCTATTGGCTGTAGGTACATAAGTGATAATGTGAGAAAACTGGTGTACCCGAGAACTAGGGCAGTGATTGGTTTGTTAATGCAAGTGAGTAATTGAGCTAGATACTGTCTCATCTTTCTGGCAGAACTTATCGCCTTACAGCATCCATTACCTTGGTAAGCTGTGGGAACTGTGTCAATGCCTGTGCTCTGGTGCTATACTCTGAGGGTGCAAAGAAGCAAACGGTTCAGTCTGCAGCCCATTGGCCATCACAGCATCACATACGTTCAACTGTCCACAGCTCATCAGCTTCGATGACCCAATGAACATGAGTAGTTCTGCTGAGGAAGGTGTAGTGTTCTGTCGCTAATGAGTAAGTGACTAACTGCCTCACTACATCAGAGTCAGTGAGTCCAACCGATGTCAGATCTTTTTTTAAAGTATTTTTTGGGGGCTTTACAAGCCTTTATTTTTTTTTTCCTCAGACAGGACATTGAAGTAGAGACGGGAGTCGAACCCGGGTTGGCCACGTAGTAGACGAGTACCCTTCCATTAGCCACGGTAGAGCCACAATGTCAGAACTTAAGACGCTCACCTCATCTTCAACTGCAATTTCCTATTCTCATGTACTGGACAAGACAATGATTCAAGCATGATGATAGACTTACGGCACATAGTTTAATTGCTATTGTGTTTACATGCAGTGTTGTGCACATATTGAACAAACAACATGGAAAGCCACTTCATTATCATGACTTAGTCATGGACTTCCATCCAGTTCTGGTACAGAGACCTGTTGTAACAGACACCTTTTCATCAAATCACAACAAATTACTGGCTTCCCTATATCCCAGACGAATCGTTTGAGAGTCGCGTGTAGCTTGTGTCTGAGATCCATTATGCAAAGCTCCGGATTGATTGCTAACCACTATAAACCACTCAGTGACATCAATTGACTTGCAAAATCCAAATATTTATTTTTCTGTCGAGCCTGTGTTTTGTGTGTGTGTTTCTCTCTCTCTCGGTGTGTGTGTGTGTGTGTGTGTGTGTGTGTGTGTGTGTGTGTGTGTGTGTGTGTGTGTGTGTGTGTGTGTGTGTGTGTGTGTGTGTGTGTGTGTGTGTGTGTGTGTGTGTTTCTATGTTGTTTTTGCTGTGGATTACAGGTTGGGGATTTGTAACTCAAGAGTACACACACCTTAAACAGTCAGTGAGAGGATTGGACATGAGATGTTGTGAAAAGTGCTAGTGTCCTATTAAATGGAATTAGAATGAACGTGCGTACTGCGTTTCAGATGAGATTTATTTTCTGTGGTCCACAGTGAATACCTATAAATGCACATAATTTATGTTGCGTCTAGTTAGACTTCAATTGCTCTGTCTCTCTCATACATTAACTGACCCCATGCTCGTTATCTCTCTCTCTCTCTCTCTCTCTCTCTCTCTCTCTCTCTCTCTCTCTCTCTCTCTCTCTCTCTCTCTCTCTCTCTCTCTCTGACCTAGCATGGCACAAACTGATATGGATATTTGTATTACTTAAATGCTCCATTCTATTGAAATAATATAGCACTTAATTCTATGGTTCCTTTTGTCTCTACAAGTAGTATTACATACAGTACATACACTGAAACCATTTGACAATAACTACAACCATAACCATATGATAGACCTGCAGTGCAAGACATAATGTTGCTTATTGTGTTACAATTGCCCCTAACTGGCGTCATAGGGACAGTAAAATCAGCCTCCACAAGCAAAAGGTAGAAATCCCTGCCAGAATTCCTGCTTGAGCTTCCACAAAAATTACACACAGTGTTGCCAGATTAGGCTGATGATTTCTAGCCCAAAAAATGCTCAAAACCTGCCTAGAAGCAAAAAATCTCGCCCAATTCTATTGATTTCTATGGAAAAAATTGGGCTGGTTTTTCTGCTAAATGCCATTTTTACCCTCACACGGCCATCCTAAGCAGCCCAATTGGGCAGGCAACCGCCCAATCTGGCAACAGTGATTACACAGCAGCCTCTCCTGAAAGCAGATGCTGTGTGCATGAGAGGGCACCTATTAATACGCAAATTTCCAAGACAGGGGAGCCATGCCACGGCAAAGTGGCAGAAATCACTGGCTTGTGTTACGGGGTGGCAGCCCCAGTGACTTACCGTCCAGTAAAAATGATGAATGCGGCAAAGGCAGACGGGACGGAACAGGACGGCATGGGAGGACGGGGTGAGGTAAAAGGGGCGGCATTGTCGTGTGGGAAATGGCATGCATGCCGGGCTGGACTGGCCATCTGGAATAACAGACATTTCCAGGTGAGCCCTGTATCCTCGTGCCCCCCTATTTTCAGAAATGTAAAAAAAAAAAAACTTTTTAAAAATTTGTTTACATGTCTGAAAATAGGGGCCCACGAGGGTGCGGGGCCCACTGTTTAGTCAAGTATGAGGGTCCCTTTAAGCCAAACGTGCCCAGGCCCTATTTCTCCCCACAGTCCAGGCCTCCATGCATGGTCCCGGTGACGTGACACGTGCACCTCCCCTTGCTTCTCCTCCTCGTTTATGCTGGAGCAGCAGCAGCAGCAAGAGATGGTCTGTGTGGCGGGCCGGGCGGCCATAAAATACAGCCTGTACGCCTCTCTCTCCCATTACAGCTCGTTTCCCCTTGTGAGCATTAAAGTCTGTCTGTCACGCATAGATCAGTCCCGTTAACCCGTGGGGAGGGAGGCCTTTTCCGCTTCTTCATTATCATCAACCCCCCAAAATAAATAATGAAATAAATGCCACTCACCACCACACAGCCAATCCTTGGTTAGATGAACTATACATCCAGTGCTGGACTGACCATCTGGCATAGGGGGCATTGGTAACACTTTATAATAATGTTCCTTAGTAAAGACTCAGTAAATAATTAACTAATGATGAATAAAACATTAACAAATGTTTTTATTATTAACTAAGCTTTATTAATGCTTTATAAAATATCTACAAATGATATATTCAAGATTTTACACACCTTATAACAGACTATTTTATTCATTTACAAGCAACTTGTAAATGTTTGATAAATATGAAATATTAACATAACATTTCCTAGTCATTTACAAGCATTTGTTTACATTTCCTAATCATTTACAAACGTTTGTTAATGTTTTGTTCATCAATAGTTAATTATTTATTAAGTCTTTATAATGCTTTTTTGCATCCATTATTCTAAAGTGTTACCCGGGCATTTCCAGGCATTTTTTTACATTTCTGGAAATAGGGGCCCACCAGTGAGTCAGTTCTGCTCCCCTAATCCCTTAAGGGGCCCCCTTTAAGCCAAAAGTGCCCGGCCTCTATTTCTTCCCCAGACCAGCCCTGTATACATGCATACAATATATACAATACTGTGTCACAAAAATACAAATCAGCAAAAGCCGTTTCACAGTATGTAGCCTGTGCTGCATGGCTTAGTTGGTGCAGACAGAAAAGGAGTTTGGAGGCGATTACACAGATTTCATGGGATACACCAGCTGTGTATGTATAGATTCACACACAGCCAGTCTGTTTGTGTTTGTGCTGGCATCTGTGTTTCTCCCACAGATCAAAGACAGAACCAAAGGGTGCAAGTTTGTGTATGTTGAGGGCTTTATTGTGTGTGTGTGTGTGTGTGTGTGTGTGTGTGTGTGTGTGTGTGTGTGTGTGTGCGCGTGCGTGCGTGCGTGCGTGCGTGCGTGCGTGCGTGCGTGCGTGCGTACGTGCGTGCGTGCGTGCGTGTGTGCGTACTGCATCAATCCTACTTCGTGAGGCCACTGCTATTGAAGCACACCCACATGCTGGGGCCCTCACACCAGATGGGGCCCAAATACTTTGACTCCACATATTTTGACCCCTTTTGCTGGGGTAGTTTTGTTGTTACTGGTAAAAGTAAAAGTGTAAAAACATTTCCTCACTGACAGGTTTGGGATTGTTTTGGTCTGGGCACAGTTTAGCATTATTCAGCTGTTGTTAGGGAAAATATGAATGGAAGGCCCCTACCAAGATCGGACGGGCCTCACAAGGACCCCACAAAGATATAAAGGTGGGGCTGTGTGTGCGTGTGTGCATGTGAGTTATAGTCCCCCGTAGTGATGTTCTTAGTTGTCTTGTTTTTAGTTCTTAGTTGTCTGGTTTGACTTATCATGATAGAACAATGCCTTGCCGACACTGTATGTGTGTGCACTTGTGTTTGTGTTCGTGCTCGTCAGAGCAGGGCATTTTATTCGGGTATGGTTCCATGCAAACTTTTACACTTCAACTGTTTGTTTTATGTCCCTTTTTAGGGAGTAGTAGAGAAATGCAATTCAAATTCAATGTAGGATTTAGAGACAAAGATAAGATGGCGGGTAGTTGTCATTGGTTTGCTCATTGGGAGTGTTGGCAGCATTATCTCTCTCAATAAAATCCATTTTCTGACTTCTCAGATGTATTAATGGGCCGATCCAGTTCTGAGCAGAGCCTAGATAACACACAAATTCACAACCATTCACAATAATCTTAAAGTTTCATATACCTGTAGCTAAATGATTGATGGTTGTAGTTATATTAGAGAGGGGATTTGAGTGTGAATCCCAATTCTGACACCAACTGTAGCAGGAAATGGCAAAAGCAGTCACCAGCATGGTTCTCAAACAAAGGTCCTGATGTTACCAAGATACCATACACCTAGCCAGGCCGTGCCCTCCTAGTGACGCAACACTTTCAGTGTTGCTTCTAGTCAGGCCAAGAGCAATACAATATCGTTTCTGAGCTCCCAAAAAAACGGGAACTCCTCCCACTTTGTCGGAAAGCATACAACCAGTAGCAAACCAAGGGAGACGGGTCGACCGTGGGAAACGTTAAGTGTTATGCTCTTGGTCAGACCAAGTCTCAAGGAGATTTGAAAGTTGATGATAATCAGGATACCATATACCTGCATGCTCATCAGTCAGGCTTATTAGTATGGCAGTCAGTCACATCCCCCAACACAGAGTTGACACGTGCTGACAGCTTTACTGGAATTCAGGCAAATAGGACTACCGGTAATTAATATTACAAAGCAACGAGAGATAAGCTATCTCCACAATGCTACATCTACTGGATATCTTCAGCATGGAGGGTAAACTGACAGCATGAATAGTTAAGTGATAAAATCTAGAGAAAGTCTATGGCAACTTTTTGAGGTTCAACTGGGAAAAAGGATTGTTATCAGAAAAAAAAGTATCGCATTCGAACAGTGCATTCCACCAAACAGTGCCAGTAATTAAATGTCTCATGGTCTGGTCTTTCAAATAGAATCAGCAAAGATGTGAAAATGCCTGGATTTTACTGCATTTTACCACTCTATACGTATATTGTCACAGAAACAATAATATAGCCTACTGTAAGTGTTGCCAATAAGAAGCATTATGACTGCAACATGGACAGCTGTTCAGGAGGTCACACATGATGAACCGCTGAACTGAAAGTCCACACCAACGGTGTAATCACCTGACAAGTGAAATCAGATCAGTGATGCTGCTGGACGGCTAATGATTCCAGCTGAGATCTACCCTGCTCTGGGCTCGCTCGGACCATAAAACCTGCCAAGCAACCGTCATCACAGCGTGCCAGGAGGCGTCCGGGCCAGGCGGCCAGGAGAAGACGGCCCATAGGAGGCCGCCCTCTCCTTCTCTCCGCCCCTCTCTTGTCAAGGCTTGAGAAATGGCTGCCAAAAGGCCGTGGCCTGTCTCCTCCATCCCTCTTGCTACCGCAAACAAGATCCTTGCTCTCTGTTGAGCCCCGCTGATCTGATCGCCACAGATGAATTGGCTGATGGAAATTAGTGGTCCAGAGTGAGCGGGTGCAATGCAATAAAATACAACATAAAGAAACAGAGTCTGCTGCCTGATATTGTGCGCTGCTTGTGTTCTGCCATTTCAGGGGCAGCAGCAGCAGCTGAGTGTTGTTTGAGGTGTATAGTTTCTTCTCATCTCTCAAAGGTCGTTCCGGTACAGATATTGGAAAGGTATTTAGTTAAGACTAAATGAATATATTTCGTGGTAATGCACAAAGATGGTTATATAAGTAGCAAATCGCTGACGTTTAAATAGCACTCGCTATAAAATAATAGTCATAGAAATACAGTATATTTGTCATAATACAGAGCTTAAAAGAACTATCCATATTTTCGAAAGAGATGATGTTTAACACTAACAAAGCACAGCATGCTTGAGTGCGTCGAACATCATTCATTTATTTTTCAGATTTCTTTTCTACTGATTTTCAGAGGATAGGTGAGGTGAGCATATGAATGAAATCAAGGACTTATTTTCCTTCAGTGACAGATTTTTTTTTTCATATATGATGCATGCAGTTAATTAATTCACATACAATGAAATATAAATCGACCTTAAATGTTATTTAATTTTAGAGGTACACTGTGTAAGATTTTCAGGTGTTTATTTCCAGAACTCATGCTACCCATTCTCTAATGTTACCATTTTTTCATGAATACTTACCACCACCATCAAATTCTAAGTATTCATTATGACTGGGAAAATTGCACTTTTCATGCATGAAAAGGGGGATCTTCTCCATGGTCCGTCATTTTGAATTTCAAGAAATAGATATTTTTAGCTGCAAAAATGAGTGTACTTGGTCCATACTAGAAAGTATTAGTTTATTACTTATTAGTAAACTTTCATGTAAAGATCAAATTTGGCAATAGGCAGTCAAGTTCCAATGAGCGGCATAGTTACAGTACCTTTTTTACCATTTCCTGCACAGTGTACCTTTAAATCAACAATATTTGTCATCCCCTCAGTCAAGTATGCACCCTAAATCATCACCCATTATTAGTACTCATGTAATCAATCACAGCTCATGATCATCAATAAATACAATACACGATATAAAAAAATGAGAATATGTTGACGTGATGATTAACACATCTCGCTCAGTGAACAGACAAGTGTTCAAAAAAGACGCAGTGGGTTTGAAGACAGGCTGTCTGTTTTTCATTTAGCTCTGCAAATATCCTCATCTCTTTTCACTTCTCATAATGGCCGTGGTTATTGTAAATGTGTCTGACCGTCCCGTCTCTTCAAATAACAAGCTGTCCAATTAGCCTGATATTTATACAGTGGTTTATTTACTGATTCCAGACTGTATACTTACTGTCAAGAGGTTGTGTGTGGATAAAGAAGCATTTCGTAGGCCTGCTGGATGTGTGTGCTAATGCAAGATAAACAATCCCGTCATTAAATGATAATTCTGTTTACCAACAGACTTGGAGGAGTTTATTAGAGGAGCACGTGTTGGGTTTATGATGTGGATCAATATGGTGTATGTGATGTGCCAGGTAAGAATCATCTTATTTGGAGAACTGTGAGCAATACAACCACCTTCTCCCCTCCCCCACCCCAAACCTCATCAACATCAATGCCTCCCCACACACAGACACACACACACATACATACATACATACATACTCAGACACACTCACACACACACACACACACACACACACACACACACACACACACACACACACACACACAGACACAGACACAGACACAAACACACACACACACACAAACACTCTCTCTCTCTCTCTCTCTCTCTCTCTCTCTCTCTCTCTCTCTCTCTCATTCTATCCTGCTTCTTTTCAATCCCAGGCCATCATCTCCCACCTAAACTATAGGTGTTACATTGCAAACGCACTACCTCAATACAGCACAGGACGTACCGTATCTCATTGGTAATGAATGGCCTTCAGCGAATAATGAAAGGGAAGCGCAAGACATTCTCACCTAGCAGTGAAATCAGGCAACCGTTCATTAGTGTGCAAGTGGCATGAGCAGTGTCCATGTTACAGTGGGTGCGTGGGAGTGGGAGTGGGAGCAGTAGTACCGTATACTACATGTGTGCATGGTCACGCACGGCACAGAGGCAACTCTCTGCATCGCCAACCACATGGCCAACTCTCTGTTTACATTAGTCAAACCTGCCACGTTGGCCTGTTCATTTGCACACCTATCAGTGAGGGGGCGGTGAGCAATGTTAAAGCATCTGTGACCTGATAGTTCCAGTCTATTAGTCCCGTGCTTGTGGCATTTCATTTGGCCCAGCTAGAGGTTTCAGCATGCATGACAATGACCTGGTCCTTCATAAGGCCTTCAACTTACTCTGTGTGTGTGCGTGAGTGTGTGTGTGTGTGTGTGTGTGTGTGTGTGTGTGTGTGCGTGCGTGCGTGCGTGCGTGTATGTGTGCATGCATGTGTGTGTGTGCTTCTTTGCGTCTGTGTCTGTGTGAGTGTGTCTGTATGAGTGTGGGGTGTGGGGATGGATCGAGTCAGTGTGAGAAAGAGAGAGACTGTTCATCAGTATGTGTGTAAGCAGCAGGCAATGGTGAGCGATCTGAGTGTGTGTGTGCGTGTGCGTGTGCGTGTGCGCGTGTGTGTGTGTGTGTGTGTGTGTGTGTGTGTGTGTGTGTGTGTGTGTGTGTGTGTGTGTGTGTGTGTGTGTGTGTGTGTGTGTGCACGTGCGTGAGCATGAGCGTGTGCGTGTGCGTGTCTGTGTGTGTGTGTCACAGAGATAAATGTCAATGACTGTCAGGCATAGGAGGAAAAAAGGCTTAAACGGCGTCACCGTACTGAAGGCAGTACTTAATTTGGGGCCATGTATCGATTCCCACTGATTCCTTCTGTGCCACTCTGCCTGTGTCTGCGTGCACTGACATTCCCCTAAAGTGGCAAATTGTTCATTGTGAAGTGAATGGGGGGAAAAAAGGGCCTTAATGAGAATGACTGGCTGATCACTTTTCCGAGTGATTTTCCTTCATCATTGTGGAGGGAAGAGGAGGGGGAGGTGGGGGGTGGGGTGCTTGAGGAGCTCTGTAGTTATGCCGTACGTACAACAAAGCGAAATGCAGAAGAAGGATCATTGACTTTTTTCTCTAAAAAGCTTTTATTTAGCAGTATTTTTCCAAAAGCTTTTTGTCACTGTAATGTCATAATGGTGAAAGTGTAGTGGGGGCGTTCTTTCTAAGAGAAAGACATCAGCCCTTGCCAAATTAAAAAAAGATACTTGATGAGGAAAGGGAAAAGGATTTGAAGTGAGATAGATGCCTGAAAAAGATATATGATTGAAATTTTGCTCGATAATAAGTCTTTGGCAGCAACGTGCAAAACCTTCCCCCCCTTTAATCTCCTGATGTTCAACCATACAGTCGTTTTCACAGCTGTAATAGGCTGTCTTGTAAAATTTAGGTCTAGGTTAGACAGCTCACCTGTGATGTCACGACATCATTAGAGCAAGCACACAGACAGGAATAGATGCGTGCTCACCTGTAAGAAAGAGGCCATCCAATCACTATTCACCTCCCCCGACTCCCATCATCCAGCACTTTCTTACTGCCTCCAGCCACTGTGCACTGCACTGTACAGTACCACCATCCTCCTCACTGTAAACAGGCATACTGTAAAGAGCATGTGGTAGCAGGAAAAAAGAGTGCTGAAATATGTTATGTTTTTTTTAATTATATATGATTACTACTAGTATATTACTTGTTACAGTTGCTATGATAATTTGATCTTGTGCATTGTAAATGATGCCAAAGATTAGAGTAGAGTAGAGTACTTTTATTAATCCCGCAAGAAATTAAGGTGTCTGTCAGTTTACATAAATACACAAATATAAAACATACACAAATACCTTATACACGTGAATGATCAATACAGTAAAATATAGCACCCTCTGGAGTACCGCCACACATTCTCATCTCTCACATACACACATGCTCAATGATCAAACTGCATGTTCTTGACAGGAATAACTCAAGCTGTTAAGCTGTTTAGTTTGTTAATCTGTTCAGGCGAAGACTGAAACAAAGAAAAGAAAAATCAAGAAAAGAAAATCAAACCGAGCAGTAGAGGACAAGGAGTTCAGAAAGCACTCTGATGGTAGAACGGCAAGAAGAGGAGGAAGAGGAAGAAAAAGACGAAGACACATCAGCAGTCTCTCTGGAAACAGGATGCAACAGGAAGGAAGGCGGCGAGTATCGAGAAAGTGACTGAACCTGAGTGAGGGGTCAAGCAGAGCTTGCGTGCTTTAGCGCCCACGTTCCGAGCGTCGCCATCTTCCGCCGAAGCCAGACGGCAGGAGGCCAAAAGATTATTCCGACAAAGGGCCTCTATATCTGGCAGTGCACAGATGGCTGTCTTCTCTCCCGATCTCTGCTCTCTGGCGCCCCAGGACCCCAGATCAGCCAGAACCAGAGACCCCCCGTTTCATCCAGTGTAAACAATTCTTTTGAAACTGGTCATAGGACTGAAAGTTGATGTTCCGAAAGACATTTATTTTTGACATCGGAAGGATGAAGTGTAGGTGTTGGAATGGAGATCAGTAGGGGGCAATACTCTTTCACTAACTCCCTCACAATCTCCAGGTGAGCACTGCTCCTTGTTTTGTTGGGTGTAGATGGTATTCAGGTTGACGCTCCATTTACATGGGTACACTACTCAATAACACAAAGTCACAAAGACAACCAAAACAAACAATTCTAGTAAACGCACCCAGACTACAGATCAACAACATCCAAACAAAACATTTCGAAACCGTTACACTGCGCACATTTACATTTTAATATTCGGTTCGTATCAGTTTTCAGAAGGAACTCGGCAGCCATGTTTGTTCTGGGTCATTAGAACGCCTGTTAAAGGAACTCAACACTTTGACCAGAGCTCAACAAATCTCCGGCGGAGAAGTATTGTCACTCCAAAGGAAACATTTTGAACAATCTTTTTAGCCCCATTAAATGCAACATTCTGCCAGTGGAATATTATTCATGGGAACAAAAAGTGTACATGTTCCAAACACGCATTGACTCAACAACCACTTTAGGATAACTGTTATTTTTGCTGAGAAATTGAGTTCAAAGTAGTTAGCCTACACTTTGCTTTTAGTCATCCTATCATGTAGCTAATAAAGCAGTGCAGCAACTGCATGTTCCTTTTCATGGCAGCATTCTGCAGAGCACAATAACAGGAAATATTCTAGGGTAGCCGTCTATGAAGGATAACATACTGTTCACTAGGGGTGTAACCAACCGTATCTCACTCATTTCGTAAAGTCTTCACGAAAATAATATATTAATTTTCGTGGTGCATTCACGTTATTGCCCGCCTTTCGTAAAGTCTTAATAATAGATTAATTAATAATAGATTAATTTTCACGCTGCCTATTCACTTGAATTGCCCGACTGTTGCGTAGCGACCCACTAGTTTGATGCCCTTTCGGTAGCCTACTGTCACATGGTAATCAAACATTTCAAACAAGCAATTTAGGGTTAGGTTTAGGGTCAAGGTTAGGGTTAAGGTTAGGGTTAAGGTTAGGGTTAGGGTTAGGTTTAGGGTTAAGTAGGGTTAAGGTTAGGGTTAGGTTTAGGGGACATAAGGCATAAGTACCGAAAGGGCGTCGAATTTGTGAGTCCCGAGTGTATCAGCAGTGTTCTGTCAGCACCCCCTCCCCACCCCTGCAGACGTTTGGATAACCATAGCAGCAGTGGGGCAATTCAAGTGAATAGGCAGCGTGAAAATTATTCTATTATTTTCGTGAAGACTTTACGAAAGGTGGGCAATAACGTGAATGCACCACGAAAATTAATATATTATTTTCGTGAAGACTTTACGAAAGGCGTGAGATAGGGCTCGTGTAACGGTTTACAAAAATCACGGTTCGCTATGTACCTCGGTTTTTGGGGTCATGGTTTGGTACATTTTCTGTACAGTATATATAAAAGGAGAATACATTCAAGCTGCTTTTGGTCGGAGATTTCATCAGTGTAAGAAATAGTACTTTTCTCAAAGTCTTACAGCGTTATGCATGAGCCACTGCATGTAGTGGCAGCGTAATGTAAAAACATGAACAGAGTTGCCTGTCAATGTACCTTTCGGTACAGCACTGTTCGGTTCGGTCTGTTCGGAGAAAAAAAAACGCAAATTAGCTGGCCAGCAAGCTTATACAACAACCAAAGGAGCAACAGAGTACACCCGGTAGGTCTCTACGTACATCGAATGTTATCCAAGCACCTGTGTTTTATGTACAGAGGTGACTGAGTACATAAAAAAAGATATGGGGGGATCCATCATGTCTAGCAAGCTCTCCGAAATTTGCAAAAACTCCATACAGATGATGTATTTGGGATGTTTTATACAGTCAGTGCATGCTTTCACAGTGTTGTTCCTCTGCATTTCCATTATTCATTAGGCCTAAATATGCTTAACAATGACTGCCAAAACCATGTAGATTAAAGCATTGTACCGCAACCCACCCAAAAAAAGAGTCGTACTGTATAGAAATAATGATGAAGTGTTTCCCCATACATCATTGATTAAACTAAAGAGTCTGGAATTCCCGTCGGTGTCTAGCTGCAGAAGTGAAATGAGCCTGAATGATCTCTCTGATGTGTAGAGGGAAAAAAAACACAAAATTTTATATTAAATTAGTTTCTGCACTGCATTGGCCCATAAGCAGGGCTGGACTGGTCATCTGGCATAGTGGGCATTTCCCGGTGGGCCCCGCACCCTTGTGGGCCGTTATTTTCAGAAATGTAATATATATTAATGAAATAATAAATAAATATTGATACATATACACATTTCAGAAAATAGGGGCCCACAAGGGTGCAGGGCCCACCGGGAAATGCCCGCCTTGCCATGTCACATGTTACATATCTGAAAATAGGGGCCCGTGAGGGTGCGAGGCCCACCGGTGAGTCAGTTTAGCGTCGCTTATTATGAGGGGGGGTCCCTTTAATCCAAAAGTGCCCGGGCCCTATTTCTCCCCCAACCAGCCCAGCCCATAAGTCAACATGTGGCTCACAGATTTCTTCATTAACTTTCCTCCTACAGTGCAGTGTCAGCCATGCTAATGCCTTCTCCATTCATCAACATGTCATCCTCAGCGACTCCATCCTAATGAAAAAGAAAAAGGTCAAACAACAGAAATTTTGTTTTTGTTCAAAACGAGCTCTGATCAGCATCCTAATTAAGCACTGTATCCTTTCACAAATGTGATAAACAAGGATGAAAGCTGTCCTGATCATGATATCTATCTAATAGTTTACCGGTGTGTTTTACTGATATGTTTTAGCTACATGTAATTCTTATCTGGCAAAAAAAATCAGCTGATACCTCATCGATGGGCAGATTTTATGGGTAGGGCCTCTCTCTCTCTCTGAGAGAGAGAGAATAGAGCGAGAGAGCGAGAGAGCGAGAGAGAGAGAGAGAGAGAGAGAGATGTACTCCTTTACAGTAATCAAGCCTCTTAAAAGCAAAGCAAAAAAAAACTGTTACATAAACAAATTAAGCACAGGCTTATTTGGTGCTTATGGATTATCCGGGCCTCAAGTCCGTCCAAAAAAAACACCCCCTCACCCTCTTCTCGCTCTCCTCGGGTGCCTTCTTCTCCTCTCCTCTCCTTCTCCTCTCCTCCTTATTTTTGTGACTCTCGCAAAGGCTGATTCAGGGGCGTCCTTTAAAGCGCCGCCACAATGGAGGCCGTACAAAGGCAGCCTCGACAGGGGAAGCGTTTGCCAAACGGGGTCTTTGTGAATAATTGCTGATCCTGTTCAAGAGTAGCAGGCAGCAGCAGCAGCAGCAGCAGCAGCAGAAGAGGCAGGAGCACTGCAGAGGAGAGGAGCACTCTGAGCTACTGACAAATGATCCAGCAGGCCTCCGCCACTGAACGACAGAGTGACGGGAATGCAGATGAGAGATGGCGAGATGGAATGAGATGGAGGGAGGGAGGGAGGGGGGAGGAAGAGAGAGAGAGGGAGGGAGGGAGAGAGAGAGATGCAAGCATTGAGAGTGAAAAAGTATGAGGATAGCGGGAGGAAGAGAGATAGAGAGAAAGAGAGAGAGATGCAAGCATTGAAAGTGAAAAAAGTAAGAGGATAGAGGGGTTGGGGAGACGAAGAGATAGTGAGAGAAGAAGAAAGACGCAACAGGCTTTGTGCAGCAGCACAGCTCTCTCTCTCTTGTAGCAGTACAGGGGCACATGATGTTCATGTGCCAAGTCCTCACGTGGCCCTAAGCTACACAGCTAGCTGCCTTTGGATCCTTATTTACAACTCTCCCTTTCTACTCTTTTTTTTCTATTCATTTCATATTTCATAATCATATTCTAGTCATATTCTAGTCATCAACATATTTCTCTTACGTCACTATTTTGATATGTGTTTCTCTTTTTATCCGCTTCTTCATTTCAAGCTACACTGTTGCGTTTGGATCCTTATTTCCAACTCTGCCTTTCCTTTCTCTTCTTTTTTTCCTATTCATTTCAGAGTCAACATATTTCTCTTATACGTCACCATTGATATGTGTTTCTCTTTGTGTCCGTTTCTTCATTTCTCCCCGTCTTGTCACTTTCATTTCATAGTGCTTTCTGTGCCCTTGAAATGAGATAATCAGGCAAGAGGGGTGAGTGTGTCATTACTGTGAGGCTCCTGAAAAGCATCTCTTCTCTTGTGAGATTAAATGTAACCTGGAAAACGTTTCTTTTTTTTTCTTCAGCTGGTGGTAAATACAATGTTTAGAGATATTCTTTCTGTATGTGTGTAAGGGTGTTATTTGTGTGTGTGTGTGTGTGTGTGTGTGTGTGTGTGTGTGTGTGTGTGTGTGTGTGTGTGTGTGTGTGTGTGTGTGTGTGTGTGTGTGTGTGTGTGTGTGTGTGTGTGTGTGTGTGCGTGCGTGCGTGCGTGTGCGTGTGTGTGTTGATGTTGTTTGTGCATCAGCCATCAGCAGACCACTAGCTTTAGCAACAGTAAAATATGTATGTGATGGCAATTATAAATGACGAGGATCCCGATGAGGAAAGGAATAGACACTTTTTAAAAAAGCTACCAGGAGGAGTAAGTGTTCCGAGTCGAGAGACCTAGATTGCTTTTCCACCAACATCATCATCATCATCATCATCATCATCATCATCATCATCATCATCACTACATCACAGTGTTCCTGTTTTTCACTGTTACAAGTTCATCCAGAACAGAAAGCCTCAACAATTTGATTTCAACAGAAATCTCCCATTATTTTGGCAGGAATTATGTACAGTACATATTCTTTGACATAATGTCCAATTATTCATCAGATCCATCTGACCTTCACTTGCATCACCATATAGCAGACTTTGACTAGCCTGATTATCATCGATTTCAAATCTCTGACCAAGACCATAACAATTAACGTTTCCCAAACGGCATGTTTGACCCGCCTCCCTAGGTTTGCTACTGATTGACTGGTGTCTTTCAGGAGAAACTATATTTACATTGGTCTTAGCCTGACTAGAAGCAATGGCAAACGTCACTAGGAGGCCGTGGCCTGGCTAGACTTTGACTGCTATTTTAGAAGGTGATGTAAAGTCAAAGTGAGATAAACAAGTTACGATAAGGCAGGTGGTTGTCGCTGATTGGTGCAAGGTGCACTTCCAATAGGCTACATTTAGAGTCTTCCTGGTGGACCTTGTGTGATGGAGGTGTTCCTGCACAGTTCGTTCCCCTCAGCGCCGCGAACTTGCTACCTTGTCAACTACATCGGTTCGGAAATGGGAGGCACAGTAGGAGACCGCTGAGCTAAAGGCCTGGTTCGATACGCCAACAATTAGGGGTGTGCAAAATAATCGTCATATCGATGCATCGCGATACTTACGCTAACGATACAATGCATCGATTCATGACAAGGTATCGTGATACTTATTTTCTCAATATACTGCATGGATTCATGACAATTGATTATTTGATAACAATAAAATTCGATTTGCCACGGGTTATTTTGTTCAGTAGAGAATAGGTAATATTTCTGTTGTGATGTAAGCTCTCTCCCAGATGATAGAATGCTTTAATAGAATGAACTGACTTAAGAAAGCTACACAGCAACTGACAAATAAGCTGTATTTTACACATTTACTGAAGTAAATATCGCAATGCATCACAGTAGTACATGAATCGCAATGCATCGTGATAGAATCGCATCGTGGCATGTGTATCGTGATGCGCATCAAATCGTGAACCCTTTGCCAATACCCACCCCTACCAACAATACAGCACTGTACCGAGGCTTAGGGAGTTACACTGTAAAAATAGATCTATAGGATTTACTCAATTTAATTGGTGTAACAATTTCCACAGTCCTAAATAGAGTATTACGTACCCCTACATATTCAGTTAAGATTAACCAATTCCAGAAGTTCTGTTATACTGACCACATCAAAGTAAAAAATACTGGTAAAAATGGGGTAACATTTACTCATTTCAGGTAGCTTTTTATCACCACTTGTTACTGTTAAAAATTGGTTAAAATTTACTCATTTCATGTAACTTTTTAATAACACCTATTACTGTTAAAAATTGGTTAAAATTTACTCATTTCATGTAGCTTTTTATTAACACCTATTACTGATAAAAATGGGTTAACGTTTACTCATTTCATGTAGCCTTTTAGTATTACTGCTTATTTATCAATTGTTAATTATTCTGATTACTTTATTGCTGTGTTATTCTTATTCCTATTAACCAGAGGTGAAAAGAGTACTAAAATACTTAACTCTGAGTAAAATATTTTAGTACTCTTTTCACCTCTGGTTAATAAGAATAAGAAAAACACAACAATAAAGTAATCAGAATAATTAGCCGACTCTGTTGAAATTGTACTCAATCACAAGTAAATGTACCATTGGAAGAATCTACTTAGGTAACAATCAGTGTTTTCTGCCTCTACTGTGTTGTGCAAACGTCCACCAGGGAAATTACAATTACAACAAACCTGTGCATATCAACCAAGATGTTTTATTTAAAGGGATATCGCCAACAGGAAAATGTGAAAAATTAGCAGATACACAATGTTTCAGTTTATCTCACAAAAAGTAAACAAATATAAACAACAGGACCATTTAATTCACGAGTTTGCCCTGGAGTATGGTAAACCATAGGCAATAGGCATAATTCGATGTTAGCTGGCCTCTGTCCTGAGACCCTGCGGAGATCATGCGGCACGAGATCCGCTTCCACCCCATAAGCGTAGGGGACATGTAGCTGGGTGATCCAGTGAGATGAGGGAGTAGGGGGAGGTGCTGGGACAATTAGGATAGCCTTTGCGCATGACAGGGGAAGGAAGGATTTAAATTTACGTGAAGGCGGAAGCTAGACATGGCAGCTGTCAATAACTGTCAGACTTCCTCCAGAACTAGGTTTATATAAACAATATGTAGAATTTGTAGCAGTTTTTTGACAGAAATAGTCAAATTTTGTTCCGTTTTCACTTTGTTACTGATAAAGGCACATAAGTGTATACTGTTCTACCATTAAACTGCACACATAAAAAAGGAATATCAGTTTCTTTTTAAAAAAGGATATCATTCCAGTCCATTTGGTGTCCAGGACAACAGTTTCAAACAAACGGGCTGCTCTACTTTTTCAAAGACTAAATCCAAGAATACTCAGAATTCGTTTTTACTCTTTGAGGAAGACAATACAGCATTGAAACATCAGAGTCCAACCATACTGATAACATTGCAAAGATCTCCTACTGATTACAAAATCACTTGTTTTAGTGGTAAATAGTTGGGATACGGGACAATTAACCGGTCAGGCCACTCAGAGAAACCATTAGCAATTACAGCATACTGTATACTGGAGAGCCAGTAGAGCCGCGAACTGGCTCACAGAGACCGGAGGTGCTGTGGACGTTGGAGGCACGGTGGATGGTGGCAGGGATGACCCAGGTGCTGCTGGCACAGTTATGGCTGGCAGCATGGTGGGGAGTGGCACGGATGACCCAGGCGCTGCAGGCATGGGGATGGCTGGCGGCACGGATGACCCAAAGGTGGGATGGTGGCAGGGACAACCCAGAGCATGGCAGTATGGTGGAAAGAACTGCTGCACCGAGTGGAGGGACTTCAGGGATGGGCACAGTGAAGTCCTCAACCTTTTCATGATTGTCCTCCACTGTGATGACCCTGTGATGAACAACACATACTGATTACTACATATGCGAGTGAAATAAAGTATGCCAAAAAATAGAAAAAAAAAGATAATGGACAGAAAAACAACGTACAGTGCCTTGCATTTTTATGCCCAGTATCTCCTCTCGTTTCCTCTTCAGGACCATCATCTCAGGTGTGACCATAGAACACTGTCGCCTTCTTTCATCAGGCTGCCCTTCTCCCGCTCCTGGGTCTTCTCAATGTTGTCAGTTGTCACGCACCTGAACACAACCCTGTGACAAGATACACTATTAAGAATACTCATTGGTTAAACTTTTTTTTTTAAAGGTACATTCTATGGTCTGTTTTGGTCATCTGTCTAGAGCTGAAAAAGTAAAGGGGTTGAGTTATTAGTAACAGTTGTGACCAATCCACAGTGTATTTGCCCTCTACACAGCTCTTGACAGCTTCACATAGAAGTTAAGTCATCAGACTGCTCACGCATTGTTGACTCAAACACACACACAGACAGTGCAGACCCTAAAGAGAGAAGACCTGCTGTCCTTTTTTTAAATAGAGACCCTAAAAAGAACCTACGGGAATAGGCTGTTTCAGACATAGGAGTTTTGTTTCAAGAAATTTAAGAACGACTGGACTGAGGCCACCATAAGGAAAATGAGCGATGCCTCACTTCATATCTGAAGTTAACGTGACCATCCATTTGCTTATTTCAAGAATAACACCTGGCTAGTTTCTTTACAAATGTGCATACATGGTCCATTGTGCTCCAACAATGAGAGCGCAGCTTGATTATGTCACATCTGTATGCAAACAGTAAAGGGATCTATTGACCTCAAAGGTGCACCGGAGATTCTTTAAGTATATAGAGATATGCCAACATAATAGGTTTTCTATGGCGCACATAACGCGACCAGGTTCCGGTCTGCCTAAAGGCCGTGTCATAATGCTCCTACAATGAATAGAACAGTCCTTAGGTCTGCCTAGGTCTGCCTAAGGGGGGCCATAATAGAACCAGAAAACAATGGGCCAATGGAACCTCTCTCTCTCTACTCTCTCTGGGTGCACTGTGAAATGTATTTGGCAGTCTCTTTCCATAATTCATGCGGCCCAGTCATAAATCTTTTTCACCGATTCTTACCACCACCATCAAATTAAAAATATTCTCTATGACTGCGCAAATTGCAANATTAGTTATAATAGTAGGCATACTAACTGTAAATATGAGTTTATTATTTAGTAAATATTCATGAAAAGATCAATTAGGCATCACAGTTGCAAAATCTACTCACCCTACACAGTGCACAGTGCAACAAGGACAGCAAGCCTGAGTGAGTGAAAATGGCTATTCATAAACAAATAACATGACAGTGTTATGGCCTTTAAGTCTGTTTATTTTTCTGAAGTCGGCGACTTACCCTGTTCCAGAATGACTTCAGGACAACCATGCATATAAAATATGCAACACCACTGCCTGAAACACATATTTAATATGCTTTACTTGCCACACACCACATAGGCTGTAGCTTACATGAGAGGTAAGCAGTTACCGCCTTTTCTCAACTCCTGCAGTAGGCAGAAGCAGAACACCTTCATTATGCACAAAACATTGTGAATAATTTGACATGGATAAAGTTTAAGAAGTTGTACTTTTACACTCGATTCTTAAGTAAACATTTCTACCCCTTGCAATTGCTATCCGTTTTGAAGCATTTGTTTCACTTTTTTATACTAGTTATGAAAATATAGGCTACCGGTCTCTTTTCGTTGGACTGCCCTTCCTAATGTCAAACGTCATCACTTCGGTACAACTGAAGTGTGTGCGGACTGCGGAGACCAGCGAGAGAGAGAGAGAGAGAGAGAGAGAGAGAGAGAGAGAAGGGCTGTGCTTATGGAACCTGCGCGTGTCTGTTCATAGCGAGTCCTTCGACTATGAAGCAACTATCAAACTATCGTTGTCAAAACTAACCCTGAGATTGAGTTTTGAATTAAAAAAAAAAAAAAACTGACTTCATCTTAGGTGATGTTGTGACCGTGGACCACTAGGCTACTCAGAATAACATAAGGGCGTGTTGGTCTACATAGGACTACTTACTATGATACATTTACAACAAACTAATCAATTTCTCCTCGCAATGTTAACGGGTTGATCCTTTGTTAGCGTTTATGCTCAGCAGGATTTATCATGTCTAGGGTAGCGTTGTTTAAAAAGTTATTTGATGATCGATTCCTCTCGCTACCCCTCTCCCTTCCCAGTAACACAGGCAGGCACCCGGCATGCACACACCGTCTGTCTCGCTCCCCATCTTCAAACTGTCATTCAAACTAAGAATGTCTACGATTATGATTAATAATACAAAAAAGTCTTTAGTTGACTCGGCACGGAGGCATCCCAGAATGATGACTGTTTACGCACACTGCTTTGACAGTTGATATGAAGCATTTCGTCGCGCATTTCATTGATTTGAAAACTTGGTGACCATAATTTAGGCCTACACATTTTTAAAACAACATTCAAAGAGGACGATTCGCGACGGGAACTGCTGAAAGGCTACGATGAAGGATTCAGTGAGTGACCATTCAAAAATGTAGCCGTTCCATGTTGAATGGATTTATTGTGGAGAATGAAATAGTGAAGTAATGTGCCGTTCATAGTCTGTCTACGAGCACAGTCCTTTAGGTGCATGTAAGATTATCACACTACAGCCTTGTGTGAAAGCAAAAATGGAGGCTATCTTGTAGAATTTTCTCCTCCGTGCTTTCGCGTGATGCAGAGCATCAAGTGGCCGTGGCAGCGCAAACAGTGGATGGAACATTCAGCAACAAATTGTAGAACGACACACGAGGTCAGGTCACCACCAGCAGCCAGTCCCAGTCTGCGCGCCAAAACTAGCCAACAAGGCAACATTTGAGAATGGAAAAAAAACTCGGCTGCAGTGGGTTTCATTCTACAACATTTTGACATTGGTAGTGCTATCCGTTCATCTTGAACACAGCGCATAGGCTACTTGTTGCCTTTTCCAAACGAAGTTTGAACGGCAGCTTACATGGTCCATTGACCTGTCTGCCCAGTGCGTTGCTGATAGCAGCTGCCTTAGTCACAGTCAGACAGTCATTACGAGCCAACTACAACTCCAGCATGATTTAGTTTCCTTTTGATCATTGTTCATGTTTTGTATCCCATGTTTAATGCACGACTGGTCAGCTTACCTTCTGAATCTGTCCCGTCCATTGGAAGTTAACTTCATCCGCGGCGAGGCTCGCCACAGTCGCCGGTTGATTCTTCTTCAAATGAAGTCCCAGAAAGCAATGCGCATTTGCGGGCCTTAACCAATTTCAATAGGTAGTTTTGACAGAGACGGTTTGGATCATACTAGCCACTAGTATTAGTTACAGTGTTGGAATGTAAATTGGATAAAGTTTAGTCATTTACAGGTAGTTTCGACACTAGCCATTAGTATTAGTTATAGCGTATGAATGCAAATTAGGTATAGTTTAGTCATTTCTCACCAGTACCAAGTCCTACTCCTTATTTATAGGTAGAGTGAGTATATTATACCCCTTGCATCAGAGTAACCTCAGCAACCTAATTTGTTGGGGTAAAAAATATCCATTTTTTGTCAGTGAAATGTACTGCCCCTCAAAATCATTTTTATCAGTGTAGGTTTACTAACGTTCCACGCCACTCTCTGCTACACTCTCCCCCCTAAACCTCACTCCCATCCCGGATCAACGGCACCACTGTGACAGAGGTGTTCCTGCACAGTTCATTCCCCTCGGGGCCACGACCCTGCCACCTCATCAACTACGTCTGTTTGGGAATGGGAGGCATAGTAGGAGACCGCTGAGCTAAAGGGCTGGTTCGATAGCCCAAGGCAACTGCCCTGTATTGAGGCTTCGGAAGGGAGGGTTACCAACGTTCCACGCTTCTCTCTGCTAGTTGGCCTCTGTTACACTCTCCTCCCTAAACCTCACTCCAATCCCGGGTCAACGGTACCACTGTGACAGAGGTGTTCCTGCACAGTTTGTCCCCCTCGGGGCCACGAACCTGCCACCTCATCAGCTATGTTGGTTCGGAAATGGGAGGCACAGTACGAGATCGCTGAGCTAAAGGGCCTGTCCGATAGCCCAATGCTACCGCAACGCTTCGGGAGGGAGGTTTAGTAACGTTCCACGCCACACTCTGCTAGTTGGCCTCCATTACACTTGCATGGATTTACATTCATGTCTGATTTCTCCTAACTCATAAAGAAACCCATGTTTGTCACCTCCCTCGTATCCAGACAAACAGCACACCAAACAGCATTTGTATTGCAGCCTCTGCATTGTGAAATGTGTGACCTGTGTGTTGTCTTAAGTGTACTTAGTGTGTGGTTTTGTCCACCAATTTTATTTTGCGTTTTCGGCTCTCTGTTTCCAGAGTAACTTGGGGTAACGGCAAGTTAGAAAAGTTAAATTCTGAGATTTTTCTCGGAGTTTGTGCCAGTAGCAGACATTCACAGTGTAGTATGCACATACACAGTAAGCAGTCATTTCATTTAAAACCTCTGTCGACTAACTGATTCCATCACTCTATATTGGAAAAGAAATCCAATAACCTCAACTAGCTTATTAACACCACATTGCCACATGGAACAGGAGCTTGGAAGGTATAAGTTTGAAGCAGTTAAATGAGATATGACATTTCACGTCGACTGTTCTCCGTGATAAGAAATGCAATGCACACACTGGCTGCAAAGAAGTGGCAGGGGGGGGATAAAGGGGTCTGTTGTCCCGGGCCCAGGGAGACAGGAGGGGCCCCCAAAATTGGGTCCTCATTACATGGTTTGTATTGGATGGGGGTCCCTTTCAGATGACTTTGTCCTGGGCCCGGCAAAAGCTGTCAGCGGCCCTGCCCCGGAATGGAAGACGTTGACAGGCATCCAGATGAGAGAGAAGGAGGGAGGGGAGGCAACAGTCTCACCAGGGGGCCGTTTCCTCCTCCAGAAGGTTCAGCCTCCGTCTCAGCGGAAACGCCCAGGTGGCTGATGCTGCTGTTACCTGCCTGTGCTCCGCATCTGGCTCCTGCAGCTCCCAGCTGGGACGAACGGGGGTGTGAAGGGGTCGGCGTGTGTGCATGTGTGCGTGTGTGTGTGTGTGTGTGTGTGTGTGTGTGTGTGTGTGTGTGTATGTGGGTGTGGGAGTGGGGGGCGTGAGCAGGAAGCAGCGAGACACTCCGAGACACACGCCGCCGAGACCACCAGGGGATAGCACTTACACAAGCCACTGTAGTGTTTTTTTCTCTCTCTCTCTCTCGTTGTAAGTGACGTCCTGATTAAGCTGGGGGAGGTTGATTAGACAGGAGCAAGGTAAGGATTGCGATTGAAGGGGTTTTTTTTTGGTGTACTCCTTCTAAATACATACAGTATTCATTCCGTTGCGTTCTTATGCATTGCAGTAAGTCCTTTAATAAGTACTAACATGTGGGTGAAATAATATAGGCCTATGTATATATATAGTCAATTTCCAAAATATTCGCCAGGGACATAAATATTAGCTCAATTCGAGAATCAACCTCTTATGCGTTGAAGTAAGTCCTTTCCAGTTTGTGTCGATCTTTTTTGGAGAAGGAGAGGCCATCGGTTTTGTTGAAACCAAACACAACCAAGTACACAGCCTACCTTTTGAAATTGTTCAGTCAGATCACTCTTTGTTCGTCTCCCCTGTTGTTACTGGATTATCACCAAGTCTTCTCATAACTAGATAGAAAATAGCCACTACACAGCACATTAACAAAGTGCACATACCTTTTGAAATGGCTCAGTCAGATAACTCGTTGTCTACTTTTGTTTCTCCTGTTGTTAGTGGATTATTTATCACCATGCCTTCTCATAACTAGATAGAAGATAGCAACTACACAGCAACACTGTATCATGGATTATCCTTTGTGTTACCCAAGGCTCCCAAGCTGGCGAGTTGTAGAGGTCTCCAGGAGATCAAAAGTAAACATATTCCGACACGGCTTGAGGTACTCCTGCTTTTGTTCTTCACAGAGCCATTCATGTGGATCTCCAACTGTTTTCAAATATTTGCCATTCAGATGTTTCAGTGTGTTCAAGAGACTCAGCAGGGGGGATGGAAAGTTCCAGGCAGTCTGCAGTCTGAGGTTCGCTGTGCTGTGTGTGTGTGTGTGTGTGTGTGTGTGTGTGTGTGTGTGTGTGTGTGTGTGTGTGTGTGTGTGTGTGTGTGTGTGTGTGTGTGTGTGTGTGTGTGTGTGTGTGTGTGTGTGTGTGTGTGTGAGAGAGAGAGAGAGAGAGATTCTTGTCCTTTTGGATAATGCACTGAGGCATTTTTGAAGAAACATCCATTTGTTACATGCCATTTTTAAGTTTTGAGATGCACAGTAGGTTCACAAGATGACAGTCCCTTTTTAATGGCACTGTCCAAAACAATGGCTTTGCTGATTAAATATTCAAAGAAAACAAAATACATGACGTGTTGTATTATCTTTGTGTCTGGGTAGGCTAAAGAATGAAGAAGAATATTGTTTGAATATGGTTTCTGGTTATGCCCCCTCTTTGTGACAAATTAAGTTTCCTCTCACAACAACACCCCCCCACCCCCCCCCCCCCCACACACACACACACACACACACACACACACACACCGCCTTACCCCCACCCGACCCTCCCGCCACCCTCCTCTGTTTTGGCTAAGATCAAATTGAGTGAAAGTAGCACTCGCAGTCTGATTGATTGCAAAATGGGTTTTCTGTCACACATCATTTGAAGCCCAAATCACATTGGCAGCTGTTTTATATGTGGCAACAGCGTTGATAATGAGTTAAGATCACGCTCATCATCCCCCATTTCCACAAGTTTGCAGAACCGAGTCTCGAGTCTTTCACCTGACTTCAACTTCATCATAACTCATAAAACAGGCCGACCCAGGATACCATGGGAAAACTCATTAATCTATTAACGGTTTCTTTAGACAACTTGCCTGAGCAAGAGCAACTTTTTTAACATCAGACATGACTTGGCATTAAAGTAATGCATCACACTAGCTTTTCATTAGGTATTGTTGTATGAGAACAACAGCTTTGCCACATTACTGAATGCATGCAATTAGTAATGTCAACATTATATAATCCAGACATATGCCATATTATAAGTTACTACGCAACACTATAATATTGCTTTACATTTTCATTTGAATTTATTCTTACCTGACTTGTTGCTACCTCAATGTTGCCTTGTCCAAACTGATTTCAGTCTCTGTCTGACCTTACAGATGAAACATTTACAGGTATTAAGTATAAAGTGATGGCAATTTTGTGTGTTATTGTTTTACAAGTGCTAACAAAAAGGTTCACAAAGCCCAGTAAGGCTAGCCTGGCGACCCCGTCCTATGTACGTAGCTCTTTCAGTGCCATTGACTTGAAAACGAGTCTTTTCAGAATGTATGGCACAGTGCCAAAGACATGATATCAAGTCAATTGCGGTTTTCATGGGGGGTGTGGCCTAACACGTTGATCTGGTATGTTTGTTGTTCACATGGACAAAGAACTACATTTTTTATGGCTCTTAAAAAATCACTCAAACGTTGAAAAAAGCCTGCACCCCCCCAGTCTGAATTTGAAAATGGCTGGCACTCAATGAGTTAAACCTAAAGATTTTAGCTCTGCACATATTCTGGCGAAAGCCTCCTAGCTCAGTTCGCTCACTGTTTAGCCAATCAGCAAGAACTCAACATTACTGATTGGTTATGGCAACACTATTCACACTTTTGTCTTGTTATTTCTATGATTATCGTAACAGTCATGCTAATAAAGCACAACTTGATTTTTTGTCTGAATTCGGAACTCCAATGAATTTAAATGGTAGAGTAAGCTCAGACCATCTCCCACCCTCCATGGAGATGGATTCGTCCTTGACGGAGTAAACAGCCGGCTTTCGCCCAGGCTACAATAAGGCACCTTCTTAGAACAATATTTTTGGTATTAGTCATCATAACGGTGTCTGTAATGTTATCCTTTCATGTCTGGCTGCACCTCTGGCAAAAATCAAACACACAATCATTTAGGCTTACTAGCTGGTTTGATCATATCTGTACACAAATATAATATAAACAAGTAAACAGTGTTTCCTCCCACACATGGATGCTGAAATCACATGATTTTGAACTTGTACAAAATTAATCTCTGGCTAATACATTTATCATGTATTTCAGGTCAGATTCTCTATTTATTCAGAGATGCAGGAGCTTGTGTGATAGATATTCCCCCCACACATAAATCCATCAGTACACTGACTTGATTAACTCGAAAGTGGTGTGTTTTAATTATGACATGTTGATCTAAAAACCATGCCCCATTCAGCCTCAAACCATGGGCATGTCTCAAAGCAGTCATGCAACTCAAATGGGTTGAACTTGACAGCCATCCCAGGCGTCTCTTGTTGATTAGATGACTTATTAATGGGAGAATTTTTTAAACTTTTAGGTCACAAAAAGGTGATATTTTAACACGGCCCATACTTCCTATAACACTTCATCCGCACACACAAGCGTGAAAACTGGTTTTAATCTTAGAAGCAATCACTCCTTATAAATGTTGGTTAATTTAAAAAAAAAATCTTCACAAAGACAACTTGCATGAACTCTGTCCTGTACCACTTAAAGGAAGGGCCATTTCATTACCCCTCTTGGTTCAAGAATAGCCGGGCATAATTGAAGACATATTAACTCCAACCTGACCCAGTCATTAAGCTATTAAACAGCCCCTGTTCCACTCAGATAAACACATAAATTATACAATTTACGAAATAAATCCTGCACTTCAACGGGACCCCAAACTGTCAAGATGCACTGCACATATAAAAATTCATTTAGAGAGATTCACTTGTAAATATATCTCATTTTCAGATTGACAAGACTTTTTTTTAAGACACGGGCTAAAAATCATGATTTATTTGGCAGGACCAGTAATTATAAAACTAGGACATATAGCAATGGGAGATAATTAATGTTAGCAAACCCCCAGTGAGATTTTCATAAAATGGAGGATTTGACAACGGCTTTCAATTATACCCATCCCCAATGGATAGTTGGATCCAGAGCACAGTACGTCTATATTAGGTGGTGGCAAATGACAAATGTGATTTACGGCAGAAGGAGACGTCCCTCGGGTAGTGACATAGCTGATCTCTTAATGGATCACAGGGTTCAGGGTTGCCAGATGAGGCTTATGATTTCCAGCCCAAAAAATGCTCAAAACCCGCCTGGAGGCATTAAATCCCGCCCAACTCTATTGATGTCTATGGCCAGAAATTGGGCGGGTTTTTCTGCTAAGTGCCATTTTTAGCCGCAGACGGCCATCCTAAGCAGCCCGATTGCACGGGAAACCGCCCAATCTGGCCACACTGACAGGGCTCCTCTGAACCACCAGCTCCAACGCCTTCCAGCAGCAGGCATGGCCTTTATTGGGTTGACATAGGTGCTTAGCAGTGTCTTCTCCCCCACCTAACCACCCCCCCAACACACACACCCTTTCTCCCTTTTCTCCCTCTTTTATTTTCCATTCTTTGTGGTGATTGAAGGAAGGGAAGGGTGGTTAATGTTTCTTTAATTGCCTTTCAGACAATTGTTCTTATTCTGAGACAGTCTGTTATAAATAACCAAGCTAACTGCAGTGTCATCAACAACCAGCCTTCCCTTCTCTCTCAGCGAGGCACTGCCACACACACACACACATACACAGATGCACGCACACAGACATACACACACACACACACATACACACATGCGTATGCAGACAGACACACACACACGCACAGACGCACACACGCACGCACACACACACACACACACACACACACACACACACACACACACACACACACACACACACACACACACACACACACACACACACACACACACACACACACACACACACACACACGCACACGCACTATCCTTCAACCCTGTGCACATGTATCAGAACAGAAGAACTGGTTCATTATCAGTGCATTACACATTAAATAAGGCATGGTTGACAAACAACGGTAAACTACAGTAGTGCACTCCACCCGAGTTATCGTACGTGTACGTATGTTCATCATGGGGGGGGCAAGCGCTATTCAGACATACGGATATTCCCACATACCTCTGTTCCGAAATCCGACATGCCGGGTCAGGGTCAGGTTAGGGTTAGGGGTAGGGTGTACTGTCCCTAAACTGATAAAACAAGACGTAACGTAACAAACCACATAAATGGCACATTTTGGCGAGAAACGTGCTGCTATTCAGACAATAGCCATCAATGGGTGAATAGCGGCACGTCTGAATAGCGGCACGTCTGAATAGCGCCATTTATAGGAACCACGTTCATGTACAGTATCTAGCACAAGCAATGAGATGGGTGGCCAAAAATGGGTCATGGAAATGAATGTACAGCGCGTCTCGCAGTGACCCGCGCTCCTTTAGCATCTGGCCCTGGACAACACCTGCGCGGGGCTTTTGCTGTTGGTCTATAAATAAGCCAGCTAGGCTGCCTGCACGGCTGCCTGCCACAGAGCCGCACACCTGGCAGATGTTAGCGAGCGCGCCGTGGACATCTCTGATGAGCTACATGCCCCACATGGGCATGCTATCAGAGCAGAGCTTATTTAAGAGAGAGAGAGACACAGAGAGAGAGAGAGAGAGAGAGAGAGAGAGAGAGAGAGAGAGAGAGAGAGAGAGAGAGAGAGAGAGAGAGAGAGAGAGAGAAAGAAAGCAAAACCATGTCGGCTAACTTCACATGCATGCAGCACACTCACTTGTGTTTGAACAGACACACACAAATAAACACCAAGTGATTTACATGCATGCACACACGTGTTCATGCGAACATTCATATGCATGTGCACACACACACACACACACAAACACAGGCACACACACACACACACACACACACACACACACACACACACACACACACACACACACACACACACACACACACACACACACACACACACACACACACACACACACACACACACAAACACACACACACACACACGTTCAAGCATGTGTATGAAGCATGTGAAGTATGAAGCGTGCAAGCACACACACACACACACACACACACACACACACACACACACACACACACACACACACACACACACACACACACACACACACACACACACACACAAGCATGTGTATGAAGTCTGTGTGCATGTATTGTATGTTTATGTGTGTTGGTCTTTACAGCGGGCTTGGAGTGTAAATATAAGTTAAATAAAGCATTATCAGAAGCGAGTTATGCCTCAGGGGATTGGAGCGCTTCAACATAATTGCTGTTGTTTACAGAAACTTGAGTGGGGTTCTCATGCACTACTCTGGGATATCGCATGTTAGGCTTGCAACGCTAGGCTAGTTAGTCAGGTTGGGCACATAAAACGGAAACGACATACCGTTCAGAAAAAACAGGAAATAAATTATAACAAAATAAATAATGCTCAAAAGAGAGCCGGAGGTGAAGTCGTGGAAGAAAAAAAAAGAGAACGTGAAAAGAACAAACATATTTCAGCATATGACTGCTTTATTCGAGCCATACATCTCATTAAGTTAGGCCTTATTTATTTCACTCTCTAGCAAAACTAATCTTCTAAAAGGTGAGATTTATTTCCTCAAGAGCAGCCATTATCCCAGCATGCGAACCAGCGGAGGGAAGCAACGTATTTCATCATCCTGGACCTGACAATACATTAAAGCCCATAATTATTAGCCAGATGCACAAACATGTCACGTGTGCGGTGCGCACCGAGGTTCTAACCATGTGATGGCCATTGAACGTGATGATGGGCACATATATGATAATCCAGTGAGTGTTTAATGGCAGCCTCCAGACACTGAATCTACTAGAAAGGGGACCGCGTCGTGTGACGGGAATGGGCAAGGGAGCTGGCTGGCTGGTATGCTTTTAAGTGCAGCTGGTGTAATTTAGTGCCCGAGAGCATGCACGGCTGTGGATTGGTTACCAAGGAGGCGAGAGTATTACGAAAGCTTACGAAACAAGCAAACAAGCAAAAAAAAAACATCTGGAATTTTCTAAATCAATACAAAACAATAAGTAGAACACATCATGAGGTAATACTATGAGAATATTCAATTCAAAGATATCAAAAAAGAATTTGTTTACAATACAAGTTTTCCCCTAGCCTGGGAACTCCCATACT
>NC_085868.1:44383404-44480904 GCF_034702125.1 Engraulis encrasicolus
CACACACACACACACACACACACACACACCGCCTTCTGAACCCCCCTACAAAACACCCCCCCCACACACACACACACATGCCTTCCCCCTCTGCACAGACCCAACCCTGCAACCCCCCCCCCAAAAAATACACACACACACAACAAACACCCCCCCCCACAAGTCTTCTCCTTCTGCACCCCCCGAACCCTGCCCATCCACCCCCCCAACCCCCCAAAACACACACACACAGACACACCACAAGCCCCCCCGCTGCACACCCCCCCCACAAAACACACACACACACACACACACACACACACACACACACACACACACACACACACACACACACACACACACACACACACACACACACACACACACACACACACACACACACACACACACACACACACACACACTAACACACACTCAGACACACACAGTCACAAATACATAAAGCATAGCATCTAGAGTTTCCCGGTTTCTATGCTTTTCAAAAACACAATACAAAAGACGAGTCATAGACACAGATGAAGCATGCTCATACATCCTCATGCAGAACAGAAACACAACACACACACACACACACACACACACACACACACACACACACACACACACACACACACACACACACACACACACACACACACACACACACACACACACACACACACACACACACACACACACACCTCTCTCTGTCTCTCTCTCTCTCTCACACACACACACACACACACACACACACACACACAGAGAGAGAGAGAGAGAGAGAGAGAGAGAGAGAGAGAGAGAGAGAGAGAGAGAGAGAGAGCATAACATTCAGTTTTTCATGCGTTGTACAGTACGTGCCTTTCAGAAACACACAAGCAGGTAGGTCTACACATACAAACAGGCAAAGAGGCATAGACACAGAGACATAGACATGCTCATCTTTTATACCCAAACAAACAGATACTTTAAAAGAGACACACAGGCATGCACACACAGTCACACACACACACACACACACACACACACACACACACACACACACACACACACACACACACACACACACACACACACACACACACACACACACACACACACACACACACACACACACACACCATACCATTTAATGTTGCATGGTTTCTACCCATGCCTTTGGAGAAACACAAAAGGTGCACACATACAAAAACACTCATACAGGTAGACATAGACAAAGACATATACAAACATAGATACATAGACATGCCCACACACGTGCATACGCACACACACACACACAAACACACACACTACTACTACTACACACACACACACACACACACAGACAACTACAATGTTTTGCTGTTTTAGGAGCACACGGAGGAGAGGATCCAACCTTGGTATTTTCCTTGCGGCACGGCGTCCTCCCCCGCATGCAAATGGCCTGCCGCCTTTCTCTGGTCTGTGCTGTGCTGTGTGTGTGTGTGTGTATGTGTGTGTGTGTGTGTGTGTGTGTGTGTGTGTGTGTGTGTGTGTGTGTGTGTGTGTGTGTGTGTGTGTGTGTGTGTGTGTGTGTGTGTGTGTGTGTGTGTGTCTGTCTGTCTGTGTGTGTGCGTGTGTGTGTGCGCGTGTGTGCCGTGCCGTGCTGTTCTTTGCCTGGGAAGGGAACACAGAGCTAGTAGTGTTTTCATGTGGGCCTTAAACGACCAGGCCCACTGAGCACAAGCAAGAGCCTTGACAAGGGGAGAGAGAAGAGAGAGAGAGAAGAGAGAGAGAGAGAGAGAGAGAGAGAGAGAGAGGGAGAGAGAGAGAGAATGAGAGAGAGAGGGAGAGAGAGAGAGAGGGAGGGAGAGAGAGAGAGAGAGAGAGAGAGAGAGAGAGAGAGAGAGAGAGAGAGAGAGAGAGAGAGAGAGAGAGAGAGAGAGAGAAGAGAGAGAGAGAGAGTTTGCAGAGAGGTGGAATAAATAGTAGGCCTATGGTATGTTAAAAGAGAGAGAGAGAGCGAGAGAGAGATAGAGAGAGGCCTATAGCCTATAGCCTTAGCCTATAATCTGGCTCATAGTATGTTGCTCACTGTCCCTGTCAAGTAAACGTTACACTACGCTAAACTAGATGCCCGCATTCTGTCAACCAAGGAGTGTTTGTTCGACAAATGTTGCAACAGAAATGTGGTTCTTCTGGAGTAATGTACATTCTTTATGTTTAATGTAATTAATGTGTTTTAAGTATGTTAACTATACTTTTGTGTATTTTATTCCTTGATTTTGTCAGGATAGTTTTAGAGATGGCAGGTGTAGGCGAGAGATGGGGTAAGGTAAGGAAAATGACCCAGCTTGGACTCAAATTTGGCTCCACATACAGTGAGTCCAATATGTATTTGATCCCTTGCTGNTTTTGCCGGTTTGCCCACTAATAAAGATATGATCAGTCTATAAATTTATGATAATATGTATTCAAACATGAAGAGACAAAATATCAAAAAGAAATTCCAGAAAATAGCTTAAAATAATATATTTTAATTTATTTGTATTTAATTTAGGCAAATAAGTATTTGACCCCTCTAGCTAAAGAAGATAAAGTGCTTTGTGGCAAAGCCCTAGTTGTCTAGCACTGAGGTCAGATGCTTCTTTTAGTTGATGACAATGTTTGTGCATATAGTAGAAAATATGTTTGGCCATTTTTCTTTTGCAGAGTATCTCTAAAACGTTAATAGTTTGTGGCTGTAGCTTGGCAAATGGGAGGTTCAGTTCCCTCCATAGAATTACTATAGGGTTAATATTTGGAGACTGTCAAGGCCACTTCACTACTTTAATATGCTTCTTATTGAGCCACTCCTTCGTTGCTTTGACTGTATGTTGTGTATTATTGTCATGTTGGGAGATCCAAAAATGGCCCACCCTTCAGTGTAGTGGTGGAGGGAAGGACGTTTGCACTCAGGATTGCACATTACATGTCTCCCTCCATCCATTCGTTGATGATGTGAAGTTGTCCTGTGCCTTGGCCAGACAAACACCCTCAAACCATAATGATACCACTTTCATACATGATGGTGAGGAGAGTGTTCTTGGGATCATAGACAGCAGTTCTCTTTCTCAAAACACATTGAATTGTGTTAATGCCAAACAGCTTGATTTTGGTTCCATCTGACTACAGTACCTCCTTATCATATCCTAAACCAGTCTGATGTCCACTGGCAAACCTCAGGTGGGACTGCATAAGTTCCTTCTGAAGTAGAGGTACCATGTGTGCACTACAGGATTTTAAACCTCTGTGGCATTGAGTGCTACCAGTAGTTTTCTCAGTGATTTTGGTCCCAGTAGCTTTGATATCATTGCCTAGTTCATCCCGTACAGGTCTAGGGTGCTTTCTTCCTGTTCTCATGATTATCAAATCCCTACAAAAGGTCAAATCTTGTATAAAACTCCAGACAGGCTGATGGATAGTCATTTTGTATTCCTCACATTTCGGAAGAAATGTATCAACAGTTGTCATTAATACCCAGTCTCTTTCTTCTGGCTTTGCAGCCCATTTAATCTTTGTTCAGGTTTAAAATCTTGTCCCTGATATCATTTGACCGCTCTTTGGTGTTTCCCATGCTGGTGAGGTTGGAGTGTGACTGATTCACTCATACTATGGACTGATTCTGCTGATTCAATGTGTCTTTTATGCATGTTAGTATGTACAGGTGTCTTTAATTCAGATGACAAGTTGATCGGAAGTGCCCATCTTTGTCTGTGGGCCCGGAACTGTTATCAGTTGGCAGGGGATCAAATACTTATTTTGCTCGATGAAATGGAAATAAATTAATATATATTCTCTTAAGTTAATTTCTGGATTTTCTTTTTGATATTCTGTCTTTCCATATTAGAATACATATTATCATAACATTTGTTGACTGATCATGTCTTTGTTAGTAGGCAAACCAACAAAATCAGCAAGGGATCAAATACATATTGGACTCACTGTAGGCAGGCAAGCCCATAATGTATTGGGGTTCTACACCACAAAAAACCTGATCTTCGTGAAGTTTATATATGAATGGCCGTGGATCTGTTTGTGTGAGATGGAGTGCGAATAAGAGTTCTGCTCTGTGTTATTTTTTTCACTTTCAGCTCTCACCTGCTCAATAGACTCCCATCCCTGGAGCGTCCACTACTTATGCATTAAGTTTTGCATATACTGATTTATGCATTCTGGCTTATGCGCACATACATGCATACTGATAAAATGCAAACTCTAAAATGTACTTCTGGCAAACCCTCTGACCCCCCCACTCCCCTCTCCCCTGGGCTGCCCCCTTCTTACTCGCACTCGCGACATTTGACCCCAGAATCAAGCACAAAAACAAACACACACTTCCTTGCGCATCAGATAGATTGATGATCTTAGTCATTCACACATGTGCTTGACAGTGACCTGCATTAATCCACAGGAAGCTGAAGTGGCCCTCAGCCGGTAAGCAGACGAGCTTTTTAACATGTCTTTATGCAAAGGGAGCACAGCGATCTGCGTCTCCTTCTGCATAGTAAATGGATTTGGCTCGAGTCAGGGCCGTGTCATTTCTGTTGTGGTGCAGTGCTCGGGACTCGCCACCCTCACCTCTAAATCCCACGAGTTTTCGTTCTATCCATGTGTAAGAAATCGCAAATTATGTATGACAAGTCAAAGCATGCCCTTGCTTTCAATGCATCTTGAGTGACTTTTCTTTTTTACATATGCCATGTATCCATCCATGCTACTCCTGAATAAACAAACAGACAGAGGGTGCCTTTTTTCAGTGGGAATGGCACCATAAATCCAGGAACCAATGTTTGAGCACAACCCAAGGCCATTTAACAATAATACTACTAATAATAACTGTATTTGTATAGCACAATTGCATACAGGAGATGCAGCTTAGTGCTTAACATGCATAGTAGTGCTTAGCTAAGTGCTTAACATACAGAAAAGAGAGAGAAAAGTCCACAAGAATCTGAAGGTTTAGGCCAAAAAAAAACCCAAAAAACCAAGTGGCATATAGTCACAGACTCCAGACTCTTTTCCATCTCTGTCTTCCACTCACTTTTTCCACTGCCCTGTTCAAATAAAGGCATAAGAGCCCAACAGTTTTTTAAGTCACACTTCCAGTGACCACCAGCTGAAACCATTGTGGAGAGGAATCAATGTCCTCACTCCATCCTGCTAAGCTTCAACCGTAACCTGAAACACAAAGGCCAGAATCAATGACAAGCAGCTAGTACCACTGTGCTCCACCCTCCGTCCCCCTCTCTCTCTGCTTGTCTCCCCTTTTCTCCATTAGGGGTGTAAAATCACAGCCTCCATGACGATTCAATATCGATTTCTTAAGGCAGCGATTCAATTATTTCCGATTCTTAAAAATGCCCCACAATGCGATATGATAACATTTTTCCACATGATATTTCAGACGTTTTAAAAATAGGATGGAGATAATAATTATACCGGGTGTGATATGGAACTAGAATTCATTTCACAGCTCTTTAATAAGTCATGAGGCTTACCTTCTGGATGTGTTTGTAGTGTTTTCACAACACAAGGCGAAGCGACCAAGCTCTTTCTTGCCACACGGAAGAATGAGAAATGTAAACAGTGACGTTACGTGCATATTCCCTTATTATGGGAGGCTAGGGCATTGGGCAGGGACCAGCGATTCGATTATTTTCGATATTAAAAATGCCCAATGCGATACAATTCGATTAAGTCGCCGGCAGTATCGATGCATCGATACATAAAGATGATCATTTACACCCCTATTCTTTTATTTGTTTTTAAAGCCCTACACGGTCTGGCACCCCCCTACCTAGTTGATCTTTTAACTTTACAGAGCCACTCCAGGGCCAACAGGTCAGCCGACAAAATGTGTCTTGAGGTGCCCCGCTCCAGACTTAAAAGTAGAGGGGACCGGGCCTTTGCAGCTGTTGGCCCAAAACTGTGGAACGAGCAAACCTATTCACATCCGCCTAGCTCCCTCCTTAGCTGTTTTTAAAACAGATCTTAAGACCCTTCTTAAGATCTTAAGAAGTTTTTATTTCCCCTTGATCTTATTCTTGTCTTTTAAATCTCTGGGTCCTATTGACTTTGATTTGTTTATTTATTTATTGTTTTAACCCACCTTTTTTAACCTTCTTATTTATTGACACTCTTGTGTGATCTTCATTCATTTATTTAAATAGGTTTATTTGTTCTTATTGATACTGACTTCAGTATATTTTTCAGTCATATCGTATCCACCAATGCCTGTGTTTTTTTATTTTTGTGTGTTTTATGGATGTCTCCATGTCTTTTGTCAACTGTTGCTTTATGTTGTTTCAAGTCTTTTTTTACTTAGGCCCTTCTGTTAGCACTTTGGTCAGCTGCTTTTGTTGTGTTAAAAGTGCATTACAAATAAACTTTGACTTGACTTGACTATTCTCCATCTGTCTCACTCACACTTTCTCGTCTTCAGGCTTTGTGTTTCTCACTAAGCATGTTCTCTTCTACATATTGGTCTCTCTCTGTCTGTCTCTCTATCTCCGCCCCGCTCTCTCTGTCTCACTCTCTCTTTCGCATCTTTAGACTTTGTGTTTTCCTCTATGGATGTTCTCTCTGTCTCTGTCTCTCTCTCTGTCTGTATGTGTCTCTCTCCCTCTGCCCCTCTCTCTCTGTTTCACTCTCTCTGTCTCGCCACTAGGTTTTGTGGTTCTCTCTAACTTAGCATGTTCTCCCCATCTCTGTCTGTCTGTCTGTCTCGCTCTCTGTCCCAATCTCTGTTTCTATATTTCTTTTTCCCTCTACGGAGAAGACTTATGGATAGCCGGAGAGGATGACTGGGTTGTTGTGTCTCTGTCTTGTGTCTTGGGGGAGCGAGCTGGAATAAAATATATATGAGTTGTCATTGGAGTTGGACTGTGTGTGCGTGTGACTGCGTATGTGTGTGTGTGTGTGTGTGTGTGTGTGTGCGTGCGTGTGTGTGTGTGTGTGTGTGTGTGTGCGTGCGTGCGTGTTTATGTGTGTTTGTCTGCATTTGGTGGCTGTTGGGGGGGAGATTGGGGGCGGCTAGTAGAGAGGCAATTCTCTGGCCACTTGCTGTGACCCTCGATGCCTCTTCTGGGAGGGAGGAGGAGGATGGTATAGGGGGATAGTAGAGGAGAAGAAGAAGAGAGGAGTGAGGAAGGCCGGACTGGGGGACAAATAGGACCCGGGCACTTTTGGCCTAAAGGGGCCCATCATAATTAGAGGCGCAGAATTGACTCACCGGTGGGCCCCGCACCCGTAATAAAAAACGTTTTTTTTTTTTTTTACATTTCTGAAAATAGGGGTCCACAAGGGTGCGCGGCCCACCGGGAAATGCCTGCTATGCCAGATGGCCAGTCCAGGCCTGGGAGTGAGTGAGTGAGTGAAGAGCAAGTGAGTGAGTGGGCAAGTTTGCGGGGGCTGGAACTGTAGCAGCACACAGTGCTCTGGGTCTGGCTGGGTCTATGTCTGCGGCTGGCCCTGGCTGACGCTGGCCCTTGCTGGCGCTGGCAGTTCCCTGAAGACTCAAGCAGAGAGAGAAACAATTAAAGGCAGGGAATGGTGTCAGTGTCCAGCCAGGCCCCCGCTGACCGGGCTGAGGGCTGCACGCCTGTCACTCAGAGCTGAGCAAGAGGCAAGAGGCAAGCAGTGTTGCCAGATTGGGCGGGTGCCCGCCCAATTGGGCTACTTGGGATGAGCGTCTGCGGGTAAAAAACGGAAAAATTGGCCATTTGGTGTTTTTTTCAGCCGTTTTGGGCCCATAGAAGTCAACGTAATTTGTTGAATTTGGGCGGAATTTGGCGTTTTTTGAGAAGCTTTTGGGGGGGGTTTGGTCAGACACATCTGGCAACACTGCAAGAGGAAAGAAGAGGCGAGCGGGCAAGAGGCCGCACCACCAGCAGCGCTAGCTATAGCTGCAGCAGCAGTGGCAGCAGTGGCTCAAGCCAAGCAGGAGCCAAGCCATCCTCCTCCACCTCAGTCTTATAATGACTTCACTTCACCCAGGCTGTCTCCACACTAGTCGAGTATGTGTGTGTGTGTGTGTGTGTGTTTGTGTGTGTGTGTGTGTGTGTGTGTGTGTGTGTGTGTGTGTGTTTGTCTGTGTGTATGTGTCAGAGAGAGAGAGAGAGAGAGAGAGAGAGAGAGAGAGAGAGAGAGAGAGAGAGAGAGAGAGAGAGAGACAGACAGACAGACAGACAGACAGACAGACAGACAGACAGACAGACAGACAGACACAGACATGACTTCACCCAGGCTGTCTCCCCACTAGTTGTGTGTGTGTGTGTGTGTGTGTGTGTGTGTGTGTGTGTGTGTGTGTGTGTGTGTGTGTGTGTGTGACAGAGAGAGAGAGAGAGAGAGAGAGAGAGAGAGAGACAGACAGAATATGACACAGAATCTATGTATGTGTGTTAATGTGTTTGTATGTAGCCTACTTCTGTATGTGCATGTTTATGAGTGTGCATGTATAGAATAGAGGAAATGTTGAGGGATGTTTATGCATGTGTAAGTGTGTGTGTGGGGGTGTACGTGGGTGGGTGGGTGTCCTGTTTATTTATGTACGTGTGCAATTGTGTGCGCGCATGTGTGTGTGTGGTGTGTGTTTGTATGTGTTTGTGTGTGTGCGCGCGCCTGTGTATGTGTGTGTGCGTATGTGTGTGTGCATGTGTCCGTGCGTGTGTCCGACGTGCGTGCGTGTGTGTGTGTGTCTAGTTTGAGGGGAGGTCCTCCCTGTTGTGACTTGAGAGATCCGTTTCTTCAAGAAGCAGCAGTCGTGCCAATTAAATGCAGACTAATTGAGACAGACATGGGGAGGCTGTCTCTGTGTGTGTGTGTGTGTGTGTGTGTGTGTGTGTGTGTGTGTGTGTGTGTGTGTGTGTGTGTGTGTGTGTGTGTGTGTGTGTGTGTGTGCGCGCGCGTGTGTCAACTGCATACATTACATGTTTGTGTGAGGCTGCACTAGTTTTCGTACACTACTAAATTAGTCATGCGTCTCACACGTAGAGGAAGATAGAGATAAACACAAAAAAAGAGAGAGCGAGAGAGAGAGAGAGAGAGAGAGAGAGAGAGAGAGAGAGAGAGAGAGAGAGAGAGAGAGAGAGACAGACTCAAACGCACACACACACACACACACAGGCCAACACACACACACACACACACACACACGCACACGCACACGCACACGCACACGCACACGCACACACACACACACACCCTACCACACTCAGACAGAGAAAATGAGGCTGTGACAGCTCCATATATTTGCCCCCTCCCGAGTAGAGAACGGCCAGTGCACTTGCTTTTATGTCACACGGACAGATTCCTGCTGACATAATTCCAGCTGTCATGAAAGCCTTTTAAAATCAATGTGCTAAAAGAAAAAGAGTACGAGTGTTCGTGAAATATTTGACATGGTGGGAAAGTTATTACAAGAGTCACCCTTTTTAAAAATCATGAACACAAAAAGATACCCATCAACTCAGATAGCTTGTTAAGATGGGCCTGCATTAATTACCTATTAGTCAAGTCAAGTCAAGTGTACTTTATTGTCAAAAATCTATGTAACAGGATTAGCACAGCTAAACAGTTTAAAATTACGTTTGATCAGTCTCCAATGTGCAGTTTAACTAAAAACATTTAAATAAGACATTGACAATAATCTCTCTCTCTCATGCACAGCATACACAACAGACAAAACACACTCACACATACACACAGACAAAACACGCACACGCACACGCACACGCACACACACACGCACGCGCGCGCGCGCACGCACGCACGCACGCACGCACACACACACACACACACACACACACACACACACACACACACACACACACACACAACAGCAGCAACAACATATTAGATTGGTGTCACTCATTACTACATTTGCTCTTAAAAAATATTGTATGCCTATTTAGCCAAAAAAGGGCCATTGTAATGATTAGTACTCTTTCAAGGTCTATGTATTCATGCAGTGTTTTCTGCACGAGGATACAAGCAATGTTTCATTGAGGTTCGTGAGGCGCATGCTTAATGTTAGACTAATGTCAACAAGCTGACCTTTGTACACGTGTGCAAGCCATTCTCATGAAACAATATATTATATGTGCACACAGACTCAGGGCTGGACTGGCCATCTGACATGCTGGGCATTATCTGGTGGGCCCTGCACCCTCGTGGGCCCCTATTTTCAGAAATGCAAAAAAAACCAAATATATATGTATTTTTTACAATATTTCTGGAAATAGGGTCCCACAAGGGTGCTGGGCCCACCGATGATTCAGTTCTGCACTCCTAATTATGAGGGGCCCCTTTAAGCAAAAAGTGCCCGGCCCTATTTCTCCCCTAGTCCAGCCCTGGGTAGAATGAGTCACTTCATCATGTTGCAAGGGGAGGCAGCACGTGATGCGGCGCTGCTTTATTAGAGGGCTCAAAATCTCAACATTTGGATTTCAGGAGTTATTGCAGGCGCTGCCATGCCGTCTAGACAGGCCACGGCAGGGTACTCAGGGCGTACTCACTCCCGCACTGTATGTTTCGAAAGTCATGCGTGATGCAACGCTTTGTCATGGGCAAAAAAAAAATCACAACATTTAAATTTCAGTATAGTTTATGGGTGGAACTGGACCTGGCGTGTTGTGCTTAAGAATGTTGCACTGTTTCAGCGATGTAAATGATGCAATATTGTATTGCGGATTTACATTTTATAACAGGATTTGGACATTTACATGTGAATGTTAACAAAGCATGTAGGATCCTGCGTGTTTAAAGGAGGCATGTGTTGTATTGCTCTATCATCAAGGGTTTGGAAATCACAATCGCATTTGCATTGCAGTAGTTACACACATTTGTGGGTGAAACAAAAAGTATTCAGTAGGATTTGAATTTCCATCCTGCATGATGCACAAAAGGCTACTGCCCGTGTGAAGCCCATGATGTAATGTTGTACCAATGCTACAACATTTCAAGATTAACATTTCAAGGTGTATATAATATTATAGATGGTATAATCTGCTAAAGAACACAGAATGCAGTAGGATACAGAATATTTAAAAGAGGCTGATGCAATGCAGCTCGATGCATAAATATCTGAGAGAAAAAAAAAAAATCAACCTTAGGGTTTCAGCAATCCAATACCAATTGTCTGGGTCCAACGCAATGTATTCAAAATGGCAGATTTGCACGGAGAGGTTCCACCTATTCATATACGACAAGTGCACAAATATTAATGAAAAAGTCGGCATTTGTGAATGGACAACATCCATTCTGGTCGCAAATATTAATGAAAAAGATGAAATTTGTGAATGGGCAGTATAAATTCTGAAAATAAGTTACAAAAAAATAAAACAAACTGGATAGTTAAAGGAGGCTGATGTAATACAATATGATGTATCAAGGCCTCAAAGCCTATCAATAGGACTTCAGTGTTTGTTCCAATTAGAACCGCCTGGACCCCCCGCAGCACGGGCCCCGCACACTGTAGGTTGATGTAAAAGAGCCACGTGATGCAATGCTTTAGCAAAGACTCAAAAGCTCAGCATGAGGATTTCAGCATGCCTTAGTACCTAGAGCACTGTACAATATTTCTAAACTGGGTAAAGTAATACAATGCTGCATTGAAGATTCAAAATGTAAATATGTATATGTTGGTAATTGTCAATGGTACAATTGCCTGGTGACTGTACAGTACAGCATGCAGCCAAATCATGTCGGTTTCGAAGATGGATTTGATGTAAATCTGTGTACAGTATGAACAGAGATTCTTTAAGTATCTTATCTACTCTCTCTGGTATGAAGGTCTCAAGATGTTGCTATCAGGACGTTAGATTGCATCCCCAGGTGCAAATGTTTAGACAAAAAGGAAGGAGCTTTATAAAACATCATGTTGTGTGTAGAAACCCATTGTTCTGAACATTATGTCCCAGAAAACAGAACACGTGACAACATGTTCTACTGCGTGTGAGATACGTGCCTCTGTGTGTGTACTGTACATGCGAGCATGGCCATGTGTGCCTACCTTTGTGTGTATATGCGTGTGAGTGTGTGTGTTTTCTGTACTCCCATGTGTGTTTGTGAAAGTGTGTGTGTGTGTGTGTGTGTGTGTGTGTGTGTGTGTGTGTGTTTGCAGAGAACATATGAACACCTGTCTTTCTTCCTCATGCTGTTCCTGAAACTCACACACCTGACACGAGCGTGGCAGGTCGTCAGGCAGGCAGGCAGGTCCTGCTCACACTCACACACACCACCCCCACCAGTGAGGAGTGCTGCTGATCCGACCGACGGCTGGGTTGTGATTGATGGCTGTTTAGACAGATTGGCTGCTAAAGGTAAACAGGACGGGGAACATTACTCCACCGTATGGGTGAGAGAGAGAGATTGTGTGTGTGTGTGTGAGAGAGAGAGGTAGAGAGAGAGATTGTGTGTGTGTGTGAGAGAGAGAGAGAGTGTGTGTGTATGTGTTTGAGAGAGGTAAAGAGAGATTGTGTGTGTGTGTGTGTATGTGAGAGAGGTTGAGAGAGATTGTGTGTGTGTGTATGTGAGAGATTGTGTGTGTGTGAGAGAGAGAGAGAGAGAGAGAGAGAGAGAGAGAGAGAGAGAGCGAGAGAGAGATTGTGTGTGTTGGGGTGTTGTGGGGTAGGGGTGGTGTGTGTGACACGTCTTCTGATGATGTGTCCCAGTTTCTCTCATTGTTCACTCCATTGCGCCTGCCTGTCAGGCTGCGGTGCGCTTATCGAGCTCAGGCGACCCCCTTCGGTTCAACCCCCACATCCCGCAGCTCCCTTCTCTCTCTCTGTCTGTCTGTCTCTCTCACTCACTCACACACACATAGGCTACACACACACAGTCGCGCGCACACTCACAAACGCAGGCAGGCACGCGCACACACACACACAAAATAGCCTGAATCTCCGATGCTATCCTATGCCTCATGGGAAAAACGTTTGTCCCATGCACGTCCAGTCTCTGCTTTTCTCTTTTCTCTTTATAGGCACGCTGATTACGGCTGGTGTCAGTCCTCGTCCCCAGGCGTCTTGTAGTTGCTGATGGAAGTCATGGATTTATTTGATCGCCTGATTAAGTTGGTGGTTGGTGGCCAGTTACCCTTTTCTGTTCTAGACAGTGACCCACACACACACACACACAGACAAGCATGCAGACACACACACACGCACGATGCAGACACACACAAACACATGCACGCAGACAGACACACACACACAACTGACTACCCCTAGATCATGACCACACTCACACACATGCAAACACACACACACACACACACACACACACACAGACTACCCCTAAAAATTGACTTGAAATCCATAGCCCTTAATTACCCATAATAAGAAATCACTTTTGCCTCCTGACTTTTGCAGCGGCGTCGTCACACTTGCAGAGGTCGCTCCTATAGGCGTCATGGCGTCGGCGTGAGTGACACTAATTGGCCACTTGGGTCTGCTAATGGGCCTCAGTGTTTTCCACAGGACGACTCCTGCTGCTGGCAATGCATCCTGGGATGGATAGAGAAGACTCTCTCTCTCTCAGCACCTTCATCATGCATGTGACTGTACTGTACTGTACATGCAGAGGTGAGAGTGTGTCAGGTGAGGAGAGGAGAGGAGAGGAGGTGGGGGGATGCAGTGCAGTGTGGTGTTGTCAGGGTGGTTAGGGTGTGTGAGGTTTGGTGTGGTGTGGCGGGTGCTGGGCTGGCCGGTGTATGAACTATAGTGGGTGGGTGACACACACAAAATACAGTGTAGAAGACGAGAGATTTCACAGACACGGTGGATTGGAAGTGGCCCCTGTCAAAGCATCTCGCAGGTGTAGTTTGTCTGTCCTGTGGGCGTAACTTCAAAATCTGGGCAACATTTTTTTTTCTTCTTTTAGATGGGCTCATTTCTGTTGTAAACTGTGTTGACAAAAGGTGTTTTCATCCGTGGGCTTGTGTTTTCATCCTCCCTTGTATTTTTTTCCCTTTAACTTTTCAGGTGCTGAAAGTTAATGCAACATTGCTGATGGCACTCTGTGTGTGTGTGTGTGTGTGTGTGTGTGTGTGTGTGTGTGTGTGTGTGTGTGTGTGTGTGTGTGTGTGTGTGCGTGTCAGAACCTGAACAGGTTCCAGGCCTTGTCATTTTTTTCAACGGCTTTGAGCTTGTGTGTGTTAGAGCGTGGGTTTGTGGGTGAATGTGAATGAATTCATGACTGCCTGCTATATTATCATGGACCAACAGCACCTCCCTGTGTTCATTATGTGAAGTAATAATAAAATATCATCTGATGTCTATGTAATACTTCTAAATGGGTCTACACTGTTTGACAATATGGGACATTTCTTAGATTCAGACTATAACGTCCTAAAAAATTACTGAAATGAAAACTAAATGTGTTAGTGCTTCAATGCCTCGTGATCTCATTTCCCAAATGATCAACATGATAAGGTTTCGGAATGATCTAAATGGCATTTGGTCAAACCATACATTGATTCACCTACTGTGAAATGAGTGGAGGATGTTATCCTGACTTGTTAAAATTAAAAAAATGAAACATAAATTATTGGACATGTGCAGCTAACAATGTAGAGGACATTCAAGGTGGTATTGCATTGTAGGTTTACCCTGTGCCCACATACTTTTACCAATCCTGAAGTGGCTGGTACCATTTGAACGTGGAGACTGTAGAATCCACAGGAAGTGACAGAAAGATTTTGTGATGTACTGCCAAGGACTTACAGGGGTTGGAACACATTTTTTCCTGAAAGGCGGTTATAGAAACCCTTGGAAATTACTACATTTCAGTAGTTTAGCTGATACATTTGGCATTGGAAACACATTTGAGACTTTTCTCACAGGTCTACTGAAGCTGTTTGTAAAAGGGGATCTTGTTACAGCTATATGACCTTTCCCAAGACAATTATGTGTAGGTATGCACATGCATTTTGCAATGTGTTTTTGTAGACCTTTTGATAAGTCAAAATGCACCCCCCAAATAAAGTCTTATTGTTCAAGAACATTTAGAGCTAGAAGCCTGATCATGGTCTCAAATGAAAGACATGCAGATAATATAAATTCAGACACAGGGGCGTATTCCAAGCATTTCACTCAGTAGAATAGTAAACCTGGCAAAGTTAATCATGACATGGTGATTAATCATCTATTAGAGGAACGTTATGCACTTTGCATAATGCAGTACAACACAGTTATTCTTTTTCTTAAGCCAACAGCACACTGTTACTGTGAATTAATAATGATATTAACAAATGATTATTTTACCAGTGCATTCCTTTTGCTGTTTACGCTGGACCTTGGGATGCTTGCCTCACTTCTACAAACTAACACTTTATAATGCCGGGGTCTGTTCTGCCAACTGATTTATATAAGGTCAGGGGTTTTTTTTTTACAGGGATGGAAGTAGACATACATAGACATGCTGAATTGACATGCTGCTGAAAGTGAAACTGTAAGAGTAAAAGATGTTTTGCTGTAGGCCTAAGTTAATTAAAAAGTACAAGTAGAATTTGCTATTGGTACTTCGTTAAGCCCAAGTAGCTGAGAAAGTAGACATGGCAAGGCCTCAGCATAAAACAGCCTCATTCTTCTCATAGCTCTCACAGCAGTAGAGCTTGGTCTAAATAACTTTCTGCAAATGAAATATGTCAATGTAAAAAAAAAAAATACATTCTGCAAAATCTTGTACCTATGAGGTAGTTTAAGGAAAATACAATTAAGTAGGCCTAAGGCCTATAGTTCTACTTTGTTAGATTAGTCCATCCGAGCCTACCTCTTTGTCATTCGATTTCCTTTGACCTTGTAGAATTTTCTTTGATTTGACCCTCATTTTGGTGGCAAATGTTGCATACCGGTACACCTGAGTGACAAGGAGAAAACGTGATTCGTGCAGCTCTATCCACTTGTAGGGTACATTGCCAACTTATACTTGTCTATGTGACTGTATAAGAACTAGGCCCTATGTCTAACTTTTGCGCCAATTTTCGGTCATGGCTTTTAGCACAGAGTTATGACTTGCTTGTTGTTATTATGGCACCAGTTAAATGAAATCCAAATGGTCTTCCTAGTCCTGAATGTGCCCAGTTACAGTACTACCAGTTACATGTCCTATGAAGCCTATTTGTTTAGCCAGGAGCAGCAAGCAGCAGATGCACAGGCAAGCATGAGCAAAGCACACACATCCCACTGTAAGGAAGCTGTTTGACACCACACCCTACATCATTATATTCAGGTATTTTTAGAGACAGTGAAAATTTGAGTATTTATTTCTTTATTCCACATAAGCAAACAGAATGTCTTTATTCCCCCTTTACCAGTGCCCACTAGACCTACTGCTCCCTCCTGTCCACAGCCAAAAAGTATAGGAAATAGTCAAAATAATAAGCCTGTTATATTTTGTTAGGCAATTAACTTAAAGGGACACTGTGTGAGATTTTTAGTTGTTTATTTCCAGAATTAAAGCTGCCCATTCGCTAATGTTACCTTTTTCATGAATACTTACCACCAGCATCAAATTCTAAGTATTCATTATGACTGGAAAAATTGCGCTTTTCATACATGAAAAGGGGGATCTTCTCCATGGTCCGCCATTTTGGATTTCCAAAAATAGCCATTTTTAGCTGCAAAAATGACTGTACTTGGACCATACTAGAAAATATTTGTTTAATACTTAGTAAACTTTCATGTAAAGATCAAATTTGGCTATAGGCAGCCCAATAAGTGAGTTCGCAATTACCGGCACGAAATGCATTATGGGTAATATTCGCCATTTTGAGAGATAAACAAAACAGCGTTGCCCCAGGATACATTAAAACGCGCATGATATTTTATCTAGCCGGGTTACTCCGAGCATGTAATGTTGACAACAAACAATTCACACAACCATTTAACAACCCCAAATTACTCAACATTTCGCTGGTAGGTCAAGGATGGTCTTGGGGTTGAAAACAAGACATTTTTGAACTTTTAAGTGAAACCAGAATTAATTAACGAACTTGTTTTGGAGAGATGTCTGGTAAACTAACAGAATGCTAACTATCCGGGTTGCTAGCTAAATCCGATTATGTAATGTTGACAACAAACAAGTCACACAACCATTTAACAACTCCAAATTACTCAACATTTCGCTGGTAAATCAAGGAGGATTTTGGGGTTGAAAACAAGAAATTTTTGAACTTTTAAGTGAAACCAGAATTTAATAACGAACTTGTTTTGGAGAGATGTCTGGTAACTAACAGAAGACTAACCATCCGGGTTGCTAGCTAAATCCGAGTATGTCATGTTGACAACAAACAAGTCACACAACCATTTAACAACCCCAAATTACTCAAAATTTCACGGGTAAATCAAGGAGGGTCTTGGGGTTGAAAACAAGACATTTTTGAACTTTTTAAGTGAAACCAGAATTCATTAACAAACTCGTTTTGAAGAGATGCCAGTTAGCCCACACATAGCTATGTCTTCAGTACAGCTTTACATGTCCTTCTTAAATTGAATGTTTCATTAATTTATTCTACCAGTTCATGATATAGCTTCATTAATCACCTGTGGCCACTGTCTGTCATCGTCTATCCATGAAACTTTATTCAAAACTTAATTCAGGCTGTCATTTTGATGGTCTCAGTCACCAGAATTGATAAGCGCAGCAACTATAGATGGCATAACGGAGAACGGCACACTTCAGCAATGGCGACAGTGCACAATGGCGGCACCCATGAATCGCAATGCAATCATTCTAAAATCTACAGAAAGCACCACTTTTACCCCACTACGAAATCCACAAAGTATGACATTTATTTACCTCGTTTACTGGTGTGCAGCTCAGTGTCCTACCGCTTTGGGAAGGCAGGATCTGGTATCCACGCATTTGTTTATCTGCCGTTTTGCGTTGCTAGGTCAATTTCGCGCAGGCGCACTAGTAATTGCGAACTCACTTATTTCAAGAAGCAGCATAATTGCAGTACCTTTTTTGACCATTTCCTGCACAGTGTGCCTTTAATAAATGGCTGGCAAAAATTTAATTTTCAGCACACAAGGGCGATTGGGTAGATGTGCGTAGGGCCGTGCTCCGCTAAGAAAAAAGGTCGAAAAGGATTTGATGGTCAAAATGTCCAGGATTTTTGTCAGAGTGAGGTGGCAACCCTAATGCCCGGCTTAAGTCCAGTAGACTATACTAACTAGTCTACCATGTAAGACAAGACCAAGATGGAGGTCAAAACACGCCCGTTTCCATTTCATTAGATTCGTCGCCAATTTTTGACAGAGGTGAGCCTCCTCCATTCGTTTCCATTTTTCAGGTCTACCTCCAAAAAATGGCTGCCACGGATTGCCGTGATAAGGGGGGCGGGGTCACCTCTAGTCTAATGTTCTACTCTACTATGGAATATCCCCTTACTTTTCATGGTTAGTAGTACAAGGTCTTTCAACTGCCTACAGTTCACACATTTCCCCTCTGTGTTTTTCATTCATCCCCTGCTGCACTGTGTCCAATGACAAGATACTCTGAACGACGACAAAATTCTTCATTTTCACACTTGTGATGATTTATGGAGCATCTGACTTTGTGGACCTTGCCTCTGTGTCAATTAATCACCTTGAACTTGACAGTTATGTTACAGCTATCTCCACCGTCTCCTTCACAGATTAGAGTGAGCACCGTAGCTCCACTCCTCCACACTTCCTCAGGGCCACTCGCATGGGGTTACTGACCCACTTATCTTCCACTCTCTCTCCTCTCCTCGCAAAAGAAAAAAAAGACCAACGATGACCAAAGGAAAACGTGTTCCGCTCTCTTATTGAGCTACATATAGTCACATCCTGTCTCGGAATCATGATGGATGATGGGATACAACTCTGGATTTATTCATCTGATGCTTTCAGTTAAAGCTTAGAGGTGTGACGCTTGGCCACGATGAATGTTTAATAAAATAATAATCTGCCACATCCATTGAGTTTCATACCATTTTATCAAGCACATCACTCATCTGTTATACATTCTTTTCCATGTTTGAAATCATGAACTTACATGAACTTCTATGCTACAACGTGGACTCATTTCAGAAAACTGCCACGGCCTGTTTTCTGTTAGGCCTACAGCTCGACAAGGCACGACCCAGCCACCACTTTTTGCTTTTCAATCAGGCACAACACAGCTCAATCGTAAAACAAAAAGTGGTGGCCGAGTCGTGCTGTAGTCCTACCAGAAAAGTGTAAAAGAGGCATAAGTGAATGGGATGCAGACATCCCCCGGATTGCTGCTGCAGAGCTGTGCTGAGTCAAACTGTGCCAAGTAGTGATGACAAGTAGTTCTTGGACAACAGAACAACAAGGTGAACAGGTAGGTGGATCGAGGAGAACAGAAGTGGGGTGTTTGTCTGCATGAGCTACCCCTCGACCTGAGCTACCAAGCCATTACAATGCACTGGGTTGTGCTTAGTGCTGAGGGTTGGGCTATGCCAGTCTATAAGCATCTCACCTCGATAAACCAGCCTGTATGGGGGGTGGGGTGGTGATTTTTAAAGTCAAGTTGCACACGGCCTGATGAAGGCTTTGTATAAATGAAAGGTCAGTGTGTGTCTGGCTGGAGTGGGCTATCCATTATGATGTTGGGTCATCCATCATAGCCCCATGGAGTCTTGCTTCTGGCTAATGTTAGCCTACTGTGCTATAGGACTGCACAATTAATCGTAATTTAATCAAAATCACGATTTTGGCCGCCACGATTACAAAACATGAAAATCACGATTTTATGAGAGGAAATCCAGTGTTTCATCTAAGCTGCGCACACCTGTAGACTTGTGCACTGCTCGCACGTTCTCAGCACAAAGACATTTCAGCCAATATTAACCCTGTGAAACCTGAACCATGAAAGCAATGAGAGAAAATTCTATTTTTTTGGAATTTGCTTCAATATTGGTCCCTTATAAGAAATGTAAAAAAAAATCTAAATTTTGTTAAGGTCACAGAAATATTTCATGCATCATATATGATGCATCAGGCTTTTAATGAATGAAAATTCCAATTTCATGACCATTGAAAAATGACTTTTAATGCATTTACAACTTTTTTTTAATTTAAAAAAGTTGTCAGACAATTTAATTTGAGGATTATCTTTAAATATTTAGTGAGATCCTGCCATTTTTTAAGCCTATCCTTGTTTTAGCAGGACCATATTTTACCATTTCCACAGCCTGGTTGGGTAATTTTTTAAAATCTATGTAAAAACATAGCTGATCGAATGCTTAACAACCTATTTATGAGTGTAATATAGATCATTATTCATTTTTGATGTGTAATTTGAATATATGGGTCCATTACTACAATTGGACCATTTCTCCATTCACTTCAATGCATTTTTTACGAGATCATAATTTCAACATTTTGCATTACATTTTCAAAATTGCAAGTAAAACCTGTTTCTTAAGGCAATATCTTTGTCTTGTGTGTTTTGTTAAACGATCGTCGTGGTATGCTTTGTAAGTTTCCCTATGGAGCAAATGCATTGATGGCTGACTTCCTGCCACCGCCGGATGGTGCTTATATGTTTCATCAGTTTTAGCACGATCTCTCTGCAACACGGTGTAAAAATATAAACTCTTCCTTGATTAATTGCACAAAGCAAGTGTTCAAATTAAAGGATGTAGAGTTATATTTCGGAAATTTGTACACAAACCTTTTGCAATTTGACGATATCTCAGCGTCGGTCAGGGAAACCGCTTCTACTCCATTTTTGCATTTTTCGCCGAGCTGTGATCAACTTGTTGTTGACCGCTGCTCTCTTGTGGCGGTTTCCGTGTACTGCAGGACGTTTGAAAATGACACGCAGGATGTTTTTGAGATGGATTTTTTTTGTGTGTCAGCGTGGAGAGGGCTTTGAATTTGATGCATCATATATGATGCATCCGGCGCGATAGGGTTAATATTGTTGACAACTGTCTCTGGGTGGAGGGTTAAGTCTGTGAACCAATAAGCAGACAGTGCTGAGAGGGGGCAGGCGGGGCGTTTTTCAAGGAAGACGGAAATCTCCGTGTCAGTGCACTCACTGCTAGGCAGAGGAGGGGAATTGTTTCATCCTAATGGTGGCTATATATGAGGAATTCAAACATTAAACCAGCCACTGCAGGATGCTGGAATCTCTGAGAGTGTTTTCAAACTATGTGCTTTGACCAGCAACCGTTTGTGATTATGGAAAGCCAAGTAGTTATGAAGAGAAATAGCTTAATTTCTGGTCTAAGAAATCGCTAGTTAGCATGCTAACACAAACGAAATAAGCTAAGCAATGTTGTCTACAACAATTAGAGTGGCTGTTACTCACTACTCATTGACACCCACCTGCATGTATATATCATAGCTGCTTTGGTGGACAAGTAATGTAAAGTTACACTGGTGCAGTGAGTTAAATTACAATGAGTGAAATTCAACACAATTATTATTATTATTATTTATTTAAATGGTTGTGTTTTCATGCCAAGTCATGAAGTATTACTTTACAGACCAGAAGATATGCATATTATTAAATTCAAAAGTGACTGCTCTTCAGCACAGCCCTTTGATTTCTCAACTCACTCTCTCTTTCCCTTCCTAGTTAAAACACATAGATGACCTCCAACTCTCCTATTCACAAATGCACTACTACCTCCAGTCCAGAATTGAAATTAGGTGGGAATCATACAATAGGCAGCACAAACGTTAAGCTTATCAAATTGGTTATGCTGCCATGCTTTGTGAATGTGCCAACATGCAGACCATAGCTTCTTGGTATGGCCTACACACATTTTACATGCAAATGTTCTGGTCTTCACTCACCCTGCCCTGCCAATGTCATATTACAATTCAAACACATTGATTACCCCGCCTTCCTAATAGGCCCTACTTGTGTTTTTGCAAGTGTTTTGGGAAAATACAGTGTGATGCCACTCAGTTGGCCATTTGAAGAGCCAAACTAAGATCTTGCCACGGGATGGCATATTTTTTTTTTTTTATCATATTCACTACATAACTTTACTGATATGTTAAGAACCAGAATCTGTTATTTTTTGTTAGGCTACCCTAGAAGGGGGATGGGGGGGGCTGATAATCGTGATTATAATCGAAATCGTGATTTTTATCAAAATTATCATGATTATGATTTTTCCATAATCGTGCAGCCCTACTGTGCTACCTGACCAAACACAGCAAAAACATGCTGAGTAAAATCACTGAAAATGTATAACATACTGAAGAAGCCCAACACAGCACCTCACGGTGCATACACACCGCAAGCGCGGACGTCCACTGAATGTGTCCGGTATCAGTCCGAAACAGTTAGAATACATGAAAACAAATCATGCCTTGCACACAGGAGCGCGGTGTAAGCGTGTTACATGTCCGGCAACTGGAACAGCAGACCGGACATTTCCGCGATGCTCCTTGAAAATTCTATTTAGTCTATTTTCATGCGCGGACGTTCGCGTTCAATGAGCGAGTTCCATTGGAAATGAATGGTTGCTGCCCATGGATAGAACGTGGAAGTGACTGTGCAGTGTGAAAGGGAGCCCGCCAACCTCTCTGACTTGCCACACAGTGCACCTTTAAGTTGCCGAAATCTTTTTTTTTTCTTCTTTCAGTTGATTTGTTTGGCTTTCAGCTAAAAAAAAATTGAATATTGTGATGAAATCATCATTTCCTTTAGAAAAAATAATCTCATCAAATCAGTTGTATGGTTCTTTCAAAATTACATGTTAATATTAAATATTTGGTCAGGAATTAATGTGTTTTTTTTATCTTGTGACGCACACCAGATGGATTGAAATTTATCAGTGCAATTAAATTCAATCGTATCGTAAGGCATTCTTAAGTATCGAAAATAATCAAATCGCTGGCCTCTGTCCAATGCCCTAGCTCCATAGTAGTTCAAAAATAATTTCAAAATCGTATCCTAGAAAAATTGTTAAGTATAGACAATAATCGAATCCTTGCTTTAAGAAATCGATACCATATCGTATCGTCAAAGAGGCTGTGATTTACACACCCTTCGGGGCCGTAGTCCTCTTGTTTGCATTTTATAAGTAACCTTCACTGAATCTCAAACCCTGTTATTTACCGATTTGTCTAGATCATAACTTGCTGAATACAAATTTCCAATTCCTCCTTGCTTGTGTATTGCTTTATGTCTGCATGGGGCCATTGATTCACCACCTACAGGAGGTTTTGGGTGTGGATGCGGACGGGGGACTGGGATACGCATGAACGGCCATCCAGGTACTTTGCTCTTAAATGTGCGTTACGCCCCTTTATGGGGGAAATCAAAATTAATGTCTCATTAACTTCCATGCTACATCGGCTGGCCTAAATGAACACAGTCCATGCTTCAGACACGGCTGTTTGGCTATATTGTTTGAACAGCAGGCAACACAACACGTTTTTGGCATGTTGAGCGTGCATTTTCAGTGCAGGAAAAGAGAAGGCAGACTATAGTAGGCTAGACAATAATATGGCTAACTCAGAGTTACCTGCTGTCGGAGGTAGCCTTAAGCTACACCCCAAGCAACCTCTAGCTTCTCTCCAATGATTGTGTGGCCCTAAGCCACCACCAGAGCCCACCAGGCTCTGTGCAAGATGGCTTTGCAGCCTTAACCCATTTTAGCCTAAAGCCGGGCATACACTGTGCGATATTTTCACTCGTGGGTCTTAAGCTTCTGCTCACACTGCACGATGGAATTTCACTGTTTAAAAGTTCACAACTCACGACTCAGGTCCTCACATGAGCCGACAGTCGGATGCGAGCGGCATGTTTCCCCGGTCTGCAGAGGAGGGAACATGCGCACCTGAGTTAATAATAATAATAATAATAATAATAATTGTATTTGTATAGCACTGTGTCATACAAGGCATGTAACTCAAAGTGCTTAACAAATGGGAAAAAACATTGTTAGAGATAGAATTAAAAGGAGAGGAGAGATAGATTTAAAAGGAGAGGTATAGAGGAGAGGCAGAAAAAGCAGGAAGGCAGAGGAAGAAGAGATAGACAGAGAATGTAGAGTCATAAGGTCAACGTAGGTTAGGACCAGGATTCTTAGATGTGTAAGGTCCATAGTGGCTGGGCCTATCATAAGTCATAGATAGTCGCACAGAGATTGGGCGCTCAGGTGCGGCCCCTGGTGGCGTCAGGGGTGAGGAAAAACTCCCTTTCGCTTGATTCATAGTTTGTGAGGGGGAAAAAAGCTCAGTGAGGTCTGAGAAAAAAGACCCCCTGTAGTCAGGAAGAAACCTCAGGCAGAGACCAGCGGCCACCTAGGGGAGCCCCCTGCCAGGGCTGGATTGCGAGTAGTAAGGGCGCTGCGGCGGCTGGGACACTATGACGTCTTGGCAGCTAGGAGTTGGCAAGGATGAAGAGGTGGGTCTTCAGCTGCTTCTTAAAGGAGTCGACGGAGGTGGCTGATCGGATCTCGATGGGGAGGGTGTTCCATCTCTTGGGCGCATAGCAGGCAAACGCGGCGTCGCCGATCTTCTTCTGCGGGGGGGTGGGGGTCCTTAGCAGCTTGGCATCAGTGGACCTGAGAGCTCGAGCAGGGGCATAAAAAGAGAGCATGTCTGAGATATAGCTAGGGGCAAGTCCATTTAATGCTTTAAATACTGTGAGCAGAATCTTAAAGTCGATTCTGTATGAGATGAGGTGGAGATGAGGTCGCGCTCAACAGCGAATCGCACGGCCCTATTAATTTGTGCATGTGAAGTGTCAAATCGGGTCGTAGCACTGCTTTAACTGTGCGATTTACGCACGAGCCACGACCAGAATTTCAAACCGTTTTGATTTTCTTGCGACCCTGCGATTGCACGATCGTGAGGCGAAATCGCTTGTCGTTACCCCATGTACACTGCACGATGCGAGACTCACGATTGACCTGCGATTGAGCAAGAAATCGGCACGACTCTCAAAAAGTCGTGCGAGTGCCAAATCGGGGCAAAATCGGGGCAAAAGTCGCACAGTGTAAGCCCAGCTTAAGCCCTTTTTGGGAAAAGGTGCCCTCTCCCTATTAAAACCTTAATATCTCAGCCTCCGAAGCACATAAAAACATGAAATAAGTTGCATTTAAAAGCTAGCACCTTCATTTTGCACTGGAATGTATTCATTCAGCTCTACCATTCCCACATTTTTAATAAAACAGCTCAAATCCCAAGAACTTGAATGCAGCGTACATGTCGCTCCAGGACACAATGGGTTAAGCTACACCTGAAGCACCCTCTCCATGCTCCGTACCAAAAGGACTGTAAAACTGTTTCCAGCATCATTTTATCTCCCTCTTGTTATCTCTCCTGTGACTACAGGTTCCGGTTTCAGGAGCCTGGAAACCGCTTCGTCAATGCTCCCTCCGCTGGGAGGGAGTGTATGTGTGTGCGTTAGTGCGTGCATGTGTGTGCATCAACACATGTATTTTTGTGCATAAAACCAAATAAAACAGGTGCTACACCTGGGGACCATTCCATCATTGGCGCTGAATTCAGCGGCGCTTATGCGCAAAAGCCGAGTTTCAAGTAACGGCAGCTTCTGATACCATTCCACCACTGAAGATCAGATGCGCCTTGGCTCGTTTCACTTCAGCCGCGCTCATCAAAGCTGGCGTTGCGCTCGTGCACGTTGTACAGGGGAAGTACATATCAACGATTGTAGATCATGTTGTAGACTGGGGCATGCCTTGTCAAATCAAGTCTTTATCGAATGTATGATGCGAGCATCAGTAGGTGAGCGGTAACGCAACCGCACTCTGATTGAGAGGCCCGCGTTCAATCCCCACCCTGCGCAATGACAGATCACAACTCAATTAACAAAGGGAGAGCCTCGACCAAACCTCGAATGCCATCATTACAAATAAAATGCTTGCATCATATAAGCTGTTTTAATTGTATCTTTCAGAAGATTTTGTTTTCGGATTAAATAAAGCATAGCCTAGGTAAAACGTTAGGCAGAGATCATTTGTTGAATCATTGCAATGCAAACTCAAGCGTCGGCGTCTGCAAGGTGGTTGAGAAGACATTTTTTATTGCCTATACTGTAAAATGTTAAGGTCTACATTTAACTGTAGGCCTATTGCTTGATAGCAAATGAAGCCATCAACAAAGCGACATCAAAGGAGAGAATAGGCAAAAGTATGTTTTGAAGTTTCCATTTCTATAACCTGTCGCCTTACAAAACTTGAACCCGGGGCGACCACATACTGTATTAAGCAGCGCACCTGTCCACTGGGCCACACGTCTTCGTCTACGTGGAAGGAATTGTTCAATATGATATTAGTAAATCAACACTATACAAGTTTTTTTTTTAAAAATGTGCTGATTATCAGAAATCCCCCGAAATGAAAGACAATGGTAACTATTGTAATTTTTACTGGAATTATCACATCATAGACTATTAAAATAGAGTGACTGGTTCGCTTTGATCTCGTAAAATGATGGCGGGAATTAAGCGGAACGTGCCCATTGTTTCCTACAGGTTCATTTTTTTTGTAACACGGATTCATTTAGCCTGGTGTTTAACCTGGGAGCTACCAGGTTAGAGTTGGAGCATAAATTACCGTGGCAACTCAGCTGAGTTTCAGGTTAGCAAGACTGATGGAACGGATCTCTGTGTAAAAATAGCGCAGTTTACCGACTTGAGCTCAGATTTGGGGTTACCGCCGTTGATGGAATGGTCCCCAGGTCACACCTATAAGGCAATATAGACTGTCAATAGATAAGCTGTATGCCTAATATGTAAATGACTAAGTAGGCTACAAATAGGCCTGCAAAATGAACATTCATGAAAATGTTTATTTTCCCTGCAGCAGCGTATCCTGGAGAGAATTACGCACCACCACGTGACTACTGTCGTACGGTAGACCTTGCTGCTTCAAGTTTAGCCTTCAACTACAATAATATTGTAGAATGAGAAGGTTCGATGCATTCTGAAGTCCGTATTAAAAGTCCTTTATTATTACATGGACACCATTGATAGCGGACGCGTTTCGGTCCCTTGCAACCTTCTTAAGGGCTAATTGAAACAATTGTATCCGGGGGCCCTAAAGGGTCTTGGCAAAGTGTGTTTGTTTTAACGACTACGCCACTGGTGGCCTTTCGCCACCAGATATACTTGTGTAACAATGGTTCTTAGACCATGTTTTAGACCAGGGTTCCCGCACAAAGGTAAGTAAGTAAAGGCAGAGACATGGGTTCAAGTGCAAATATAATTGATCTGTATTTATTTAACATCAACCAGCAGGCTGATGGTTCAGTTCTTTTCATCAATGATACAGAAAATAAACAAACATTTTAAAAGGGTCAAAAAGAAAAGGGCAACAACTGGTTAAACAAGTAGGCCTGGCAGCGCAGCATCGCTCTGCTCCATGCATCAAACTGAGGCTTAAACAATCGTGCCTGGCATCTCCAGCAGTCACCGCACATGCCTCCACTGCAGCAAGGACCAAAGCAGACCGACACCACACCAAAGCTTGAGCTTGCCCCCAGCATCCTCAAGACAAAACCTTTGGGCATTCCCATCTACCCTAAAGCGTTTTGTATGCTGCAGAAGCATCACGCTTCCAATATAGCAGCGAGGACTGGGGCAACAATGCGGCAATGCAGGGCTTTTGCGTGACTGATCAGTCAGAGCCCTTTTTATGAATGCATTGCCAATTGGCACCGGCATGCTACCTGGGGGTGTGTCAGTTAGAGCTATGGTGGCTGCAGGAGGACAATCTGCATCACAGTTGGTTACACAATAATAATGTGTTATGTTTTGTTGCACTGATTAAATTATATATATTACGAAAAGCATATATTTTTATATTTTGAGGTCTTCAGACGGGCTCTTTTCAGACCGTAAGGCAATGAAATGATTTCTTCAAGCGTCAATACAATAGCACTCAATAACAATCAACAGAGCCCAAAAAACCAGCCTGATGTTAAAACGCAGCTTGCAATTATAAATACAAAACGGCAGCCTTTTGAAAAGCTGGAAATGTCACTCATGAAATTGCTCTTGCTATTTGACAACTTCTCATTGCAGATATGCAATAAGATGCGTTGAGCGCGTGCGTGGGCGGGCATGAGGGGAGAAAGGACAGAAGAAAGTAGCAGAGAAGTTTGTAGCATACGTGGTCAGGGCAGCTACCGGAGCAGTTGTTGCTTAGACTAGAGTTGATGCAAATAAATCGGTTGAAAAGAAGACCCGTTATGCTGCCCCCTTGTTTAAGACTAGGAAGAATTGGGGAGTTAACTCCGAATTATAATACGTTCTTCAGCCTCTGCATGAGAGAAAAAGAGGCTCTACACGAGAGAATACGTCAATTTCCCCTGGTCTCCTGACTAGTCAAGTCAAGTTTTATTGTCAATTTCTTTACATGCACTGGTCATACAAAGAATTTGAAATTATGTTTCTTGCTCTCCCATGCAGACATAGACAGTATAGACATAGACAGTACTCATACATGGACATAAGACAGTATGGACATAGACAGTGCTCATACAGACATTTAAAGTGCAAGACTGGACAACAGAAGACTTGAAGAGAACATACATTAAGAGGAGGTATTTTGTTGTGCTTTTTCTAAAAGTCCTTTATAGCGTTCTGGCATAGTAATAGTAGCATTTGAAGAAAAATAAATAATTAAAATAGGTTTATAAAATACACCAGCAGCAGTGAATGTGTGTGTGTGTGTTTAGTGCAGGAAGAAAGTGCGGTGTGCGTCTGTGTGTGTGTCTGTGTATGTGTGTGTGTGTGTGTGTGTGAGTATGAGTTGTGTGTCAGTGTGTGTATGTTTGGGTTTAGTGCAGAAAGTGCGGTGTGCTTGTGTGTGTGTGTATGTGCATGTGTATGTTTTGAGTTAGTGCAGGTTGAAAGTTCAGTCACAGATGTAGTAGTGCAGGTGGAATGTTCAGTCGCAGATATGGTGGTGGGGATGAGGGGGGAGGGTTGTCAGTGGCCTGGCTGGCTAGAGGCTGACAGTGGAGGGAGAGTGGGTTGAGTGTTCAGTATCTTGATTGCTTGATGCATCGTGCTGCTTGCAAGCCTGGTGGTACGGGAACGGAGGCGCCCGTACCTCTTTCCAGAGGGCAGGAGGCTGAACAGTTTGTGTGCAGGGTGGCTTGTGTCTTTGATGATCATCAGTGCTTTCCGGGTGAGGCGTGCGGTGTAAATGTCCTGCAGGGAGGGGAGTGGTACTCCAATGATCTTCTTCGCTGTGTTCACAACACGCTGGAGTGTCTTCCTGTTTTTCTCCGTGCAGCTTCCTCCCCACACTGTGATGCAGCTGGACACAACGCTCTCTATGGTTCCTCTGTAGAATGTTGTCATGATGGAGGGTGTAGCACTTGCCTTCTTTAGTTTGCGCAAGAAGTAGAGACGCTGATGGGCCTTCTTCGCCAGTGATGTAGTGTTGGTGGTCCAAGAGAGGTCGTCGCTGATGTGCACTCCAAGGAACTTGGTGCTGCTCACTCTCTCCACAGCATCACCGTCGATGGTCAGTGGTGGCAGTTGTTTTTGGACCCTCTGAAAGTTGACAACAATCTCCTTGGTCTTGTTGACATTCAGCAGGAGGTTGTTGTCTTTGCACCATCTGGCCAGCAGGTCTACTTCTTCTCTGTAGTGAGTCTCTGAGACTACGGTCAGGATATCAGGAAAAATGACCTTAACATTGATCAGTCAATAATAGCACTGTAATTTCTTCTCAGAATCCTTTGTTAAAAGCAATGTCTACAAGTGGTCCATTAGCTACAACTTATAAAAGAAATCAATACTACAAGGAACAATTTAATGTTGTGGAACCTATCGAGTATGTTCTTGGCGCAAGGGCAAAAAGAACATTTCAGTATATTCCCTTTCTCAGGTCTGTACAGCAACTTCTCAGTCGAAACGATATAGCTGAAAAGGTTGTTGATACTCATGCAGTACATAATGTAGATCCACAGCATTTTTTTGTCATTAAGAGATGGAACACATTACAAGAACATTCCTTCTTTTCATCTGAGGATTTAAGAATTGGCATATGGTTATATGTAGATGAATTTGAACTCTGCAACCCGTAGGGGACATCGCACAAAAAACATAAACTCTGTGCAGTATACTGGGTCTTGGGTAATTTACCCCCTGGTAGTTGTTCAGCCTTGTCCTCAATTTACCCCCTGGTAGTTGTTCAGCCTTGTCCTCAATTTACTATAGCATTACTGTGCAAAAGTGATCATGTGAAAGAGTTTGGCTACTCACGATTTTTGTAGCAGCAAGGGTTGTTTATTCCACAGTTGGGAGCAATTGTGAAGGGCACAGTGCAATGTGTTATTGCTGATAACCTTGGGGCACATGGGCTTGCGGGTTTTGTGGAAAGTTTTTCCGGGAAGTACTTATGTCGGTTTTGCATTGCTCATCTTAGTGATATACAGTCACAAGAAGTCAAATCAGGACCGTTCCAGCTCAGAAGTAGCCAGCACATCAGAACGGCTCAAGAAGAACAAGTGAATTACTTTGGTGTAAAGAGATTTTGTGTTTTAACTGATAGTCTAACACACTTTAATGTAATTGGGGGTTACCCACCAGATATTGTGCATTACTGCTTTGAGGGCTAGTCCCTGTTGAACTGGCAAGTTTTCTAAAAATCTCTAAAAAGTTTTCACCCTCGAACACATTAATGATGTAATTTGTATGTTTCCATACAAGTAACTAAGACTAACCGCCCTCATGTGTTACCCTATGCCCATGAAAATTGGTGCTTCATAAGATTGCTCCCTTTGATGGTTGGTGCTCTAGTTACCATTAATGAACCAGCGTGGCAGGTGTTTTTGACTTTGAAGACAGTGGAATATTTGCAGAGCAAAATCTCAGAGCACAGAAAGCTTCAGGAGGCGTTTCCTGGGCAAAACCTGCTACCAAAACATAATTTTCTGGAGCATTATCCAGAGCTGATTACTGTATATGTTATGGTCCTCTTGTTGCGCTTTGGACCATGCGGTTCAAAATAAAGCATAGCTTTTTTAAGCAGATTGTGAGGCATACAAAGAACTTACAAAATATAACTTTGTCATTGGCCAGAAAACATCAGCTAATGGTGAGCCATCACATGCATACATCTAATGCTGAAAAATCTTCTTTGGAGCTAACTCAAGTCTCAAAGGTCCCCATTGATGTGTTAAACAGCAAGTTTTGAATACCCACACCCTGAAGTACCCCGGGGTCACTGCTGTAAACCTTGCTTAAAGTTTAACCTTAAATGGCATTAACTACAGAAAGGGCACCATAGTAGTGCATGGATCATATGGGGGTCTTCCAGAATTCTCAGAAATAATGCAGTTGTGTGTTGTCCGTGATTGCCTGAGCCTCATTGTAAAGAAACTGTGCTCATGGTATAGGGAACACTACCGATCCTTTGAGTTGATTCCGTCAAGTCAGCTTGAACTTCTGGATGTCAAGGAACTTGCTGACCAGGTCCCCTTGGCAGACTACAAAATGGGATCCATACGAATGGTGACGCTGAAGAGATTTGTGCATGTGGCTGGTAATGTAACATTTTTAATTTCATACTTTTTAAAATTGCAATGACAATATTTTCTTTCGAAATTCGGAGGAAATGTTGTCTGTAGTTTATAGAATAAAATGGCAGTTTTTTTTACTCAAACTCATACGTATCCATAACAAAATCAGAAAAACTGAACATTTCGAAGTGGTCTCTCAATTTTTTCCATGGCTGTATATTTATGAAAACTAGAGGTCGCAAGGTTTTTAGTTTTTAGTTTTAGTTTTTAGCATCTCTATAAGAGTCTGTCGGTCCGTCCGTCTGCCTGAAACGCATTCCTTCAATTGTTCCTTCCTGTGTCCACAAGGCGGCAGAGTTGGCATTTTGGTCTGGAGCGAATGCGTGCCAAAACGTATGATATGTTACCAAACCGGCAAGGCTTAGCTGATTGCATTGTGAGACAACTGAGGGGGGCATTCAATTTCCGGAATTGTTTTGCGCTTGGACAGTGGGAGGCAACTTCGTTCCGTCTCCACAGCACGCCAACACCACTGTGAGTGTCACTTAATGTTCACGGTCTTTACCGCCTTGTGATACACTTCGGCTCATGAGGATGTCAAACGTGAAGGGGACTTTATCATGTTGTGTATGATAGTGTTGCGTTGTGCTCCGCTATTTTGGTTCGTCAGGAACTTGCGGAAATGAACGATTTAGAAGTCCGCAGGCAGTATTTGACACAGATGTTCGTGCTCGAATAGAGGGGCGTTCAACGCTCCACGACATTGAACCGTAATTAGTTGACAGGCGACCAGCAGCGCACACAGCTCTTCCTCTTAACATGGACCTGTAACCTTGCTTAGCTTTTTTTCTTTCATAACATTTCTTTTCCTCCGCTTTTCTCCAGTCCACAAACTCGGGCTCAGAAGACTAGAGTATGTACGAGCCTCCCTTTTAATATTCCCAGCGAGTGTGCAAACATTCTGCCGCTACGTTTCAGTCAGCGTGTGCTGCGCACTGAAACATGGTGCTCGAACTACAAGTAGACAGATGGGCCATTTAACATAGGGTGTGTTACTGATGTTCTCTGACATGTTGCAAGGGAGGTTCATTCGTTTTCTGCTGGCGGGTGCGTGGACCCCACAGGTGCTTTCCGTTGCGCTCAGAGAAAGCACGGGAGAGAACGCGTCTTTTGATTCGTAATTGGGCCTAATGTGCTTTCCACATATTTATTTGCCCAAAAATAGAGATAGACCTAGAGAAATATACACATTTTAACTGTGTTGTGCATTACGTTGATGGAAGGAATATATTCTTTGCATTTGCACCAAATTAACACATTCAATACCAGCCGTTTTTTGGAATTTAGCGTAGACTCTCAGCCAATTTCATCATTTTTCGTCATTTTTTGAACAGCCACCAAATATTTTGGCTTCAACCCACAGACACAACTCAGGGCTTGTTGCTGTTGTATATTTTTACGGTTTGTTTCTAGCTCATTCCATTCCGAAGTTATTCCACTTTAAGCGAGCACTGGTTTAGGTAAAAATAGCGTTTTTCAACATTCGAACTGAGATAAAGCCTTTTTTGTCACGGGTGCGTTCTGACTCTCCGAGTTTAAATTGTGGGTCTAAATGCGTTTTCACACCCGAAGAACAACTCCAGTAGCTTCCAAGTAAACTATTTCGATGTAAAAATCAGAGCCACATCATCTGAAATGCTAGCTAGCTAATGTCACTTGACTGGCAGTTTTCGTTCTGTAGACAGAGGCGCATCTCGTCACCAGGCAGGGCAGGCAGCTGATTGGGGCCCCCGATCCGCTAGGTGGAGAAAGACTCTACTGTCGAGCTACGGTCATTTACTTGCACGTACTTGCACGCGTGGCCGGAATAGTGTGTTGTGCAAGCGTTGTCTATGCGTCATCTCTCATAACTTGCACGCGGTCTGCGTGTCTGGAAATTGTCTCTGCCATGCACACATTGGCAAACCATTCACTATCCTTCCGGTAGTGAGAAAAAAAAGAAGAAAAAAGACACAGAGGTATGTCAAAATAACAACGAGTGCTGTGTTGTGCTGCTGTCCATGGTGCTAGCTAACCTAGTTCACCCGCGTTAAAATGGCCATACTTTTCATGTTGTTTTAAATGACTGTACAGTCATACAGCTGTTTGTTTTAACTTGCAAAGTTAGTTTGGCTCCACGACCCCACACATGGTCGCACTGTGTCATCATGTCACGAATGGTCAGCCTCTGGCACAAGCTGTTAGACCACCGACTACTGTCATTATGAGGCTGAAAGCAGAACGCAGGCGGCCGCTAAAAGATGAAGATGACACTCGAATACTTTCAGACCAGAAGACGTAATTCATGAATTGCTTTTAAATTTGGCAAATTACAACACACTTAAGTGGCGTACACACACAAAGCTAGCTTTTCGCTTGCTCGCCTACTCGCCACTCTTTCATGGAACGTTCGCTGAAAGTTCCCGCGGCTTTAACTGCCAATGGGCAGCCGAGAAGTACCGAACTCTGCATTCCAATTGGTTACTCGCTTACTCGCCTCGCTCGAAGATAAAATATTTTCAACTCGGAATCCGCCCACATCGCATCGCTTGTACAGTACTCGCCTGCGAGTCTCGCTGGGACACATTGACATTCTATTGAGTTAATTCGCTGAGCGAGTAACTAGCAGCGACGTGTGTGTACGGCCCTTTACACTCACTGTGGAAAGGGCTGAACTGTAAACTGGGACTGGAGATGAAAGCTAAAATCAGCAAACCTATGGCAGGCTACTATTCTGGCGTTTTTGTTGTTGTTTTAGCGGCAACTGTATTTTAAGTTTTGCATCTAGGCATAAACCAAGTATTTTCACCACCCAACCAGTGACAATGTAACTTTTTGCTTTGCTGAAACTGTGCTTTTAAAGAATTTGGAAATATTTAAAATGTAATGGATATGTCATGTGATTCATAGCCTACTAATCATCCATTATTTCCCATATACATTTATTTAGGGTCATTGCTGAAGTTTTTAACACCAGCGGTGCCTAGTAAAGAGAGCCAATGCCATGAGGTGTCCTCTTTGCCAACTGATGGCTGTGAGTATAACTTTTACAGTACATCACATCTAATGTCAAAGTCTTATGTACATAAATGTCAAAGTCTAATGCCAAGTTTCTGATTTTTCTTTTTCTTTTTATATTTGTGTACTTTCAGCTCAACCTGGGCAATCTTCTGCTCAGCAGTCAGTGCCAAGTGAAGATGGTCAATGTGATGATGTCTCATCTTTGCCAGCTAATGACTGTGAGTATAACTAGTAGGCTATAGCAGTGTTTCTCAACAGGGGTGCCGGGGCACCCTGGGGTGCCGGGGGTCGCCCTCAGGGGTGCCGCGGAAACGTGGCTGATAAATAAATTATGTAATATAATACATATTTATCTAAATTGATAAGTTAATGCTAGTCATTGATTCATCTGCCATTTACGTACAATAAAGTAAATATAGGCTAGGTCGCCCCAGTCAGCTGCAACTTCGAACGTAGGTCGTGTGACGTCTCCAAATGTGTTACTTTTCTAAGCTTGTGTGGTATTGGATGCGATGCCATGTTATGGCTTGTTGGTTTGGGGTGCCTTGAAATTTTTCATGAATTGAAAGGGTCCCTCGCTTAAAAAAAGGTTGAGAAACACTGGGCTATAATATACTTACATTTTATGTCAAGGTCTAATGTACATACATGTAAAGGTCTAATGCTAAGTTTCTGATTTTTCTTTTTCCTTTTATAATTGTGTATTATTTTCAGCTCAACATGGGCCATCTTCTGTTCAGCAGTCAGTGCCAAGTGAAGAGGGTCAATGTGATGATGTCTCATCTTTTCCAGCTGATGACTGTGAGTATAACTAGTACAATACATTTACATTTTATGTCCAGGTCTAATGTACAGTTGAAGGAGAGGATTGTGCACATCCCAGGGAAAGGTGCAGGACAAAGTAACTGTAGTTTTCAGAGTGAGAAGTCTGCACACTTAGAATCCTTTTTAACCCTTAGCACACCCAAGTGACTCAGACGAGCATCACCCATGGTTGTCCTTAAATGGTTCTTAATAAGTGCTAGCACTGAAAAGCTTCTTTCACAAGAAGCACTACTTACAGGTGTTACTACAGCAATCTTCCCCAGCCTGAAAAGTTCATGGAACACCTCTTTGAAAGGCTCTAGAAAAGCAACAAAATCTGTGACGGTGGTCAGCTTTTCCATTCCACTCTTTGATTTTCTATCTAGCACTCTCTTTATCTGATAAATCTCATTGGATAAGTCCTCAAGATCAGAATCGAACATTTTGGCAAAAACAAAAAGTGTGTCTTTTTCTAAAAAGGAAGCACTTTGAGGGCTGAGTGCTTGTATTCCCTTCATAATGTTGCAGTTGCTTTCAGAAAACCGTCTCTCAATCTCGCCAATCATAGAGTCAAGCACTGGATAATAAACATGCCTCCTAAAGGATTCCTTGTCATCTTTCTGTCTTCGATCACCTGATGGTGCCATTAAAATGTAGTCACTCAACCTGGAATTTGTCTTTGGCTGCCTCCTCTCAGGTGTTTCCAAACTAAGGTCGCATTTCCCAGCAGTTTCCTCAACTTCTTTCCACAAGTAACAGGGTAGACCTGTCTACGGTCAAGGTGAGCTTTGTCCCTTGCCAGCTCCCGTACTAGTCTGACGTCACAAACTCGGCTAGCTGCTGAGTGGCTCCGCAGTAAGTGGCGGCTAGCCCATTGTTTTATAAAAACAGCTGAAAGTGTACAGTTAGCCGGAGCCCTCCCGGTATTTGGGATTTTGTGCTGGCGAACGCTGCACTCTGACTGAGCTAGTCAGAGATCCTGGGATGGCCAGTCCCAGTTGTAAATCCATATCTGTCAATGTGGAGATACGTGTTCGTGTAACTATTTATGACGCGTGTTTGCTAAACCTTCAGAAAAGTGTATTCACTACCATGTTAATCTCTAGGTGAGCCAGAGATTCTCCCTTGGTGTGCGACCTGTCGGTGCCAACCTGTAACTCACACTGTCCACCTGCGCTGAGGTATGTGTACCCGTGTGTTATGTTAACAGATGTTCTATAGGCCTATATTAATTATGGACTTTCATTCACTGATGTTTGTTTGCCTCACCCCTCAGAGTGTGCCGTCGAGGGTCGGCAACATTGCTTACTGCTGTTTTGTCCCTGCTCAATTAGTTTTGTTTTTTTGTTATGTTTGTTTTTGTTGGTCTAATTTCCGCCCGGCCGCCTTTCCCCCTTTCCTGGTCTGACTAGTATGGCTGCTGTTAGTAGGCCTACCTAGGCAATAGATTCACCCTGGTAAAGCTCTATTCTCCCACCGCCGTCAGTGCAGGCCCCGTGTCTCCTTACGCACTTATTGTAGCTTTAGGGGTGACGTGCACAGTTTGAGATCACCTTTGCGGTGTAAAGACTTACTGATTGAATCACTTGCTTGCAGTGGAAAGACTTACTGATTGAATCACTTGTTTGCAGTGGAAAGACTTACTGATTGAATCACTTGCTTGCAGTGGAAAGACTTACTGATTGAATCACTTGCTTGCCGTGGTAGCCTATGCCTATGCGCATATGTGTAAATAGGAATATTGTAGACACGGGTTACCTGCACTGATCGTCTCCTTGAGTTCTACCATATAACCTCAGACCTCCCCCCCTGCACAATCCTGTCCCTTTTTGTTTTCGGCGGTCCAGGAGTTTTAATGTATGTTTATTTTCTTATTTTAAATATGTGTTAATAAAGAAAAGACTTTTTATTTCGAAACAAGAAGTACACGTCTCTGTCTACGTCTATCCGAACCTGTTGTGCCTTGGGTTATCACTGTCTTCAATCAATACTCTGGGTGGCGAAATTCCCCCAGTGGCGTAGTCGTGCAATTACACATAAAAAGGGGTAATTATTATTTTAAGGATAATTACCAGTAAAAGTCCACTTTGCTACACACAGGTCGTCAAAACAAGTCTCACTCCTATATTCCTGCAAAGTCAAAAGCAGTGACTCCACAAGCGTCACTGCTGCCGCCAAGTCCAGAGAGGGAGACTGCAACATGTCAGAGAGAAATTTTGACTGGCCTAACACTTTATGAAATGTTGTTAAAACGCCAATGAATCCAACATCAAGTTGTGCTAATATACCACGAGCATCGGTTGCCCGATCACCATCCTTTTCCTGTCCAATCTGTTGAAGAACACGAAAAACAGCAGGAAGTCTATCCAGCATATTGCGACAAGCTGTGTACCACCTGGTGTCACTTAACGAAGGCATTTCACGGGGCTGACCACCATACATCTCTCTTTGAACATCCTGCCATTTTGTATGCACGTAAGATCCTGACAAGAAATTGTGTAACTTCTGCATGAGTGAAAAAAAACAACCTGCCTCAGTCACTGATTTAGGCAGTGAGCCTTAAGCCGGGCATACACTGTGCGATATTTTCACACATGGGTCTTAAGCTTCTGCTCACACTGCACGATGGAATTTCACTGTTTAAAAGTTCACAACTCATGACTCACGTCCTCACACTACACGAGCCGACAGTCGGATGCGAGCGAAATGCTTCCACAGTACGACGCGACAGGCATGTTTCCCCTTTCTGCAGAGGAGGGAACATGCGCACCTGAGGTGGAGATGAGGTCGCGCTCAACACCGAATCGCACGGCCCTATTAATTTGTGCATGTGAAGTGTCAAATCGGGTCGTAGCACTGTTTTAACTGTGCGATTTACGCACGAGCCACGACCAGAATTTCAAACCGTTTTGATTTTCTTGCGACCCTGCAATTGCACGATCGTGAGGCGAAATCGCTTGTCGTTACCCCATGTACACTGCACGATGCGAGACTCACGATTGACCTGCGATTGAGCAGGAAATCGGCCCGACTCTCAAAAAGTCGTGCGAGTGCCAAATCGGGGCAAAAGTCGCACAGTGTAAGCCCAGCTTTACAATGCACATAAAATGCATATTTTGCCACTTCTTGGATTCGAGTGCAAACACCAGAGTGCTTTCCACTCATGACAGCGGCTCCATCGTAGCCCTGGCCGACTAGGTTGTTGCGATATTCCAGCCCATGCTTTTCAAAGCATTTTATGATTAAGCTACTTAGTCCTGCAGCATCAAGTTGATCAGCCTTTACAAAATCAAGGAAACTCTCATGAATGGCACCATTATAGAAATACCTTACAACAAAAGTAGGGCTGTCATTTTAACGCGTTAATTAGATTAATTAATTACAAGGTGCATTAACGCGCTGTAAAAATTAATGGCATTAATTATTTATGGGTAGACATACGTTCTAAGCCACACCAAAAGCGCATGGCGTGGCAACTGAATTCACTCACTCACGCGCATTTGAAGTTTGACCCATCGAATGACCCGTAGCCTAGGCAACTTGTGTCACGTGACCACAGCTACATTAGACGCGACCTTTCGACGTAAACAGAAGACAGCTGACATGGATTCCCACAAGCTCCTCGATGCGGGTCGGTCTGGCCTCGGGCCTTTAAACGGCAAGTTTATTTTTAAAAAGAATGTCGATGGAACTGATATGAACAGTGTTGTAATTTGTACGCTTTGTAAAAAAGAATTCGCCTTTCACCGCAGTTGTTCGAGCCTGACCTACCACCTGAACGCGAAACATGTCCTAGCCGTTAGCTCGAGCCCATTACGACAAACTACACTTACTTACTGCGCCAAACAAATCAGTAAAACAACCCGAGACAAAATGGTGACTTCAATCGCCAGGTGGGTTGCTGTGGATTGACTGTCAATTTTGGAGGATAAAGGACTTCAGGAGGCGTTTCAGGTAGCCTTGTCTAACCAGCAGTTCCAGCTACCTTCCAGAGGAACCGTTTTGAAAAAGATCCATAACCTTTACGATATGGAAAGAAATGCGAAGGAGAAATTGTTAGCGGAGACGTCTCATGTCGCCTTAACAGGTGATCACTGGACCTCTGTCGGCAATCACAATTACTTGGGAGTCACAGCCCATTTTATAAACTCGGATTGGGAACTGAAATCATTCGCTTTAACGGTCTCAAAAACAGTGAGTCGCCATTATGCCGATGCGTGCGCTGAGCAGTTTCTTGCACTTGCCAAACAATGGAACATCGAAGGCAAAGTGACAACACTGGGAACGGACAGTGTGAGGAACATGGTCGCAGCAGCACATCAGCTGCCTTTCCAACACATGCCGTGTGTTGCGCATATGCTGCAGAGAGCCATCACAGTCTCCCTTGAGAACAGCGGCTTTGACACAGTCCTGAGTAAGTGTTGCAAAATTGTAGGACACTTCAAACATAGCCCTGCCGGTACAGATGAACTACACCAGCAGCAGGCTGCCCTCGGACAAGCCACAGAGCCCCTGGTTGAAGACATACCCACAAGGTGAGACTGTTGTTTACTACCTAGGCAATGGGTTCTGAATTGTTTTCTTTCCCTCTCTGTCGTGTGTGTGTTTTCAAAGTAATGATCTGTACAAGTTGCGTCACCAAAAATATGTATACATTCAGGGGTGATAGACATCATAGCCTTTCTAAAGATGTAGACATGTACTATGTCTGTGACAGGTGATGCATAGAGTAGTCTGACAGCCCTCAAATACATGGTTTTTTTTTGTTGTTATTGAAAGATGGAATTCAACACTTGCCATGATTTCACGGTACCTGCGAAACCACAAGGCTGTGAATGCCACATTGGACCGACAGAAACACAGCCTGACCACACTGACTGACCACGAGTGTGACAAGTTACGGCATTTGGAGGTCGTTCTTGAACCCTGCAAGTATGTCCCTTTTTCTTGCACATACACCCACACTGTTGGTTTCTTGTTTATATACTTCACTTTTCTGTTTACTTATCTTTATGTGAGCTGTGTAGCCCTAAGCATCCTCTGTCTTCCCATCCTTGTTCTTGTATTTTGTGTCAATTAACATTGGCCCTAATTATATGTTCTCTTTTTTGTGCCACTGTAGGTATGTGACATGTTTCTTGCTCTGTGGTGCTCCCTGCACTCTGCCATCTCAACCGTGTAATGGACCTTACCGATGACGATCCGGGCTACATGGTTAAGTTCAAAGCCACTTTTTCCAAGGAGCTGGATAAACGCAAGGCTACCATGAACAACAGATGGCTGAAGATGGCTACAGCTCTTGATCCACGATTCAAGGCGCTGAAGAGCATCAACAAAATTAGAGAGCCGAGCGAGGTATGTGTATGTCTAAGAATAGAATGAATACAATGATTTGTAATTTTAACTACTCGTGGCATATACAATTTACTCTGCCTATACACATTCACAATTGGATAGAAAGCAAATTACTAAATACAAATTAATTTTAAGGTGTGGACCTGGATTGAGGCGATGCTGCGGGTATTAGAAGTTGTTCCTCCACCCACAGAATAGCCAGCAGCAAAGAAACCGAAGAAGAGCCTGCTCCTGCTGAGTCCAGAGTCTGACCGCTCATGCAGGAGGGCCGCTCATGCAGGAGCGTATTGCCAGCTGTCCTCGCTTGCACAGAGATTCTTGGCTAGTCCCGCAACATCGGTGCCATGCGAGCGACTCTTTTCCCTCACAGGCAACATAATCCAAAAAAAGGGCAGCCTTACACTCGGACAAGGTCAACAAACTTGTTTGTCTCAGTAGTTGGCTGAAGGAAATGTAATACTATCCCAATGTTTTATTCTATTTTACTCTTTTTTAAAGTTTTTTTAAATTTTCTTTTTTATTTCTATTGGCTTTCTATTTTTGGTAGTGTGTAACCTGAAACTAACAACCCTGTGTGTTTTGCTGTGTTTTTAAATTGTCTTGTGTGTAAATTCACTCATTCGTGTGCCTTGATTGCACTTTGGCTTTCTATTTTCTGTTGTGTGGAACCTGAAACTAACAACCCTGTGTGTTTTGCTGTGTTTTTGTTTATTTTCTTGTGTGTAAATTCACTCATTCGTGGCCCTGTGAGCCTCGGCCTGGACCTCAGGTGTTCTCAAACGCGCTAATGTGAAGTGCTCCCCCTGGTGACTAAACTTAAAATTACACTAAAACCTATAGGTGAATATAAAGGGCTCCAACACAAGTGAAAGTTCGATGTATTATGTAAATACTATTTGCATCCAAATAAAACTATGCTGTGATGAAAAAAAAATATGTTATTTTGTCCACTTTTGGACCCTTAAAAATTGGGATGCACATATGGAAACTGTTGTAATCACTACACAGTTTGGATGTCACTAATACCCTCGTATTAAAGTAAGTCTGCAGTACATGTTTTGTTTCGCGTCATGAAAAGAACATACGAGTAACGCCTGTGATACATGCATCCGTTTCTTCCTCGCTGTCAATCCACCCGCCCGCCTCGCTAGGTGTTCGTTGCCATCGCAACCGAGTTTTGTTTACGACAAAGGACCACGGGGACGTGGCGAAATAGGAAATAGTGAAAAGGGTTGAATACAGATCTTGAACAGTGATTATGTAGGCTACTCTAATTATATATGTATATACATCTACATCAAGGCTGTACATTAAGACAAATGCAGGTGAAAATGCTGTTTGGCTGGAAGAAAATAAAATGTACTATTTTGGCTGGTGATTACAAAAAAAGGAAAAATCTTAAGAGCCCTGGTAGGCCTATTACACTGTTGGGGTGATCACTGCTCATTAGGCCCTATGGTGTTGAACTTGACGTAACTTATTGACCAATGGTTTCGCTACAGTTATGTTTTGACCAATAAAACCATCTCCCGCATTTTCTCCGTTCAAGACATGCATAATATTATCTTTTCCACCAATCTCGTAGTTTCCCACCTTTTGGCATTCTATAGATAGCGTTCCAAAACTACAATATTTTTCATTGTGCATCGCGTACTTAGCTACCATGGAGGACTTCGATTTCGAGAGTCTGATCATCATTTATTTTTTGCTGCAACTGGGAGGCAGACAGAGGCGCTTTTGGGTGCATACCATCCGCGAGACTCGGACGGAGTTCAGCGAGTTTCATCGGCTGTTTCAGGAGCTGCGTCAGGATCCTCCTCTCTTCCAGCAGACCTGTCGGCTGACGGTCGACGAGTTTGACACCCTGCTGGCAAGGATCGGGCTGTCTATCACCCGCCGGTGGGTGTGCAGGGAGCCCATCGGACCAGAGGAGAGGCTCGCCATATGCCTTCGCTACCTCGTGACCGGAGATTCCTTCACGACCATCTCGCTGAGCTACTGTGTAGCAGGGCTTAACACTAACACCCGCCAGCTAGCCAAATGCGGGTGAATATCGGCGTTGGCTAGTAGATACCGAAGGTTCACTAGCCATTCTGGCGGGTCCGTTACTATTCTGAATGATGAGGCACCGCATTTTGTAGTTTTTTTCCTCGGACCGTCTTTGCTACAAAAGCAATACAATGCGATTTCGCGAGCCTACACTACCCATGAAGCACCTGTGTCACGTGTCACCTGTGTCTCACGCACACCAAGAATCTGACAGCTCTAGTCTTTCTTGTGAAGAGTATTGGCAGCGAGCCGGCACATCATTGTGCGTTTGGAAATGTTACTTAAGACCTTCACGTGTAAATAAAGTAGCGAAGTTCATCTCAACTGACTTGTTTTGCGATCTGTCATTAGTAGGCTACAATAGGCTACTTAGTAGGCCTAATAGTGGACATTAAAATGACCAAGGCGAGAGGAAAACACGTCATGTGAAAGTCTCGAGACTAATTAGCGCAGTGTTAAGACAAGGACACATGCGGCATTAATACTGTTCGGTTTAAATTATTTTCTGATTTGCCTGTATGTCTTCATACCTTAATATTCCTCCACGTTTCTTGTGCTGTTCTTCCCGCTGTCAAACGGCGTAAACAACGCGCAGTAGTAGCCTAGCCTTCCAGACTGCACAAAAGCCTGTGTCCCTTCGCAGGTGCCCCTCTGTTTGTATTTTAAACAACTCAATATTAAACGCAATGAAAGGAAGTCGTAGCCCCTTCTGTAGTTACTGCATAGTGGATACTTTTATAAGCAAATATTCCAGAAGAGGTGTTATTCCACATCCATGACTGAGGGCAGGCGAACTTGGCAATTACTTTGTGCTATCTAGCCTACTTTGCGCATCAATTTGGACGGCGACCTCCACAGATAGCCTAGGCCTATGTGATATGAAGAAAGTGCCCTTCAGATCAAAGACGAAAATATTTTGCTTTGATATGTGTATGTGTAGCTTACATTTGTGTCCTTCCACAACACCGTGCTTGGTGTTTCTGCATGGTCTATACCATTCCTCAGATCAGTAAATCTTTTCTTTCCATAGCATGCATGCATGGGCCAGTTAATAGGTCTAACAATTCTAATTATTAGGCCCTATATTATATTATATTATATTATATTATATTATATTATATTATATTATATTATATTATGTTGTGTTATAAGCCTACATTACATTATTACAGCCTATTATATAATTCATTAAAGCGGTTAAGAAAATTATGGCTAGTGAAAAGGCCCAATGGCTAGTGAGTCAGGAAAACCACTAGCCAAAATGGCTGGTAAGCGAAAAAGTTAGTGTCAAGCACTGGTGTGTAGGTGCGTGTACGGTGGGCATCATCGTGGAGCAGGTGGGGGACAATTTGGGAGTGTCTGTAGGACGACTACATGCCTGTGCCAACCAAACAGGATTGGGAATGCATCGCCCAGGGTTTCTTTGAGCGGTGGAACTTCCCGAACTGTTTAGGTGCTATTGATGGCAAGCATGTAATCGTGCAGGCCCCTCCAAATTCCGGCTCCCTTTTTCACAACTACCACAGTAGTTACTCCCTGGTCCTGCTAGCGGTCGTGGATTCGCAGTACAGGTTCCGCATGATTGACGTGGGCAGCTACGGATGCAATACCGATGGAGGAACCCTGGCCAACTCAGAGTTTGGACAGCGACTGAAAGATGGAGGCCTGGACCTCCCTCCGGACAGCACCATCGCGGGAGCAGAGGGCTATGGTCTCCTACCGTATGCATTTGTGGGGGACGAAGCCTTCCCCCTGCGCCGTAACCTGTTGCGCCCTTTCCCCGGTAAGCGCCTGGAGCCACAGAAGCGCATTTTTAATTATCGTCTCAGCCGTGCTAGGCTGACGATAGAATACGCATTCGGTATTTTGGCCAGTCAGTGGTGAATGTACCGTCGGGCGCTGACCATTGAAACGGAGAGGGCAGAGTGGTGTGTGAGGGCCACCTGCATCCTGCGCAACTTCATGCAGATGGATGGAAGGAGGAGATGTCGGGTTGGTCCAGTGCACGATGACGATGACGGCGCGGTGGACGCGCTTGTTGATGCGCCACGGACAGGTTCCAACAACGCAACGCGAATGGCCATCCACAGCAGGGAACAGTACATGATGTACTTCAACAACGAGGGTGCTGTGCCGTGGCAGAACAACGTTTGAATAGGCCTACCAAAGGCTCTTTTCAGAGCCACCCATAGTATCATTGAAAAGCAACCAATTCATGTTAATGCAAAGCATTCCCAGACTAAACATACAATGAGTGTGCTTGAGCTGTATGCCAAAGTTTTCTGATATGGTTTTATGGTATTATACCAATGGCATTTATAGAGCACACCATATTATCAGTATGATGTTTTATAGTAAGTGTTACAGCAAAGTAGGTATTGTATGGCATTAATAAATAACCAAATGTATTGAAAAGTAATTAATTGTTAAGACTGACCTTCAGTAGCTGAAGTTAACTAAAAGTAATTTCAAAAGACTTAAATTAACTTCATAGACACAGAAATTCAAAGAATTCAAAATTTTATTATTAAACACACACACATACAGTGGCCAGTGGTTTGGGCTTTTTTCATTTCATTTCATCATACACACATACACCCTCACTCACTCACATTCACGCCCAGCCTCCAGGACTTTTGAATAAAATTCCAACTTCAGCTCCTCTCCTGCGTTGAGTCAGCCTATGAAGAGCAGGTAGCAGCCTTTTAAAGAAGAGCATGTCCCCATCCTCTTCCGGGGGGTGCAGGTTGAGCAACTTGGCGGCGCTCCAGAATTTCGAGCAGACGCTCATTTACTGTTTGCTGCCGCGGCCTCCTCCTGCCTGGGACAGGCCTGTCCATATTAGCTGGAGGCCTGCTGGTTGGGGTGAGAGGATTGACAGTGGAGGCAGGTGGGGATGAGGATGAGATGGTGGCTGCAGAAGTGGAGGGAGAGGAGTTGGTGCATGTTGACATGGGGGCAGAGGTGGTGAAAGAGGAGATGGCAGGTGTGGCGGCAGAGGAGATGGTAGTGTTGATGGCAGATGTGGTGGCAGAGGGGGTGGCAGTGGAGATGGCAGAGGAGATAGTAGTGTTGATGGCAGGTGTGGCGGCAGAGGAGATGGTAGTGGAGATGGCAGATGTGGTGGCAGTGGAGATTGCAGAGGGGGTGGCAGAGGAGAAGGCTGGAGCCATTGAGGTAGTAGAAATGGAGCTTCGGGGGTAATTGGAAACGGTGTCCCTGAACTCCATGAATGGAGTAAGGAACTCCATGCAGCCCATGAATTTCCAGCGGGTATGAGGGACTGCCGGCGCACCACTCCTCTGCAGAGCTCTCTTCCGGTTTTTTTCTTTGCGGAACTGGTCCCTCAGCCCCTTCCATTTTCTCCTGCATTCTTCCTCTAAATCACAAAGAAAACAAACACAAGTAAATTTTGAAACACATAGTAATAGATAGTCACTAACATAATATAATTCCAGAAAGGTATACACATTTTTAAGCACTCACTGTTGTACATACATCTACATAATAGTATTGCTGTAAAGTATATTGCTGTAAAGTATAAGCAGTCTGTGATGCTTGTTTGGGGTCATTACATTATTGAAATGAACACACACAATCGCTTCATCTCCCCATGTACTCAGGAATAGCCCATGACAGAAATGCATTGATTTTTAAATGTAGAGCACTTTTGAACATGCATGCACATACTTACTAGCCTACATACAATTTATTTATACACAGTTAAATTACACAACTGATAATTGTATTATCATCTGTGCCATTAAAATACACTGTTATTCCCGATCACACTAGCATAGCTTAGTTAATGTGATCGTCAATCATACAATCATATCTGTGTAATTACACATTGTAAGTAGATGAAACTCACCAGGAATACCAACAATGCTGGCCACCTTATCCCAGGCTGCAGCCTTTTTTATTGCATCCCTGTACACGTACAGGGATTTATCGAACAACACCGGGTTGTTCGACACCGCTGTTATCAGGACTTCCTCCATTTTAATTTTTCATATCTTGCGGTTGACTCATCCATGTAGTGCGTATGACGCGCCTGACGTCATGACGTTAAACGAATGCCATTGGTTAACGCTTCGCGGTGCCGCTACATTTTTCAGCCAAGCTCAACTTTCTCGCCTCGCTCGCCCACCGCCCGCCATCCTCGCTTCCCTACGTCACCACCTCTCGCCTCGCTGCCGCGTCCCAACGGAAAATAATGGAACGACACGCTTCTACCGCTTTGGAAGCGCCCATGTAAATTGGGCGTAAGTGCGATTAATTAGATTAATTAATTACAAATTCTGTAATTAATTAGATTAATTTTTTTAATCTACTGACAGCCCTAAACAAAAGACATCTGTTCTTTTTTTTGGAGGTCTTTAGTTTCGTCCGCAATTACACTGAACACCTCACTTTCCTTTACTTCATTGATTATCTCCTCCTGAACCATCTCGGCAAGGGTTTCCAGGATTTGATTTTGTATATTTTTGCTGGTGTATTTTGCATTGCCATGGGCTTTCATGCGCTTTTCAATCACTGGGTTGTGTTTTGCAATGGTATTTAGGATGGCTAGGAAGTTGCCTTGATTGTCTGAGCCTTCAGACTCCCTGTGGCCACGCTGAGACATATTTTGAACGGCCGTAAGGAGCAGTACCTCAGCAATGGCTTTAATGGTTTTTGTGCAACTTTACAAGTTGTGTCATCTTGACGAGAAGAACCAAACTCAGCTCTGCCATGTAAGAAGTCACATGGCTGGCGCAATGGTTAAACTGTCCGACCTGAATTCTCATGATCATTGGTTCAAATCCTCGTGGTAGCAGTGTGATGATCAATTAAAAATGTTAATTTCGCAGGGTAGCCTTCTGTCAAACCTGACCAAATAAACAATGCAATTATCTGTGAGCCTGGCCTAGTGGTGAAGGCGGCAGAATGCTACCTTTATCATTGTGAGTTCGAATAGGCCTAGTGGATAACTGATATTTGTTAGAATCTCTTGAATTAGGCCTACATTTCATTCATAGGCCTATAATGTGACTCTATTCATTATATTTCTTTCCGGTTTAATTGGCTGCTGTTGCGTTTATGGCCCACTCCCGGTCGCGCGCCGACCTCCACAAAATGATGCTCTCTCTCACTTCCACGATAACACATGGGTCAGCGTTAAACTTGATTTGAGTGTTCCACAATCACGAGTCATTAATTCCATACACACACCCCATCACATTTATTGAAACGGAACGAATACAAATAAGACACAAGAATTTTTTAAAAATAAAATCAATGCCTGCCGTGTCATTTAATTGCACACAAGATGGCGCCAGTGAGAAATGAGGCTTCGAAAAATGCTTCGAATGCTTCGAACCTTTTTGCCTGAAAGCCTCATTGGTTCAGGAAGCCTCATTTGCCCATCACTAATTTCTTCTACTCACTTGTATTGACAAAACCGGCACACTGCCACCAACAGTTTAGGGGTGGAACTGCAGCAGCAGTGATCATTTAATTCTCCACTTGGTTTTCTCGCCAGGTGATTGACAGAACAGGGGCCGTTCAGGGGCCAATCAAATAAGAGGAGGGGCCTCGGCCCCTGTGGCCACGCCCCTAGATCCGCCCCTGGACCAGGATGTACCAATACCACAGACAGATCAGACAGCCTTTTCAAGTGGTACTTGTGATATCAGTAAGGGACTGTACGTTATTTACCGGGGGGTGGGGGGGGGGGGGGGGGGGGGGGGGGAGGGCTGGTGCGCTGAAAGTCCGGTCAAAAAAAAAATCATGGCCCCCCCTCCACCTCAATTTTTTCCCCATGGCCCTCCCCCCACTTCAATTTTGTTTTCCCATGGCCCTCCCCCTACAGGTACAAAAATGTAATATGTAAAATTGGTAGATGAACAACCATCATGACAACAGTCAGAGTAGCCTACATCAAGGGCGGTTGTCTGCACTATTATGTGCTATCGATATCAGTGGATACCTATGAGAAGCCGCTAGAATCTACCTCTGCGGCTGCATGGGATGCCTAACTCCACTGTCACCAAGACAAATTGCAGGGACGCAGGAACTCATTTTGACCAGGGGGTGCTGTGGTCAGCGGAGGGTCTGGGAGTCCTCTCCCAAAAAAAAATTTATTTTTTAGATGCAATTTCCTGCATTCTAATCAATTTTAGGATGAAGAATGGCGAATCCCATCTGACTAACTTCTTCATGTTTTATGTAGCCTAACCAAGGATGACTAAATTTTACCTTTTTTTTGTTTAACATTTCACTTCAAAATTATTAAGTTCTTCTTGTGGAAGGGAAACGCGCACCTAATGTGGAGGTGAGGGCGTGTTCAAGAGCAAATCGCGCTGCCGTGACAGTTTCTCTCTTCTCCATAGGCAGTCTAGGCCTACAATGTGTGAAATTAGTAGAAATGCATGAATAGGCTATGCGATGCACTTGTGAGAGGTGACCGGGCTTTCAAACAATTTAGATTTTCTTGCAATTGCGACTGTGTATATCTCAAGATGCATACGATCAGGACCCCTGTCTCCCCACCCGCGCACAAAAGCACGCACGCACACACAGACAGGCATAGGCCTACTGCTTCCCGAATGTGATCACACTCTGACGGCCAAATAGTTTGTGCTGTGATCGGCGAGAGAAGTAAGTTAAGCGCCAAAGCAGCTGGTGCCATTGCTGGCTATTGATACAGGGAGAGTGTGAAAGCCACCTTTAGTTTGCATTTGACGTTGCCCATATTTAAGACGCACTAAAAGGTGCCGCTAAACGGTGGTCAAATCAGCAGCAAGAGGCAAAAGGAACAAATCGCCACCACTACAAAAGTCCAAAACATCTAACAATAGCACAGCCATTTCACACCGCCGCAATTCAACTTTGGCAATTATGATAGACAAGCCACACACACCATCGGATGTGCTATAGATTCACCCCATAGCCAACTCCGATGCTAAGATAGACTTCACCAGCAATAGGCAAGACCTAGCCTACCAATGTGCTACTACGAATCCAATCTCCACCGCAAGAAACAAAAGTCACTTCACGATGCACAATTTTGGTGACATTCCCTTCTTCCGTCGCACTTTAAATTCACCTAATTCCTTGCTTAGTTGGTCCGTTTTTGATCACCAAAGTGATAAAACTTCTCTTCACAACAAGTTAGCTCCTCCAATGGGTTTAAGACCGTGTATGTTGATGCATGCCCAAGCCAACATATCGCTGTTAATACCACTTTTATTACTACCTTGACACCACAAACTAAACAAAACAAACGTCTCTCTCGGCAGTGCTATGCGACCATTGAACACAGATGTAAAGCACACGGCGGTGCCAATAGGCTAAATAAAATCATGACTTACCAGAGGCTGTGACCACCAGTTGACAACACCTCTCCAAAATTCATCTGGAAATGCCCATCCAATTCGTTGTCAAAACTTCCCAAACTGTTTAGCCCATAGTTTGATATTTGCTAGTCTGATATTTGCTCACAGGCATTTTCTATGATGCTCAATGTTCCTCCGTAGCACTAGCAATCCTACAGTGAAAGAGAGTCAGCGCGGGCAATCTACAGTAGCTGCACCTGAGAGTTTTTTGATTACAGATACACGCTTCAGTGCTATATGCACCCGGGACCTTGCATCGCTTTGCGATGTGTTTCAGAGCATTTTTAGATGCGTCCCACGCATCTCTATAAGAGGCTTTGGTGTCCGTCCGTCCGTCCGTCCGTCCGTCCGCCCTCCCGTGATGGGTTTCTGAATTGTGATTCCCTCTTGTGATTCCCTCTTGTGTCCACAAGGTGGCAGTCGCTCAGTTTTGGCCTGGAGCTCATGCGTGCAAACCAAAAGCTCTTTGCCAGTGAGAAAAACATGGCGGCACTTCCTGTTGATTTTCACATGAAAGTTTTGCTTAATTTAAAGTCCCTAAGCGACTATAAATGTTGTGGCTTCCATATATTGATGTAAAAGTGCCCCACAAAGTAATGAAGCACAACAAAGTTACTCCACATTACCATTTGACCACTCGTTTTTCTATGCTAACAGGGTAGCCAATGTAGCATTGTAAATGATCCAGGGAGAAAGGGGGAAATGTTGTGATTTCAGTCCGCCTGGGGCAACGATTTTCGTGGGGAAGATGACCTGCATCTCGGTGGCATTGAACCACGCCCCCGTGCCTTATTTGGCTCGCTCAGCACGTGCGTCCTCAGTCCAATCGCAATGCTTTATTTTCCCCAGACGTTTAATCGCATTTAAGTGAAAGTGCCATGTATACACATTGCAAAATAACTCTTAATCCGATCTATTTAAATCGCATTTATTAAATCGGACTTAAAAACATCATGTACACGTAGCCAATGTCTCATTGATTAGTTTATGGAACTTACGGTTTGTCTGTTACGGTCCACGAAGACAATATCCACGTGAAAACGCAAACGCCTGCAAACCACTGTTTTGACAGTTCACCTGTCGCCTACTCTGTTTTCTTCCCAAAGCGGCATTTAAAAGTATTCCATGAAATCCAACATCAACGTCACTTCAAATAGGTGACAGCATCATGCACACACATGAAATAACACTTCAGTGAGGGGGGGGACATCACTGCTCTCATATTAAAGTGAAAAGAGAATTTCACATTTTAGTTTATTTAATGTAGGCCTATGCAAAATTGCAAATAGCCTATTCATTGAAATGTTTCATTGTAATTCATTGTAATGTTTGCCTGTTTTTTATGTTTGTAATTATTTATTTTTTTTAAATAAAAAATCGTGATTAAAAAAAAAATAGCCTAACAAAAATAGAGATTTTATGTTAAAAAAAATGTGATATGGGATGGACCGATGGCCCCCCTAAGCTAAATTCGCCTTAGGTCCCCACATTGCTAAATGTAGTGTAAGGGATTATTTTGAAAAGACAGTAACATGTAATCAGCAATGCATTACAGTTTTTCAGTAAATTGCCCAACACTGTTGAAATCCTATGGTACTTTTTCAAATCCAGGCTTATACAGTACATGGTAGGCTTATTGATAAATTGCCTTGACAGGTTATGAGGAGGCCAAGGGGGCGTTTGGGCAAAAAAGGTTCAGAACGGGCATAGACGGACGCATCTGTTGTCCGCCTGTCGGACTTGTTTAAATTATTTTTAAAAATAAATGAAAATAAGATAAAATAAATTCGTTTTTTTTTTCCCATGGCCCTCCCCCTAACTCCGATTTTTTTTGCCATGGCCCTCCCCTCCACCTCATTTTTTTCATCATGGCCCTCCCCACCCCTACGCACCAGCCTTCCCCCCCCCAGTAAATTACGAACAGTCCCTAAGTTCTACAAAATCTCTAAAAATGTTCAAATGCACCATATCCTATAGCCCCATAATGCACGCTGTTCCACCAGTAGAACACTGTAGTAGTCATTAAAAAGTTAACTACCATAATACTACACTACTATGACATAACATAACACAGGGCCTTTAAAGGGACACTGTGTAAGATTTTTTATTTCTTATTTCCAGAATTCATGCTGCCCATTCACTAATGTTACCTTTTCCATGAATACTTACCACCACCATCAAATTCCAAGTGTTAATTATGACTGGAAAAATTGCACTTTTCATACATGAAAAGGGAGATCTTCTCCATGGTCCGCCATTTTGAATTTCCAAAAATAGCCATTTTTAGCTGCAAAAATGACTCTACCTGGGACTCTACTTGAACCATACTAGAAAATATTTGTTTATTACTCAGTAAACTTTGACGTTAAGATCAAATTTGGCAATAAGCAGCCCAGTTTCAATGAGCAGCATACACTAGTTGCAGTACCTTTTTTACCATTTCCTGCACAATAATAATGCACTACAACTTGGTCATTGTCATTCTGGTAACAAACAATGTATAATGTTGTGTCTTAACAGTCAGGTGATCCTATGTAATTAAACTACTTTATGATATTAAAAACACTTTTTGTCATTTCAGCTCCGTCATCGCCCTCCTTGAGTGAACATCATGAAGATGATGACGTGCCACCCTCTACAAAAGGTTTAATTATCTCAGATGACCCCGCACAATGGCCAGATGTTCTCAGCCCTAGTCAAAAGTGTGATGTAGTCAAAAAAGGACCCATACAGGTAAAAGACATGCTTTTCCCTCAAAATGCAGACAAGGGTCCACGGAGGTTCACCTAAGAAAGTTACAACATGGTCATGAAAAATGGGGAAAAATACATAGGACATGGCTTGTATACACTGTTAGTGCAGACGCAGTCTTCTGTTTTTCTTGTAAACTCTTTGGAAAGCAGGACAATGCACTTAGCAAACAAGGGTTTAGAAACTGGAGAAACTTAACTGGCCATTTGAAGGAGCATGAGCATTCAAAAACCCACATCACCAACATGAGAAGTTGGAATGAGCTCCAGAAAAGGCTCAAAAGCAAAACGACAATTGATCAGACCAACCAGGACCTTTTACATCTGGAAGTGCATCACTGGCGAGGTGTTGTATCCCGAGTGATAGCCATAATTTGTCACCTGGCTGAAAGAAACCTGGCTTTGAGGGGACACACAAATGTGCTGTATGATCCTCAAAATGGAAATTTCCTATCCCAAATTGAATTGATGGCAATGTTCGGTCCAGTCATGACTGAACATCTGCGCAGCATTCAAAACAAGGAAACCAAAGTGCAAAAAAGCAAAGAACTTTTCAATCATTATGGATTGAAGCCACACAGAGCAACACTCTGTTGTATTAACGATTCTCTTATCGATTTAGTGTTGCCACACGTCCTGGTTTTTCCGGCATTGTCACGGTTTGTTGTGGTCTGTCCAGGAAAATGGACTAACCTATCCGGGACACGTTTTGTTTTACTTCCTCACATTATCTCCCATTATGTAAGTCAATGGTCTCTCCAAACCGTCCACAAACTGTTAATTATTTCGCTAAGTATAGCAGACAGACGCAAAGCAAGCCAGGCTGCCCTGGGCACGTACGTCAGCCTGCCACCAGCAGCTAAGGTGCTTAAATAAACTTTTGATGGCATTTTTTGTTAAAAGTGGGCAACCATGCCCAGACGTCATCAGCATGGATTAAGGATTCAAAATCAACTTGTTGCCAACACTGAACTTGACCTTTAGGGTCAAATTTGAAGGCCAAAAGGTCAAAAACAGGGTATTTTCTTGCTAGTCTTTTTTGGGAACTGTATATTCATGGAATTCTTTTTCAAAAGTTGGCAACCGTGCCAGAAGTTATCAGCATGGGCTAAGGTTTCAGAATCACCTGGTTGCCAACTTGGAACTTGACCTTTAGGGTCAAATATGAAGGTCAAAAGGTCAACCACAGTCAAATAGCAGTATTATTTAGTTAAAAATTGATTAAAAAAAAAAAAGATGTTGAAAGTAGGCAACCATGCCAGAAGTCATCAGCATGGACTAAGGATTCAGAATCAACTTGTTGCTAGACACAGAGGGTTTAGGGTCAAATTTGAAGGTCAAAAGGTCAAACACTATGTATTTTAAGGTTACACTTTTTGGGGGACTGTATTCATGGAAATCTTTTTCAAAAGTTGGTAACCATGCTAGAAGTTATCAGCATGGACTAAGATTTCAGAATCACATGGTTGCCAACATGGAACTTGATCTTTAAGGTCAAATCTGAAGGTCAAAAACAATGTATTTTCTGGTTAGTCTTTTTTGGTGATATTTATATTCATGGAATTCTTGTTTTCAAAAGTTGGAAACCATGCTAGAAGCTATCAGCATGACTAAGGTTTCAGAATCACCTGGTTACCATATAGAACTTGCAAGTTTATGGGGCAGCTAAAGCTCTGCTTGTTTTTTTGATTGACTGAACTTCAAAGTTCAAACATTAGCAATGCCAACCATTATACATTGAAAGGATTAAATGAAGTGGTTTGCCGGGAGGACAGTTTTTTGCAACATTTATCAATGTAGGTGAGTCATGCAGATGTCATAATCAAACACTTGGGTTTGATATCATCGTAGCCAGTGCATAGCTGTGGCCACACGCAGTGGCTATCTTTGAGTTTAATAACATTGGTCACTAATTACCAGCCTGGTGGGAATGTGTACCGGCTTACTGTAGGCCTACGTCAACCTGTCCCTTCAGATATTTTAAGAGTAGCCCATAAATGTTCGGAAAAGATGTGTTTCCATAGATTGGGTCATGGGTGCTTGTTCCAAAATAGTTGTCTATATGTCTAAATGCGAGCACACGAAGCGCGCGAGCAAAAACAAAAATTGGGTATCGTATGTGCATGTCTGCAGCAGCTTTCAACCACCGTACGGCCGCGGCCGCGGCCGCCGACCAATGTGTCCCGGTTTTCTACAACTCAGATGTGGCAACCCTAACTCACACATACACACCTGCCGTATATTGATTTATACTAAATGGACCCATTATAAATGTCCACCAACACAAAATAATAGACCGGCCGTGACAAGATTCAAGCGGCACAGAATCACGGGGAGCAACCGCCATTCCGACAGTTTTTGATTGCCATTACGAGCCATTAAACCATTAGCCCCATACGACTTCTGTTGCTGTCGACCAACGTTGACGAAGCACGTGAGCGAGAACTTGTTGTCACGATGTGGGTGTTATTAAATACAGCGCATTTAAAGTCGGCCACAAATATGAACGAGACGATGAGCTCACACCAGTTTGCTCTACTAACGCACCACGTGTGAGGAGTGGGGGGACAGGCAGTAAGGAGGAGCTGGAGTGGGGACCTGCGCAAACTTGTGTAGGGGTGTGAGACAAGACTCATATACACACGTGAGTGAGTTGTTGACCAACCAGTTCATGGGCGCGTGACCTCGGAGGCAGTCTGCAGGCGAGCGTTGAAGGGGATAAGCAACTGCAGAGGTTGCAAGATCTGACCGCAGTCGCATTCATCCCGCGATAGTTTGACACCATGTGACATGTCACCTCGTCGACGCAACATCGACGAAATTTTGAAGTTTGACAGGAAATCTAACCGTCATGCAGCATTTTCATCCAGGGTGCATTGCTGTCTAAATGCGCATGCATGCGTTGACGACAAGTCGATCGCACCTAGTGTTGCAAATACTTAAAGGTGCATGAACAGCGTTCTAACTCTATTGACATTCGCGACAAGATTTCTACACGAGCTGAAAGCGGAGAGTGACAGCGCAATTTACAGGATTAGAGTATAATTTTGTCACGGTCCAAATGCCCTTAAAGGTGGGGTCTGAGATCTTTGAAAAACAGTCCTTGGAAGCTGGAAAAATGGTTCTTGCAATAAAACTTCAATGTCGGTATGTAACCGAGAATTACTGCTGTGCAGCAAGAGTGATACGAGCAATACTCATGAACGGCCATCCGGGTACTTTGCTCGTAAATGTGCGTTACGCTCCTTTATGGGTGAAAACAAACCGAATGTCTCATTAATTTACATGCTACGTCGGCCTGTCTAAATGAACACAGTCCATGCTTCAGCCACGGCTGTTTGGCTCTATTATTTGAACAGCCGGCAACACAACACGTTTTTGGCATGTTGCGCGTGAACAACGCTAGTCTACAGGTCCGTATCTTTCGTTTATTAAATCCCAACATCACCAATTGACTTGGATGGGTTGTTTTCCCCCACTAATGGGCGTAACGCACATGGAAAGCGTCATGCCGTTCATGAGTATGGACACGGCTAAAGTATGTCCGTTAAAAGCAGAATGCAAGCTGTGGAAAAGCAGACGCTTCTCACTACCAGGATAGACGGTCACGGTTGAGTTCAAGAGGTGGATGGTGAAAGGCAACTTCCGGACTCCAAAAATCAAAAATATAAGCGCTTTTTATTTGTTCCCAAAAATAAATGTGCACGTGGGCCAACAAAACATAACACGACCTGACATAGCCTATAAAATAAACCAAAACTTCAGACTCTTACTTGCAACACTGTTTCAAGACACCTGCTAAACTCGCTGCTCACATCAACAGCTTCAAGGACACTGCTCTCCGGTTAACAGCAGTTCCTAATTTCGCATCATGGAGTCAGCTCCTCCGATTATCAGCTGATTGCACCAACCTGCTCCTCCCCACTCACCTGGGGTTTTAAAACGTAAAACAGTGGGTCTTTCTCAAATGCAAGGCCAGTGTCCTTCCAAGTGTATCAGCCTAATTAGGCACGCCCAGTGATTGGATACCCTTTATTAGTCATACCCAGTGATTGGATATTCTTTAGAGTTCACCAAAAAGTATCCAATCACTGGGCGTGACTAATTAGGCTGATACACTTGGAAGGACACTGGCCTTGCATTTGAGGTGCCGTTTCCACGTAGCTGGATATTTTTATATGTGGATATTTTTTCTCCTGCTTGTATTGGTTTTGCATTGGTTTTGGCCTTCCGTTTCCACGTAGCAGATATTTAAAAATCCAGGTGCAGAAGAAAAAAATAGCAGGAGAAAAAAATATCCTGTTTAGGGGTCTGAAACGCATTTGTTACAATGGAGGATTTTTTTATCCACATGTTGCGTTTCCACGTAGCAGGAGAAAAAAATACCCTGCTAAAAAAATATCCTGCTACGTGGAAACAGCACCTGAGAAAGACCCACAGAGAAAGGAAGGTCACTTTCTCACACAAGCCCATTGGCTGTGGCGACTGTCGCCAACCTGGATCATAGCTAATTTGCATAATACTGGCAACTACAAATTGTCGCCCGAGTCTCCGGAATCTCTTTTGGTCTCGTGTCGCCCTTGACTCAATACATAGTCAATTACTTCCGTCGCAGGAATTGCTCATGTCGTGCTTGATCTACTCATGCCACAAGACCTGCTGGCACTGTTTGAGTTCACCTTTAAAGGGGTATGCCACTATTTTGGGGCTTAATACAGTTGAAATCGTTGGCTGGGGTTTATAAAGGTGGTAAAGTGTCTTATTTTTCATGTAAGCCGTTGTCTTGCTTTAAGACAAGTTAAAAGAGGGAATATGTCGCTAAAGCTGGGCTTACACTGTGCGACTTTTGCTCCGATTTTGCCCCGATTTGGCACTCGCACGACTTTTTGAGAGTCGGGCCGATTTCTTGCTCAATCGCAGGTCAATCGTGAGTCTCGCATCGTGCAGTGTACATGGGGTAACGACAAGCGATTTCGCCTCACGATCGTGCAATCGCAGGGTCGCAAGAAAATCAAAACGGTTTGAAATTCTGGTCGTGGCCCGTGCGTAAATCGCACAGTTAAAGCAGTGCTACGACCCGATTTGACACTTCACATGCACAAATTAATAGGGCCGTGCGATTCGCTGTTGAGCGCGACCTCATCTCCACCTCAGTTGCGCATGTTCCCTCCTCTGCAGACCGGGCAAACATGCCTGTCGCGTCGTACGGTGGAAGCATTTCGCTCCCATCCGACTGTCGGCTCGTGTAGTGTGAGGACGTGAGTCGTGAGCTGTGAACTTTTAAACAGTGAAATTCCATCGTGCACTGTGAGCAGAAGCTTAAGACCCACGAGTGAAAATATCGCACAGTGTATGCCCGGCTTCAATAGTGCAGCAGCTACAAGGCCAATATGGCAAGAATCGTGCAAATTATGATACAAGCATGAAACTTGGCAGGTATGTGCCAAAGACCCTTACAATCAAATCTACCCGATTTGCCACTTGAAATGGCGGCCATTTTCCAAGATGGCCGCCAAAAAATACCCCAAAAGTTGATTTATTGCAAAGAATTGACATATAAAATTATGATACAAGCATGAAATTCAACGCGTTTGTGCTCAAGACCAGCATAAATGAATCTACCTGATTTGCCACTTGAAATGGCAGCCATTTTCCAAGATGGCCGCCAAAGAAGACCTCAGAAATTGATTTTTTGCAGAGAAATTACCAAACAAATTGTGATACAAGCATGAAATTCGACATGTTTCTACACAAGACCAATGAAATTAAATCCACCTGATTTGCCACTCGAAATGGTGGCCATTTTCCAAGATGGCCGCCAAAAAGACCCCAGAAATTGATTTATTTCACCAAATTGACCAAGCAAATTATGATACACACATGAAATTTGGCATATATGTGATCAAGACCAATACAATCAAATCCACCTGATTTGCCACTTGAAATGGCGGCCATTTTCCAAGATGGCCGCCAAACAGACCCCAGAAATTGGTTTATTGCACCAAATCCACCAAGCAAATTATGATACACACATGAAATTCGGCATATATGTGATCAAGACCAATACAATCAAATCCACCTGATTTGCCACTTGAAATTGCGGCCATTTTCCAAGATGGCGTCTGTTGTATAGAATTGCAAATGTGTAAATTGTTCATTATCCTTAATTCAGATGATGAGGTGATACAGATGTGTCTCCAATGTCAAATAAGCCTTTATAACATACTAATAATATGTTGATAATATTCCAATAACGCCAGTTATGCACCCCCACCCCCCAACAAAAAATGACTGCTAATGACATGCTAATTATGCAATGACAATGTGTTAATAATATGCTAATTCATGGTTTTATCGATGTTGCTCTAATGTGGCGATGTTGCTCTAACGTGGCGGTAGCATGGTAATAGCTAATAATGCCAGTTTTTGATGCTGAGGGAGGGTGGTGCGTGATGATGCTACTAGAAAAATCCAAAATAAATAAAATGTAAAGAGGCATCAAAATAGCTACATCCTGATGAGAAACAACAGCCTAAGTGAACAATAACATAGAATCCCAGATTCATGAATAACAACAACACTGGTTTATTCATCAGTGCAGTTTTACCCAATGGCCTAATGGAATAACTTATGATGACTTATACTTTATACTGTTTTATGGACATTTATACAGTTATAACCCCTTTGCAAAGACCCTATGTTAGACCCGTATTGTCTTCAAAATTGCAGTGATCTTTATCTTGAAGTCTTTATCTGTTACTTAAGGCTCTCTAATGTCTTAGCAATGCTGTTATGATGTAGTTGAGTCTTTCCAGCAAAGTGTGAACGGGCCTGTGTTTTTGAGGAGGTTAGGAGTCTATGGCTGAATCTCATTTCACCCCCTTGAGGGCTGTGTATACTCTCTTTGCCGCCTGTCGCACAGAGGTCAACGCAGACCGTTTTGATTTTTGCTCGATCTGGTCTGTGCTGTGAGAGGATTCAAACTGCCTTCAATACAAGGAGTAAACTATACGTCTCTGTTACCTTGTAGCTACACAGCTACACAGACTCAACGACAATGGAAATGAAACATACAATAAACGTCAACCTTTTTTTTGATTGCACTATCCACCGCGGTAGTTTGGAACAAGGAAATGGCTCATTGTCAAGAACAGGTCCCACGAAGCAGAATGAACTATGAAAACACTATTCACTGTCCTGATAACTTCAGCATTGTAACTTGCAAGTGCACGTGTTGTCTTTGGTTTGTGTAAATAAATTAAGTTACAAAGCATGAGAAACTTATTTAATGAGCATCTCATAGTCCGTAGCCCAGTGAAGGTTAGAACAAGGAAGTAGTTGTTTGTTCTCGAGCACAGAGCAGCCTGGTCGAGAGGACCAATCACAGCGGCTCCTGCTGCCGTTAACCGCGTAGCTGTCACATTTTCAGGTGCACACCAAGTGACGGCAGAGGTGGTACAAATGACTGCGTGGCTGTCTGCATCATCGCACAGACAACTTTGANTCTGAGCATAAACCAGGCTTTAGCCCTACGCTACGGGGGGTGGTGTTGGGAGGCTTGTTATGAGGTCAAGGGGGCATTTGTTCACAAAAGGTTGAGAACCACTGCTATAGCTATTCTAGCCCCCTATGGTGTTATAGTGCTTTTATCAATTTCTTCTCTGTGTAGGATAACGCCCCCTGAAATACACTAACACCTCCTGCCATATTACCGTAAAATTTCCAAGTGGCCAGCAAGTCAGGAAGATTTGATTATTATTATTTTTATTATTATTGCTCTATAGCACAAACAAACAAAATTAGAAGCTTTTATCGTAATTTTCTGGCTGGATTCCGCGCTAAATTCAATCTTTTTGGAGCCCATATTGTGAAATGGCTACCATTTCAAGTGGTAAATCAGGTAAATTTGATTGTATTGTTTGTTAGCACATTTACACAACATTTCATAGGCCTACTTGTATAATAACTTACTTGGTCAACTGTGTGCATGGTATGGTAATCTACGGTATTTTTGGCGGCCATCTTGAAAAATGGCCACCATTTCAAGTGGCAAATCAGGTGGATTTGATTACATTGATCTTGTGCACATTTATGTCGAACTTCATGCCTACATCGTAATTTGCTTTGTCAATTCTGTGCAATAAATCAATTTCTGAGATCTTGGCGGCCATCTTGGAAAATGGCCGCAATTTCAAGTGGCAAATCAGGTAGCTTTAATTACATTGGTCTTGAGCTCATGCATGTCGAATTTCATGCTTGTATCATAATTTGCTAAGCTTATTCTATGCAATTCATCAATTACTGAGGTATTTTTGGCGGCCATCTTGGAAAATGGCCACCATTTAAAGTGGCAAATCAGGTGGATTTGATTTCATTGGTCTTGAGCACATACATGTTGAATGTCATGCTTGTATTATGATTTGCTATGTAATTTCTGTGCAATAAATCAATTTCTGAGATCTTCTTTGGCGGCCATCTTGGAAAATGGCCACCATTTTAAGTGGCAAATCAGGTAGATTTAATTGTGTTAGTCCTGAGCACATACATGTTCAATATCATGCATGTATCATAATTTTATATGTCAGTTCTATGCAATAAATCAATATCTGGGCTCTTTTTTGGCGGCCATCTTGGAAAATGGCCGCCATTTCACGTGGCAAATCGGGTAGATTTGATTGTATTGATCTTAAGCACATACCTGCCGAATTTCACGCTTGTATCATAATTTGCACGATTTTTCCTGTAGCCGCTCCACTATAAGCTAGTGAACTACACGGATCCATTGACTTTCACTAGCTTAGCGACATATTTCCTCTTTTAACTTGCCTTAAAGCAAGACAACGGCTTACATGAAAAATAAGACACTTTACCACCTTTATAAACCCTGGCCAACGATTTTAACTGTATTAAGCCCCAGAATAGTGGCATACCCCTTTAAGGCCTATTTCTTAGAAGACGGTTTACTAAAGCTGATCTTACCCTGTGCGACTTCTGCCACGATTTGGCACTCGCACGACTTTTTGGTAGTCGGGCCAATTTCTTGCTCAATCGCAGGTCAATCGTGAGTCTCGCATCGTGCAGTGTACATGGGGTAGCGACAAGCAATTTCGACTCACGATCTTTTCAATCGCAGGGTCGCAAGAAAATCAAAACTATTTGAAATCCAGTGCTACGACCCGATATGACACTACACAGGCAAAAGTTGATAGGGCTGTGCGATTCGCTCTTGATCGCGCCCTCATCACTACCTCAGGTGCGTATGTTCCTTCCTCTGCAGCCCCGGGAAACACACATGTCGTGTCGTGTCACGCGTCGCACAGTCGGCCCATTCTGCTCGCATCCGACCGTCGGCTTGTATAGTGTGAGGATGTGAGTCGTGAGGTATGAACTTTTAAATTGCAAAATTTCCTCGTGCAGTGTGAGCAGGAGCTTAATACCCGCGAGTGAAAATATCACACAGTGTATGCCCGGCTTTAGTACTGACTACTTTTAAAAAATCCCGGCATATGAAATATTATTTTCCTGCTTTGAAAGATGTACCGATTTTAATCAAGAACTATTTACAGGGATTCTGCTAATCGCCTCACAGTGGTCAACATCAACATCCGCATGTATGAAGTCGCAGTTTGAGTTTGAAGTCGTCGCTGTGTTTGGCTTGAGTGATCATAACAGGGTCCTTCTCTCTCTGGCAGTTGCCCTGGAATAGTGAGATGTCTTCAACTGCAACACATAGGGAGACATCGGCCACCTTGCTATTATTGCTTTTAATAACTTGTTTGCGTTATTAAAAAATGAATACCCAATTTCTTGTAAAGGTCCTGAGTTTGCTGCATGACACACAATCGGATGTCTTCGATGTTCTTCTGCAACTCCTTTAGGGAACGGTCACCCCTTAGTCCGGCAGCCGAAAGCCAAATATCAGCCGAACCCAGTTTCGTCTGATAAAGTTTTTTTCTTTGCAGTTTGTGGTTGCCTAAGGTGTACCTATTAAGATTCCAGACGATGCCCGGTGATACCCCTTGAGCATTTTCAGATATTGAGCCTTTTATGCTTGATGTGCTGAAGCCATAGATTACAACAGTCTTTGGCTCCCAATTCATGTTATGCTGACCAAATACCCTATATAATACTTATTTTGTATTTGTTTACATGGTGGGATGTGTATAAGAACAGGTGGTGAGGTATGGACATCAGTGGGGGTGGGGTCATGCATGTTTGGGGGCGGGGCATTCACCCAAAAAGCCTGATTTTCCAAGTCGGAGACACAAAGGCCAACATTTCGCCAAACATGGCTTTATATCTCATAGTGGGTTGTTTGGTTTTGCTGTTTGTAGTTGTCCAACACTTACCCATCAGGATAAGAGTGGGTGATGTGCCAATTTCAGATATTAACCCTTTCATGTTGATTTCGCTGCAGCCATAGCCCACAAGCTTTTGACAGCTTCATAACTGCACTATGATTAACCATAGAGCATTCTGGGTGGTAGGCCTGCCACATCAAAGTACCAAATACATTTTAGACAATTACATAACTAGCTGTTTGTCAAGCAGAAATATGTAACATTTAGGCGAATATTGGTGGTGTCAGCTTAGACATACCCAGAAAGCATTACAAATTCAACACAGAATTTCACCATTTCATACATTGCTATTTACTCTTCCTGTGCTGTTGTAACACAAAATAAAAATTGTAAGTAATAATTACATAATTTTTGGCTGATTATTCGTTTGCCTACAAAGTACATAATTTCAGTGGTGGTCGTATTAACATAAAGAGATAAAATTAAAAATGTAAATCCACAAAATGACATTGTAATTGACCTTTTACCAGCCCATGCCATATCAGGGTGTGACACTGCGGCATCCTATTTTGGTATTGGTAAAGGCTCTGTTATCAAGACCCTAAAAGCTGGATATCACTTGACATCAATTGGTAATGTGCTGGCACCATTCCAACAACTTTCCAGTGAGGCCACTAACTTTGTGTCGGCATGTTATGACATTCCAGACAGTATCAGCATGTCACATACAAGGTTGGTGGTATGGGGAAAAAAGAATGGGAAAGGTCATTTATCTTCACCTAACCTGGCTGCTCTTCCACCAACAACAGAGGCATTTCTTGAGAATGTGAAAAGGGCTCATTTTCAAGCAATATTGTGGAGGACATTGGTTCACACTCCACCTGAACTATCTCCTGAAGCATTTGGATGGAAGAAAGGCCCATGCAACAAAGCACTGACAATAAGTGTTCCAGAAAATGTCAAAGTGGCACCAGACTACATTTTACAGATGATCAGATGTGGTTGCAAGAGTAAAAGCCCCTGCAATTCTAAGAAATGTGGCTGTGCTGTAAACAGTGTGCCTTGCACTATTTTCTGTGCATGTTTTCGGCTGGGATGCTGTCGAACCAATGTTGTGTGAGCTTTGTGTGTGTGTGTGTGTGTGTGTGCGTGTGCGTGTGCGTGTAGTGTATATAATGTAGGCTATAGATGTTTTAGGTGTTAGGACTCTGTATGTTGTATAGGTGTAGACAGGTCTTTCTGTGCGAATTTAAATGCATGTAAATATTTGATGGCTTCATGGACTTTTAAGTGATCGTTTAATACCAGTCAGGATACACTGGATTGACTTAAAAAAAATGTTTGACTCAACAGTATATATAATGTGAAGAGAAAATCCGAAGTGCTCAGGGAATTGTTCAGAAAAAAATCTTGAAGGTGCTCTTTGGTGTTGGGGAAAAAAATATCTTGTCAAAAAAGGGAGTCCAAGGCACTCTTCTTGTGAAAAAATATTAAAAAGCCTTTATTGAAACATGGCTAAAAGTTTTAAAACATGGGAGCAGAGACCCACGCGTTTCGGCCGAAACGCGTGGGTCTCTGCTCCCATGTTTTAAAACTTTTAGCCATGTTTCAATAAAGGCTTTTTAATATTTTTTCACAAGAAGAGTGCCTTGGACTCCCTTTTTTGACAGTATATATAATGTATAGCTGTTTGCCTATGTTTATACCTCTCTCTCTCTCTCTCTCTCTCTCTCTCTCTCTCTCTCTCTCTCACTGTCTCTCTCACTGTCTCTGAGCGTGCGGTACTGTATGCTGCAGTGTATATAGGTCTTTCTGTGTAAATTTAAATGCATGTACAGATCTTATTTGATGGCTTTATGGATTTAAGTGATCATTCAATCCCAGTCTGGATACACTGGATGTACAGTATGTCATTCCTTTACTCATCTTTTGGAACAGCCAACGACTGCTCACCAGTTACCCCGACACTCTGTTGTTCTTTTTTTTCTTTTATGTTGGCTATTTGGGGTAGGCTACCTACCGGCGATGTTGTCATGTATGTTGTCATGATGTGATGTTATGCAGGATCTCATAATGGACAATCCGTTCCATACTTTACAGTCTTATTCTAAGCAATGTTGTGAATCTTTTTACTGAGGCATTTGTTGATTTGTCATTCATGACCTGATTTGTATAACTAAATGCATAAAAATAGGCCGAAATCGCATTTTTTAAGGTTATTAGCAGTATTTTCTCTGTACCTGGATAACAAAAGGAGATAGCCACAATTAACCACAGTAAATATTCTTGTATGTACGATATTAACAAAATAAAAAAGGAATTTTGAAGCTGGCATTTTCAGGTGGTCAGATTCATTGCATCAAAATATATGCAAATTAGTGCATATTTAATTAGATAATAGCCTAATTAGCATATTTAAACATAAAATATAGAAAACTTGTAATACATTTTTTTCTCCAATTCATACGAGTAATCATCTGATAAAGTTTCATATTGATATCTGCAAGTTAAAAAAAATACCCTATTCACCTATAGTGTCTCGCCTTATTTGTGGGATTGCGGTTATGAAAGGGTTAATTATTACCCCATATTGGGTTTGTTTCAATAAGGGCAGTGTTAAGGCAGTCAAATGTGAATGATTTTCAGGTAATATAAGCAATTTGGTACATTTTGTAACATTATTCACAGTAATATTAGGTGTCTTTAGTTTTTTGTCCTAATTTGCATTTATGGGACAATAAAGGCTCAAAATCTGGAAATGCTCAAGTGATATCACCGGGCATCGTCTGAAATCTTGAACACTTGCCTAAAATCTATCAGATAAAGCAAAAAAAAGAACTTTATCAAAGAAATCTGGGTTCAACCCCACGGCTCCCGGACTACCTTGATTCGTAACATGAACGGGCTGCTCATGCCGCTGACTATTCTGCTCAACATCTCCAGGACACAGGGAGGAAACCCTGATGTCTCATCCATGACCTGCTCAGAGACGTGATGGAAGGCAGAGCGAAGAGGTATTGGCAAAATATGTAAGGTCGTGGGTCCTGTTGGTACTATTGATGCCATTCTCTTGTCTGTATTCCATTTCTGCTAGTAACCATACAGTACCTGGAATTACCTACACTGTAGTTGTGAGGCAAAGAAAGACGGCAGCGGTTCTTAGAGGTACGTCCTTGCCCCTCTAATCACATCCTCCTCTGTTATAAAGTAAATACATAAAAGTGGAGACCAACGCAGTAAACATAGGCTCAATGTGCATACTGCAACAGGTTTTGAGGCTGGGCAGCACCAACCCAGCGCTCCCTCTACATGGTCAGCAGTGTGCGTAATTGGTGAGCGAACAGTTCTGCCAGACTGAAACCGGTGGAGTCTCGAACTACTTTACGGGAGGCAAACAGTAGTCAAAGGCTCAGTGTCTTCCCAAGACGTTCCAGTCTCCAAGCAATATGCACGGAGCATACGGTTTAGTGTCTGGAAGTACTTCTCAAGCACGCCTGACTGACAGGATGAAATGCAGAGGACACCCGGTGGGGAATCTGAACAGACTGTGGCCTTGACAAATGCTTTAGAAGTGAAATTAGTGCCTTGATCGCTTTGGATTGTGCAGGGTAGCCCAACAAATGAGAAGAACCGGAACAGTGCTCAATCTTAATTTTGTGGTTATTTTTCATAGGGGAATGGCCTCAAGATAATGTGTGGATACACTATAGCCTACATCACAGTTAACAGAATTTTGGTAACCACTTCTCGACCTAGGGAGCAGACCAACGTAATCAATGATGACTCGCTCAAATGGCTGTCCCATAGCACAGGTGGGATCAACCGATTAGGCTTCCCAGCGAGTTCAGTCGGCCCGAACAGCGCTCCGCCATCCCACTGACACACCTGTACATTCTCACACACCAAAGGAAGAAGAGTGTAAGGCAATTAAACAATCAGTGGGAATAAGGCAAGACCATGTAACAACACCTCTGTACTTGTGTGTATTTTGGAAGACTTTACTTGACTTTCTGATTACTTAGGTATTAGTCGGGGACCCAAAGTCCCAAAATTGGGTTGGACCTGACATGGCACGTTATACTTTTTATTTGTGATTTTTTTTGATAGTTCTATCCCTTAGGACTAATAATTTGAGGGTCTGCTCGGTCGAAAATATCGCAAAAAAAAAGTTGTGCCTATTTTAATGCATGTACCCTTCATTTTTCGAGATAAATTTCTGAAAAATGAAAAGTAACCTGAAATCCTTGGTGGCTTGGGTAAGCTGTCAAAAAAGGCTTTCCTAGTGCACAGGACACAACTACTGACTATATTAAATTAAGAAAATATTGTTAAACCACATTTGAACATGATTTTGTCTCAATTTTATGTCATAAAAATAGGCGTTTTTTTCCCTTTTTTGATATATTTTGGACTTTTCTTCATCTGCAATCAGGTTTTTTGTCAAGGTTTGACACCAAACAATATGCCATTCTTTTTATTAAGCACTATACTGATTCCACAGCAAAAACTATAAAAATACAACCAAAATCGATGGATCTGTGTGACTTCAACTCTAGTTTGTGATCAATAGGCCCAGAAACTCGATCAATAGGCCCAGAAACTCAATAGAATTTCCGGCTACAATCAAAATGCTGAAAAGCACACTGAATACTTCACAATATGCCATACATCCTCACACACACACACACACACACACACACACACACACACACACACACACACACACACACACACACACACACACACACACAAAGTAATCTGGGGATCATACAATGATTTGCACCCCCCACAACGTACATATGTAGGCCTACTATGTACAGTACCGTACATCACCTGTATATACTTTACATACTTTGTGGATTTGACAGTGATCTATTTTCACAGAAGGGGGAGATGGCAGATGTTAACAACTACCATTGAACACCTAGCGTACCTTCTGCCATCTGCAGGGCACAGTAACCAAGAGGAAAGCCTAGAGACTACTCTCAAAATTGTGAAAAATACATTGTGTGGAGTACACATTTTTTTAATCCTGAATGAAATTCAGGTATTGAGCAGCATACATAAATAGATATGAAAAACACAATACATATTATTGCACAACATATTTAACATATAACACACATTTAACTATAAGTCAGTTCACACAACCACACACATAATGTAATACACATCATATACGCAGCGCACATACAGCAGTATGTCATGGAGATGAGGTTCTAGTGATAAAATGTCCATTCATTACCAGAAATAGCTCACTTCTGGCTTGAAAGTTGTGGGTCCTCATCTTCCAGTCTTGGTATATGAGAAGGTGGTGTTACCATAAGAATATGTAGGCCTATCATATTCAAGCAGGCACAAATGCATATGGTGCATACTATGAGGTCACACTCAATCTGCAATATCTGGACTGTTTCCATCCAGTGTTGCTTTAAGTTTTCACCAAGGTATTGTGTGATGGTAGAATTTGAACACTGTATTAAGCCTTCTCCAACCAACCTCAAGATTCTGAATGAGATTGAGATCTAAACTCTAATACCAATTATGTTCCCTGAACCAATAGGTGCAACAACTCGTTTTAACTTTAAAACTTCTTTAAACGCTGAAATATTTGGTGACAGGTCTAATTTCCTGTTTCCTGTCTAAGAATGAGGAAAGCTGAATCAATATGTAATTCTATATATATTTTTAAATACAGGCATATTCATCAGGCTCACATTTTAATGAGACATCATTGGTACACATGGATTGTCCACCACAAAGTCTAGACCTCAACCTCACTGAGAATCTTTGGGATATCCTGGACAAGGCGTGGCATAGTGCCCAGACTCTACCATCATCCATATAAGATCTTGTATTGGTGAAAACTTGGTGAAAGTAAGTCCAGACTTTGTAGAAGTTTATTAAGACAATACAACACCAAATTTGTATCACAATCAAAGAAAAGGGCAGTCATACAACATGTGTGTGAGACCTTTTTGATGCTGATGTTTTAGGCCACACTGTGTAGAACCCTCTCTTATAGAGTGGAGGGGTGGTTCTCCTAAAGTTATCCACCTGTCGCCTGCACTCCCCCTCCAGCCCACCTTTGATCCACCTCACAATTGCAGTGTCATTATGGAAACTTGCATGTGGTAGATATAAGTGCTGTAGCAAAAGTAGGTATAGGATGAACAATACCAAGGAGAACACCATTCTTTGTGGCACTCCAGTGCTGCTGACCACAATTCTGTATCCACCATCTGCAGAAGTGTGTCTCTAAGCAAGAGTGGCTGGATGTTGGAGGCACTACTGGAGAAGTCAAAGAACATTATTCTCACAACACTGTCTCCTTTGTCCAAGTGAGAATGTGCCCTATGCAGTAGTTACAGGATAACACCCACACCTCCCACATTCTCCTGGTAAACTAACTATATGGAATCCAATGCATGGCGAACCTGGGTTTTCTTTTTGTAGAGCAGCAGTACTCAGTCAGATGTCTTCATTATGTGAGCAGCTGGTCTGTAATCATTGGGGTGTGGCTTTTTGGGGACTGGTATGAGGGATGAGGTCTTCTACTGTAGGTACAATCTATAGGCGCCTCACCCATTTATACACTCTTGTTGACAATGTATTGCTGTGGCTCAGCTACCTCTTTTGCACATGTTTTAAATATTACAGGCTTGAGGCCCAAAATAAACAGTACATCAATATGTACTGTAAAATACACAGTACATCAATATTTCACTACAGCACACTTCATATACAGTACATACATATAAACAGGGAAGGCACTTATACCAGTGTTCCCAGTGTGCATAGACATGTCCCTCTTTGACCTGGATCAACAAATTGTGCTATCAGTTTGAAATAAGTTAACTTATGTAACTTTTGTAGTGCAGGGATGGAATAGCCAGCATAATGGCTTGGAAATATCACACTCTTCCCTGCTCATGTTGGCATCAGCCTCCAGTGTATCATTCAGGATGCAACACAGATATGTTGTGGTATTTGCTACCTAGCTGTTAGATAGATGGCAAGGAGGGAACTGTGTTACATTATCACACTCTTCCTATTAATATTATTAATGTCAGACTACCCCATAATCATAACAAATATAAAGGAGCTGTTGGAACCAACTGTTAATTGGAGATAGAATGGTATGGTTGGCTGCATATAACAAGTGATTAATCATCACCAACTATAGGCCTACTACCTGTTTGTTACCTAGACAGGTAATCGATAAGCATTAAATAAGGAGATAAAATTCCCCTCTGTCGTACTCGTACCCTGTTGCTGACATTAAAACGTGTAGATAGGATGTTCGCCCATTTAACATGCACATGTTGGTTAGAGTACCAGTAGGCTAAACGTTTTACCAAACTACTGGGAACTCCTCCATGCAGAGGTTGAGAGTCACTATTGAAATGATCTCCTACGTTTTCACTGTACTGCAGAACAGAACATTCAGTGGACTCAAAGCAGTATCTCAGCGCTTCTTCTGCTTCTGGTGTCCACATCCTCACAGTGCGTGTGGTAGTAGATAATACTAATTTCTGGTAGAAGAGACATTGAGATTCAGGTAGAAGGTACATAGTTGGGCCTTGCTGACCACTGAGCCTATGTGAATACTCCAGGACAGGTCTTCAGCTGCAGTGTCCTCCAGGGATTTAAAGATGTTGACCGTCTCCACCACCTACAAGTCACCACTACATGGGTTTGTGATTGTTTTTGTGAAAGTCCACAATGATTCCCTTGTTGTTTTTAGACTCCAGGACGAAGCTATTGCTTTTACACCATGACGGCAGATGTTCTGTCTTGTTCCTGTAGTCTGTCTTGTCTTCATTCATAATTAGTGTGACATTATGTTAGCGAATGAGGAGAAAGAGGCAGTTGTGGGTGAACAGGGTGTAGAGTAGAGGGCTTAGCTAACGCCCTTGCAGTGTGCTGGTGTTGATAGCAAGAGGGAACAGTTAGAGAGGAAATCCACAGTACATGATGGTTGGTCAGGCTCAGATAGTGGGGTTTAGAACAAAGACTCTGAGGCTGGATGGTGCTGAAGGTTGAACTGTAATTCAAAATTGTGCATATGTGTTCCTCAGCTTCATGTTCTCCAGTAGTATGAAGCATGCAGGTGATGATGTCCTGTGTAGAGCAGTTTGCCCTGTATGCAAACTGAAATGGGTTATGTTAATCCTGAAAATATTGGCTTTCCAGAGAGTTACCATACTGCAGAGTGGCAGGTCTGTTAGGTGTTTAATGGTAGTTGTGTAGGCCTGCCTTTCCCCCTTCTGTGTAAGTAGCTCACTGCGTCACATCCAGGAAGTAGGCCTATGTATGTGTGGGGTATATTCAGGTGTGCAGGGTGTCACCTGGGGTGAACATGATTGAAGGATCGCCAGATTGTGTGGGTGGGTGTATGTGTGAGTGGGTGTGTGGGTATGTCATATTGCTCAGTATTCAGCATGCCTTTCAGCATTTTAATTGTAACCTGAAATTCTATTGACTCAAGTCCCCACAGATCCATTGATTTTGGTTGTATTTTCATAATTTTTGCTGTGGTATCACTATACTGCGTACTGAAAAGAATGGCATATTGTCTGATGTCAAACCTTGGAGAAAAACGTGATTGCCAGAGAAGAAAAGTTGAAAATATAGCAAAAAAGTGAAAAAACGCCTAATTTTATGACATAAAATTGAGCCAAAATCATGTTCAAATGTGGTTTAACAATATTTTCTTTATTGAATATAGTCAGTAGGTGTGTCCTGTGCACCAGGCAAGCCTTTTTGGACAGCTTAACCAAACCACCAAGGATTTCAGGTCATTTTTCATTTTTCAGAAATTTCTCTCGAAAAATGAAGGGTACATACATTAAAATAGGCACAACTTTTTTTCGCGGTATTTCCGACCGAGCAGACCCTCTAATTATTTGTCCTAAGGGATAGAACTATCAAAAAAATTACAAATAAAAAGTATAACGCGCCGTGTCAGGTTCCTCCCATTTTAAAGCACTTTTGAGGGTTTGGGTCCCTGACTATATGGAATGGGGTCATGTGTTGTCAACTAGCTGCAGTTTCCACATTCACACAGTGGGTCCATATTGAACTACACTAGTATCTCCCATCGGGAGCGTACCTATGTCCCCGGGTCCTTTGTATGGGACTGGGGAACTTCGGACCCTTTTTCTTAAAAAAGGGTCCTATGTTCCCTGCATTGTATCTGACAATACAAGGAGATAAGGCCCCGGATGCTTGCGCATGCATATTTCGTGCACAAACGGTCGCCATGCATATTTCATGTCAAGTTTGCGAACAGTGGCAGCCTAACCCTAACGACAACCTGCGCCTGCCATGCTTCAGCAGTCTACTTGGAGCAGGGAACAACATAGAACCCTTTTTTGAAAAAAGTGTTATAAGTTCCCCAGGAGCGGGTAACATAGGACCCCGGGAACATAGGGATGACCCCCCCTCCCGTCCTTTTTTTTTTGCCTCTGCCATTGTGTTTCGTTTACAAGCTCAGTGGAGAAAATAAGTTTCCCCACTGTCAGCCTAGGGCAAGCAACTTCTGAAGGCTGTTCCCCAAATGCAAATGTTCTGCAGGCTCTGAAAGGATGTGTGGTGTGTCTTAAGTGTCACCATAACAATCACCATTGCCCCTGTGTTTACTCAGTCTCTCCGCCGTATTCCCCTCATTAATACGCATAAACACATTTCCGTTTGCACTGTTGCAGCCATTTAAGGCCGCCTTGATGCTGTGTTTTCCAGCAAATGTTCTCACAGTATGAGGCCCTAATAGGCAGACAGGCAGACAAAAAGTACACAAACAAAACTGTTTGCTCTTCTTCCCCATTAGCAAGGGAGGAAGGACAGCTGTTGTTGGCTAAATCAAGCACCTAAACAAGACTGTAGCCATTAGCATGGCATCAAACAGTTTGGAGCGATACGAGCACAATGTTGTGCCTGCATGCGCTATCCAGTAATTAGGTGACAAATATCGGTGTTTGAAGAGGGCAAGCAAATCACCTTTGTTGTGATTTCGCCTCATTAGCCTAATGAGGTGATTTCATTACCTCCGTCTGTAGGACTTTGTCATCAGATGTTGTGTGTGAGCGCCACGTGGGCCTGCGTGAACAATATGGGAGGCCGGCGTTCTGTCAAGATGGGCTGCTTTATCAAGATGAGCTACCAATAGGCTGTTAACATACAGTAGCCTAAACCCGAAACCAATGTGTTTTCACCATTGGGGTCGCTTAAAATGAATAGGCTTACTGATAAAAATTACTAATTAAATAACACAACAATTGAATATTCTCTTTGAAACATAGACTGTCATGCATATCTTTAAGTTTAATACCTTAAAACTTATGTTCTCAGTTATGTTTTGATTTTTGTCGTGCAAAAAAATATGTAAGGGGTCCCCAGAAATTTGGGATGTCAAAATGCGGTCCAGTGACAAAAAAAAGGTTGAAAAACACTGCCTTAACCCTAACAGAACAGGGGCTTTTTTTATGGGTTGGAAGGTAGCTCACATCCACTCAATGGTACTCGTAGCTCATATCGACACAAGTCTACAAGGCTTGGCATGGTGGAGACTGGAGAGAACAAGGGGCAGCAGGTGTTGGAGGCTTTACCCGCGACCAAGCCGCCGCAGACTCCACAGGAAGTGGACAAAATGGAAGGTCCGGAGAGGCGAGCAGCGGGGCAAACCCAGCAGGGCCTGCAGCTCAGTCAGGTGATAAGCCATCTTCGCGCTCTCTGGGCGGCGAGACCTTTTTTTATACAGGGATCAAGGAATAAAATGCCTCCATTTCACAGCATGCTCCGCTCGCTGCCCCAGTAACATTACACACACAGCACAGGCCCACAGCTCTCTTGCACACACACTCATTCTTCTTTTTACAGTCTCTTCCCCACTCACCAATAAACACACACACACAAACTGTAATGTACACATGCCACGCACTGACACTCCCTATACTCCCCTCAGGGAAGCCGGCAAGGGGCGGCCGGGACTAAGGGGTCAGTTGTCCCGGGCCCATGAAGAGGAGGGGCCCAAAATTGGGTTCTCATTACATTGTATGTATTGGATGAGGGGCCCATTCAGTTGCATTTGTTCTGGGCCCACCCAAAGTTGTCAGCGGTCCTGGCTCCCCCAAACACACACAGACACACACTGCACACACACACACACATACACATACAGAGACACACCTTAATCCCCTTTCCTGCTCACATCCCATCCTCTCCTCTCAGGATAAAGTGCTAAATATGTGACATCGGAGTCACAAAGTGCACCTTTTGCATCTGGTACCATATCCTCCCAAAAGTGCATTTGTCTCAACGAACACCTTAGACTTTGACTTTTTGAAAGAAAAATGGTTTGAGCTGTCGAAGCCCCAGGGACACTATTTTAAGTGTGCATGCGTGCGTTTGGATATGCTTGTGTCTTTCCACAGGTGTTCATGTGTGCTGTCTGTAACTGGTGTGGTTGTCTGTGTGTGTGAAAGAGAGAGTGTGTGGAAAAAGTAAGTGTGAGAAAAGGAAGAGAAAGATTTTGTGAGTGTTGAGAGTAACGTGGAAGTGGAGTGGAGTGGGTGGGTGGGTGGAAGGAAGGGGAGAGGCGGTGAAGAGGGATTAACATCAGAAAGGGGGTCTTTGCGAAAGGGGGTCGTGCGGGGGCGGCACTCTGGTGAGAGCGGGCATTAGCATTCTAGGGGCGCCAGGCAGCACAGGTTTCGAGGGAGAGAGCAGCAGAGGGGGCCCTTCAGTCACAGGGCACTGGCTGAAGGTAATTGCTAATAGCTGTGCACACCTGCTGCTCAGGGGCCCCGGCGCTGCACTGAATGGAGAGAGAATGGAAGTGAGACGAAAGGGAAGATGAGGTATATAAGGTGCTGAAGAGAAGGGTTTGGGGAAGGTGGGGGAGGTGGTGGTGGAGGCGGGGTTGCAAAGCCATGTGTGTGTGTGCAGAGAAGGTGACAAAGGGAACCGTTACCCCGGGCCCAGGGACAGAGTGGGCCCATAATTGGGTTCTCATTACATTGTATGTATTGGGTGAGGGGCCCTTTCAGATTACTTTGTCCCGGGCCCATGCCAAAGCTGTCAGCGACCCTGTGTGTGTGTGTGTGTGTGTGTGTGTGTGTGTGTGTGTGTGTGTGTGAGAGCGAGAGCGAGAGCGAGAGATAAAGATTAGAAACGAGAAATGAGGGATGATGTGGAAGGCCAAAGAGAGGCAGGATGACTCACGGGCTTTGTGTGACCCTGCTCACCTTGCGTCCTTGTTAGAGCCAAGCAAAAGAAGTGCACTCACCAACACTGGAGAAAAAAATGAAAATAAGATATCAAACCTCATGACAGACTTAGGAGAGATCACTTATATTCCAATGCCTATTCCTAATTTCATTTTAACATCACCAACATTCTTTATCTTTCTTGTTCATAGGCAATCACAGTGGGACATTCCATCCTGCCGTGGTATAAATACTGTGTATTGTATATTATATATAGCCTTTTGGACTACTTTGACGACATGACTACTAAGTGTGATGATGTGCTATTGAAATATTTTTCATTGATTGATTGATTTTTCATAGTGCATGCAAAGAGGTTTATGACACAAAAAGCTTGTTTATTTTGCATTTTGATATTTTTTACTGAGAACAAAACCAGGCTTTGAGTGACTCATGAAAACTGAATCATCTTTCACAGTCTAAAGAAGAGCTTAAGAAGAACGTAAAATTATTGCTGTGCTTTAGGCCCATTTCTAAATGCCCCTCCAAGAAAGTGTTGATTGTTGATGTGATGCTCAAAGCCTTTCATTGTCCCGACTGTGCTGTCAACCAGATATATAAAAGGACCAGAAAGAAATACATCTAGTTTCTAAGGCATTGTCAAAGACAGTTGCTATCCAATTACAATACATGACAATATCTGCAGATTTGTTGATGTTTTGATGCGGTATGTGACAAACTCTCTGCCACCCTAGCAGAAAGAAATCACGTTTATGTCACTTGTCACCCATGATTTGGCAGTTTCAGTATAAACACGTCCTCAGGATAACTGGTGAAATCTTGCCGATGCATGAAGTCACTCCTCTGTAGTAAGACTGACGCCACCAAGTCAAGCAGCTGTCACTTTTGTTTGGAAACCAACTGCGGCGCTAAAACCCTGACGGGGCATGACAAGTTTGTGACATGTTTTCACTGGGGTGGAAAAAAAACTGGAGATACCGTAGTGTTGACGTAATCTGGAGAAAGTGACCCTAGGGCCAGAGTCACAGCATATCTAGTCAGCTTGTAAATAATTTAATATGATATATTGGCAACATTAAAGGGTGACAATGTTCATGACTTAACTACAGTAGGTCACAGAATGTCCAGCGATGTTCATGTTAGCAATACAAAATTATGAGTCTTCTTTGGGTTGTGTGCATTATCATGGTTCTCACCAGATGAATGTAGTTGCTACTGTACATATAGATACTGTATATCTGGAACCATTGAACACAAGCCAATGGGCGGTGCTGCAAGGTAGGCCAGAAAAAATAAATGGCTCTTGCTACGTTTACATGAGACATTTAATTAGGAATTTAAAAAAACCTCTAAATGTAGTGACTCGGGATTGCAGGTGCACATTTTCTGTGATGTGAAGTAGTAGTGAAGTGACTCTTTACGACAACAATGGAGGCTTGCATCTATTACGACCTTGTTTTCAAATCTACCACATTCATTCTAGAACAGAAATGAACAGTTTTGAAGACATTAATTGGTGGCAAGGATGTTTTAACTATGTACGATGTAATAAAGCCCTGCCATCTGAAAAATTCCCACATGTAGGCCTAGTGTGTGTGTGGAGTAGAACATACAATGATTTTTGGCCTGATTTTGGCACGGTTTGTCAGTCGCACACCTTTTTGAGAATTGGGCAGATTTTTAGCTCAATCATAGGTTAATTATACGTCTCCCATTTTGTAGTGTAAATGAGGTAAAAACAACCGATTTCACCCATGCTGAAAAGATTGCACAGTGTACAGTAGGCCTACACCCGTCTTAAGGTAGACTGACATTGATTTGGCCTTTGCCCCTTTCACAAACCAGGCAACTCGGCAGCATGCATGGGTCCTCTTGCAGGATGTGTTCTCTTGCAGGGGTGCTACTTAGTAATAATGAAAAGTCTTCTCAGCTTCAGAAGAGATAAAACAGAGACTATTTCTCTTTCATGCGGTTGCCTCACAATTTCTCATGTGTTTCATGATAAGACTGGAAGGAAATGGCCCTGCCGTGGCCAACCGGCGGTAGGGCACTTGCCTGCCATGCGGCTGACCCAGGTTCGATTCCCGGCCCAGGTCCTTTGCCGACCCCTCCTCGTCTCTCTCCCATTTCGCTTCCTGTCCACCTCTTACATTGTCCTGTCAAATAAAGTCGTAAAAAGATTTAAAAAAAAATCTTTAAGACTGAAAGGAAATATAAAGACCTATTCATTGGTGAGCCTTTTAGTATGCTGCATTTTACAACAGTTTTTTTATGATATGGATATTATCGTGATTATGTGACCTACTACAATTTATAGTGTGGTCTTCATAATTTCAAATTATAATTCAGTGTTATGGGAGGTTAAGGGGGCTGCAAGGATTTTATGTCTGGAAGGCAATGGCAAGATCCAAAGAATAAAATGAAGAAGAAGAAGACAAAAATGCACACATCTCACTTCAGCGCACACAGAAATTATTTATGAAGACATAAAGCCAGAAACCTTCTATTAAAAAGTTCCTGGCGGTCATCTTTCACAATGATATAATTACATTAATATTCCAGCGCGCTGTGCAGAGTTCACGGAATACTTCGAGGGGAGAGCCAACTGTAAGAGTAATAAATTTGTGTTAAAAATAATATACTGTGTATTTTCACTGTCAGCTTTCAGTTTTCTTTAGAGATGTACAGGATCCAAGATCCGGTTCCGGATCCGGCAGGATAATAGGGTTTTTCACAGGATCCGGATCCGGTTCCAGGATCCAGGATCCGGTAGCCGAGGCTTTTCAGTCAAAATAGTTTGAGCCAACGTGATAAAAAGGGCCCACGTGTGCGAGTAGGCTATGTGTTTCAACCCTTTCGTAGGATCCGGTATCCGTATCCGGTTCCGGATCCAGCAGGATCTTAAGCAGTGGATCCGGTATCCGGCAGGATCCTAAAAATCAGGATCCGGTGCATCTCTAGTTTTCTTATTATCTGAACATTCCATGTTCCCATTGTTCCTATTACCAAATGTAGGTTTAACTTGCACTTAAACATTTCTGACATTATTGCAAATTCCCCAAACCTCTCCCTTGCTAGGAACCCATCCGTCGGTCGGTCTACTCTGTCTGTCTGTCCGTCTGAAAGGCTTTCTTTCAATTGTTGTTCCCTCCTGTATCCACAAGGTGGCAGACACATCTTGTCCGTCTGTTGGACTTGTTATACTAGACTAGCTTACAAGTACATACAAGAAAAAAAGAGTAATCATGTAACTTGACCCAGGTGTGTGTGTGTGTGTGTGTGTGTGTGTGTGTGTGTGTGTGTGTGTGTGTGTGTGTGTGTGTGTGTGTGTGTGTGTGTGTGTGTGTGTGTGTGTGTGTGTGTGTGTGTGTGTGTGTGTGTGTGTGTGTGTGTGTGTGTGTGTGTGTGTGTGTGTGTGTGTATGTGCGCAACAGATGACAGACAAACAAACAGTAAAAAGTGGCATCTACTGTCAACTTCATCCAAGGGCCGTAAAAGTCCTTTGAGGCCGTATTGTGAACACAAACCAGGATTTATCCCTGCACTTTAGGCCAATATTGAAGGCAGCCACCTTTAAAACAGACCTCAGCCTGTCTAGTTCCCCTCAATATAACGTATCGGTATTGTCAATGTATTTTCTAAGATTCCTTCACAAAATATGTCATATTTCATGTGAAGCTGCATAACATTCAAATTATATCGGGTGCCGGATTCAAAACGACCCTCAAGACATAGGTTCCCCAGCCCTCTTAAACAGTGTAATCTGTGTGATTGAAGATACAGAGAGTACATATTGGGGCACAGTGTAAGTGAGTTTGAAGATATCACTACTTTTTAAAGCTAAAGATAGCTCCATGCACCGTCCTAGTATAACAAGGGCCCTGACATTTAAAAGAGGCAAGGGAAGTGTTGAGCTACTTTGAGCTTTTTTTAAAGAGCTTAACAATAGCAATGTTTTCCAACTTCAAGGTAACACTGTTCCCAATGAGCCGTTGGATATCCTAAATCCAATACAAAAATAGAAATGTTTTCATATCAACTGAATATGTTATGTAGTGTTTTGACACCTATAAAGTTAATTTTAAAACAGATTTGTCACTTAAATTTCATTGGAGAGATATTAAGAAATATCACTTTTTATCAGTTTTGTGGTTTTTGCCCCTGTCATTTCCTGAATCTTTCGCGTATCAGTGTTCTAAAATGTTCAGCAATGCCTACACTGCAGTTTGTGTTTGTGGGACATACAGAACGTCCCCGAGGGAAGTGGGACACGGGCCAGGCTTAAGAAATCAAGATTTTAGCGTACATGACTATATTCTTCTGCAAAGGACTTGGTTTAAAATATGGAAGTTCATTATGTGGGTTATCAATTGACCGAATAGGTTTTTCAGAAAGGTTAGCCAAAACCAGAAGAAACTCAGCAGGTTTATTCCTCTTCCATTTCGAGAGGTCTATTCCGGGAGGAGAACCACAGGAGGATTACTTTCAATAATACAAAAAGTTCCTATTCAGCAATAGCTATATCTGGGCGACACAAAGGGGCTTTGTGAATGAAAAACAGCACAAAAGTGCTATTGGAGGAAAACTGTAGAAAAACGAATTCCCGTCTATGCCGCATTAAACAATAAAATCACCTGAGAGCTGCTTTCTTTCTATTCGATTATTAGTCTCACAATGAAGCAATCCATAGTTGCAAATGATTCATTATTCCATTTAAAAAAATAACTTCCCCCTCCACTCGTAGCAGTAGGCCTATCAACTGAAGCTGCAGGGTTAAAGTATGACTCCTAGGCATTGAAGTAATGAAACATGAAGAAGGAGGGTCCAGGGATTTTGTACAAAGAGACACTGAGGGTTTTTTGGGAGGGAAGTGATCCAGTCATCCATGACAGAATCAATGTCATTGAATTTAGTCATTGAGTGTTCATAAGAGAAACCATGGAAATTGTGCTGTGAAGATGAATGGGCCAAACAATAAGCAGTCCTCTCAATCGATAACAAGATACAATTACACAATTGGGCTTTTGGTTACACAGCATGGACCAAAAAACATTTCTAAAATCATTGGAACCTGTGTGCTGCAGATGGTTTTGAAGGGACTTGTGGTATGACAGGATTTCATTTTACTCCCCCCTTTCCACTGCATTGCTAAGTCTGATAACATGTAAAGACTTTTATGAATACAAACTACAGAATCAATGCCATGCTGTACAACCGTGATATAATTTTTGTTTGCGTCACAAGTTTACCAAGGTTCTCAGAATAAAGAATAGATCATAGTGTTTACAAACTCTGTATGAGCTTATTGATAATAATCACACACTTTGGGAACAATAAGAGACATACACATCTTATTAGTCACCTGCTATAATAAATCTCTAAACTGGAGAGCATAAGGTTGGATATAGTCATGTGTTTTATGCTCTAAAAAGACAGAACTAACAGAATAGTTTGCTGTGACGGTAACTGCCTGATCTCTCTCTGTATGCTCATAGCACACTATCACCACAAGAGGGCAACATGTGACAGCAATAAAAATACCACAAGCTCCTCTCCTTGTCTGCAGCTGGACACTTTGAACAGCATGATGGCAATCAGAAAATACTCAGTAAAATGTTGCAGTTTCAGAGCTTTCAAAAAGATCTTTACTACATGGTTTATAATGTTGAATTGTATCTCATTCATTTATTTGTATAAATGTAGACAACCGTCATGTTTTCCCCCAAAATAAAACAATTTCCATTTGTAACACAAAAGCAGAGCTCGGTTAATAATAGTACATGTTGTCTAAATGGAGATATCTCATTATATCAGATGCGGCTTAGACCCCTCCGTATTCCCCACGGTTTCACATGCTGAAGCCCAAAAATAGAACTTCAAATGCCGTCTTTTTTGTCATTTGATGTGGCATACAGTACCTCATACGCACAAGCTCTGTCTTCTTCAACGCTGCCATAGTTGCCATGACGAAGTCGTTGATTCATAAAAATAATTGAATCTGAGGTGTTACATGACAGTGTTTACGTGACGTCTTACCTCGAAGGCAGTTCACATCAGGGTCAACTTATTTAAAATACAGATGGGAAAAGTCAGCAAATAGAAAAGTAATGATGTGAACTGTAGTAGTGAACAGGGAGGGAACAACGTGATATATTTATAGAGAGACACAGCAGTGTGGACAGAGAGGCAGACAGGAAAAGAGGATAAGCCATATGGACAAACAGATGGCTAAGATGAAGAGAGAGCAGGGACCAGAAAGATGTACAGAGTGCTTGACTGACTTGACTGTTTGAGTGACAAGTTTACTAATGATTGACTGGTTGACTGATTGTTTGCTTCACTGATTGATTGCTGACAGTTCTTCTCTTTTTTTGTCATGATTCCTTCCACAAAATTAGCTCCTGAGTGGAAAGAGGAGACTCAGCCCCCAAAACGTGACGAACAGAATTCACCTTCCATGTCTGTCATTTCATAGAAATCATGTAGCCTATGTACTGTGGTGTCTCCACTGTGGGCCTTGAGCCTGTAATGAAGTTTATATTTCTATCATGTGATAGTCCATATGTATGTTGACTCTGAGCTATGACTTGAAGCTGGGCATGGGGCTCACGGATGACATCCCACGTTTTCTTTAATGATACTGCCTCCTGTAACTTTTAAAATGGAGGGTCTACAATCCAAAGTGTAATGAACAACTATAATCCAAAAATACAGTAGGCCTAGTGTTATCGTATGGATATCTACTCTATGCAGGGCATGGCTAAGAGATGGGTCTTGGTTGTCAACAATCTAAAGAGTAATGAACAAATATAATCCCAAAATACAGTATTGTGTTATCTCATTGGGTATCTGCTCTATTGCAGGGCATGTCTAAGAGATGGGTCTTGGTTGAGTGAGTTCCTGGCGTTGGCAGCAGACCCTGCCAAAGAGTTCACGTCTCAACAGAAGGGCTGCTGCATATGGCTCCCGGCTGAAGACTACGAGCGGCCGGCCAAGTCCGCATGCATCGTCCTGATGAGATATCACCTTTTCGCTGATCACCATGTGCTCCCCTGGGGAGACGGCTGAGGTTTCAACATCCTGTCATCGTCGTGGCTGCGTGGGACCCATTGAAGCGGGGGAACAAAGGACTTTTTTTGTTGTTTGTTGGTGTGTAAACAAGATAAATGACGCAAACAAGGAACAAAAGGGTTTTTCTTTTTGTTAAAAAAAAAAGCCCAAATGCGAATGCTGGGGAAAAGAAAGGCAACCGTTGGTAACTAAGGGTGGTAGCCTATTCATTATTAATTTGCTCTCAGGCGGTCAAACAAAACACAGGATATTGCCAGGTAGTATGTCTTTGTATGAAACAATGAGGTTGCTTTTTCAACTGAAAGTGACCTGTCGCTGACTGCAAACCCACATATCAAGTTGCCCTCCCATGGGGGAAAGTGATGATCAAGTCTCATGACTTGGTGGTGATGCTACACCAACGATGCCTTGGAACATACAGAGTGTTTGTTTTAATGTGTGAACTGTTTACAAAGAGAATCAAAATCACATGGAATCTTGTGAATCGCTCAACTGTGTTTTCCACAGACGTATCAAGCTTTGGGGCTTGTGCGAATGTGACCTAGATAAAAACATAGATCAATGTGTTTGTTTCCAACTGCATTTACAGTCTTTTTTTTTTTTTTTTTTTTTCTTTTGAAACGGCAGTCCAAGTGTTGTCTTTTGTACCGGTCCAGTGAGAAGACTGCTCGTGCCAGTGTAATGAAACCCTACACAAGGTATGATGTATATTTCATGAAGCTGTTACTCTACTGGAAAAGAACAATGCTTTTATCTCTCTGAACGTTACATGCAAGTTTGCAAAAGGCTCTTTTCCACTGCCGGGTTTTCTGGTAAGCCTACAGCTCGAGACAGCATAGAGACTCGGCCGCCACTTTTTGCTTTACGATTGAGCTGTGTCGTGCACAATCGAAAAGCAAATAGTGGCGGCCGAGTCTCGCTGTAGGCCTACCAGAAAACATGCAGTGGAAAAGAGAACAAAGTGGATTCAAAATGGCACATCTATTATTTTTACATGGGTAGAACCCTTCCTATTCCTGTCAGATGATAAGAAAGATGTACTTGTTGAACTTGTTGATATAACCTGACATGAATAGCCTACTTCCAATAAGTGAGCAAATTTATTTTGGAGATTTGCTTTTTGCTTTTTGTTTTTTTCCTCTCCTTCTCACATAGTACACACTCAGAAAATATGTCAAAATATGTGTATGAATTGGCCCTATGTGTTAAATGTTTACAATATTTTCTATCCCAGTAATTTGCATATGCCTACTATAGTGTGCTATGAAGTTCATATGTTTTTTTCCCTCCTTGGTCAAGACCTTAGCTACATTTTTAGATAGAGCAATTTTCCCTAGATTGCATTACATACCCAAAAAGTGACAGTGTAGGCCTTTACAACAAAAACGCCAAGGTGAAGGTTGGTGAGTTATTAAACAAAGCTATTTTTAAGTTCACCTGCGATGTAATATAATGGTGTCCAATACACATGTTACATTAAGCTGCCACTCTATATCAAGAACAAATTTCTGTTACTATTTTATGAGAAAATGCAATGGCCTGGAGCATTGTGCTGCGACATTCCACAGTCAAGGACACTCCAGAGTCCTGTCACGGATGGGGATGCAGGAGGAGAGTCCATACTGTATTTACTGTCCCACCCACATTCTTGCAACTGGGGCGCAAACTAGTCACCCCTTTAATCATGTCCTACTTCCAATCCATTAGGCGAGTGATTCCTAAGCAGGAATGTAGGCTTTAGAACCACCTAGTCCATGTCTGTGCACACCTATGGTAGGGGATACATGAAAAAAAAGAAAACACATGTATGGAGCATAGTCATTGGGATAAAAGATCTGGTAGCCTATACGTAGTAGCCTGATTATCATCGACTTTCAAATCTCTTCAAGACTTGGTCTGACCAAGATCATATCAATTAATGTTTCCCAAATGGCATGGTTGACCCGCCTCCCTAGGTTTGCCACTGGTTGACCGTTTTTTTTCGGGAGATCAGAAACGATATTTGCATTGCTCTCGGCCTGACTTAGAAGCATCACTGAAGGTGTGCGTCACTAGGAGGGCGTGGCCTGGCTAATACGTAGAGCTTGAGTGAGGGGGTGCTCATGGCATGACAAAAAGGCTTATGGGATATGCAAACCAAAACAATGTTGCGAAACACTGCAGTAGACCACAGGTTCCCTTTTCCGCCCAAGTGGACCTAATGGAAGGCACAATGCGGCGTGGCATTAAAGAATATTGTGCCTATGGGAAATAGGAGTTTTATATATAAATGAAATGTTAAAACAATTTATAATGAAATAAGTTGGGTTAGGGTTATTGTTATTGTTATGTAATGTTTCAAGTGCCCTGCAATTTAAGTTTCACAGCCTCAAAGGAATTAGCTTAATTTTGCTTGCATTTTTTTTTTGTAATGTTGTGTAGAATGTGCCCGTCGGGGGTAAAAAAACAAACAAAACAAAAGTGTGTTCCAATGCATTTATATCAAGAGCTTGACAGAGAATAGTGCTTTTATTGTACCAATTGAATTGGTGGGGTATTGCACTGCCCTCCGTCTACAGTGCTGTATTCCCTGTAGGTGGTACACGGGACCATTAGTGGACCGAGTGCGTCGGCCTTGTTGAGCCAAAGGTACACATATAAATTTTAGTCTGTCTTTATTGCAACAATTGGCGAGGGATGCCCTGGTGTATTGCAACCTGCCCTTGTCCAATATGGGAGAGTAGAGGGAGCCTCTGTGCAGCAAGTCTGAGCGCTGGAACCTCCAGACAGCTGATCAGTCGAGTGAGCCAGTTTTGTCCAGATGTAATCTCGTGGCAGCCCACAGCAGCTCCGTACGGTACGCCATTCAGACAGCGGGAGGGAAGATGGCAGCTCAATTAGTCTAGATCTCATTGGATTGGAGAGAAGGGTTCCCATCTGGCAAAAGTGGGTTTTGCAGTGTAAATCAACTTGAACCATTTACTGCAAACTGTGTACAAGTGGCAATGCAATGCAGTCACATCATCGTTCGTATCACTTGTGGAAGCATCATTCCCATCCTCTCTCCTAATCCAACCACCTGTCTTAACCCATTTTAGCCTGATGACACGTATATGTTGTTTGACCTTTGGTGCCTGGAGACACATATAAGCTGCATTCAGGCTCTTGAGATTTTAGCTTTTTTAAATGAAGATGTGGGTATGTTACAGCTGAATGAACACATTCTAATGCAATATAAGGGTCTTAGGGTTTAAATGCAACTTATTTCATGTTTTTATGTGCATCAGAGGCTAAGATATTTAGGTATTTATGGGCTGAGGGCAACTTTCCCAAAAGGGCATTCAGCAGGCGTTTTTTATTGGTGCTTTAGGCATCAATGGGTTAAGACGAGCAATGCAGGCAGGCGTAGAGTCATATGCTCTGCCAGTACAATCAGACAAGGAGCTACTTTAACAATATTTACAGTGAGCATTAAATAACATCGTAACAGGTGACTAATCACTCTGATCCAAGATTTCCAGTTAATTTACTGTGTGTGGCTACTAAATATTAATAAATTAGAAATTATTCATAAAATAATAGTCTGATTTTTTATTGTATGTTTATTTTTTGTCATTTTCATTTTGTACAGCATTAAGTTTGAAAAAGGCACGCATTTATTTAAATGTCTTCTAAACACTGAGTGTTTGGAATGTTGTTTTTGTGCGGAGCATGTTATTGTGGGAAACTCTTTACCATAGTGTTCACTTGACGGTAATTCTAGCTGTGTGAGAAGAGAAACATGCCTTCCTGTCTCATTTTCTTTCTCATTAGACGTTTACCTGCGGGCTGGGTTTGGAACTTGTTTGTGGCTTCGAGATTCCAGATATTTACTGCGATGTAGAAATAGATTGTGGCTTGCGGATTGCATCTTCCTGCATGCATGTTATTTCTTATTCTTCACCTGTGTGAGTGAGTGACACCTGAGACGCATGACATTTGCCTTGCTAATATTTGCCAAACCTTTTGTGGGGGGGAACAACAAATACCAAAAACAGGACATGCAGGGCCTAGAGATGATCTTTATTCAGCAATGATGAACACAAAATGCACAGGATTTATGTATAAATGTGTGTGTGTGTGTGTGTGTGTGTGTGTGTGTGTGTGTGTGTGTGTGTGTGTGTGTGTGTGTGTGTGTGTGTGTGTGTGTGTGTGTGTGTGTGTGTGTGTGTGTGTGTGTGTGTGTGTGTGTGTGTCTTTTGTCTGTGACCTATCAGTCCTTCCCTTTCATATGACACTCATTCTTTCACTCTGAAATACGTCATGATTTGGAAAACTGAATAAAGCTGACTAATTAGCAGATTGGGTGCACTCATCATTAGAAACCAAAAACCGATGTGAAATGCTATTAACAGAGCACCATACGGTACTTTTACTATTGTGAGGGTAATGGCTGCTTACCATTTTTGGTGCCATGTCTCTTCATTCTAAGGAAACACTACCACAACAAATTAGTTTTGAGAAGAATCATCATCATCAAGTACATGTTATGTTTAACAGAGCACCATACTTTTACTATTGTGAGGGGAATGGCTGTTTACAATTTTTGGAGCCATGTCTCTTCATTCTAAGGAAACACTATACAACAACACAATTAGTTTTGAGAGGAATCATCAAGTGTTGATAATGGGTTTCTCGGAATAAAAACAAAGACATCACGTCCCCTTCTACTGCCTTCCTCTGTTAAATGGCTGGTGAAGAAATAGAACAAAAAGACTGCTGCTTTGCTGCTGTGGGCCTCTCTCACCTGTTGAAAAACAAGAGCGGGCCCGAAGGCACAAACACATGCTTTGCAAATACGCCACAGTCATTGTGGCTCCCCACGCAACAAGGCTCTTGCATCAAAAACGTAGCCTATTTGTGTGAACCAATTGTACTCTGCAGTAATTACACATCTTTGTCCTATGCTGAAATGTCGTCAGTTTTAACAAATAAAGCTTAATATAAAGTGAGAGGTTCCACAGTGCAGACTTTGTGAACCCTGTTTTTGTGTGTGCAGGGTTCTTCAATAAATGCTAATTAATGGCAATGCAAAGATCCATATAAGAAAACAATGCCTTTGTCACAGTGGAAATTAGTGCCAACACAACTTACGGTAGCTAAAGAGGCTACAAACACACCACCACCTCCACTGAAACGGAAAGAAAGGGCAATTTAGGTCCTGTAGTAGGCTAATGATGGCTGCCTTTTCATGCACGGTGTATGTCATTAAACATTTAGCGTGGACTCCCTTCGAGCCCAGCTCACATGGCAGCAAACTGTTGATATACACCTACCTCCTGTGTTGCCAGATGTGTCTGATCAAATCCCGCCCAAAAGGTGCTCAAAAAACTGCCAAGACGCGCTAAATTCCGCCCAATTTCAACAAATTGCATTGATTTCTATGGGCATAAAACTTTAAAAAATTCAAAACTTGATTTCTCCCGTTTTTACCCGCAGACGGCCATCCCAAGCAGCCAAATTGGGCAGGTAACCGCCAAATCTGGCAACACTGTCTACCTCCCCCTGCTTAGTGTATACAGTACAGCGACAAGCACCTTGAAAAGGAATGTCATAAAACATCAGACATCTTCAACCGCTTAGTCATCGCTCATTTTAAAAGGCTGAACTCCAGAATACAGTCGCTGTATTTCTTATCTGTGCGCTGTATAAAAAAAAGCATATCCAATATTTGGGATAAACCCTAACCCTGGAACTCTCTTTAAATGTTAACACTTTGTGTAAAACCCTCACATGCATATCCAGCGATCACTCCAGCCAATTACTCTGCAGAAGTGCTCAGTCCGTGAGGTGCGGCTGATAAAGGAAGGAGGGAGGAGCGGTGCTTAAGGCTGGAGATGAAGAATAGAATAGAATTGGGTGCCCACTCGATGAGGAGAGAGGAGAGGAGAGGAGAGGAGAGGAGAGGAGGGGAGAGAGGAGAGGAGAGGAGAGGAGAGGAGAGGAGAGGAGAGGAGAGGAGAGGAGAGGAGAGGAGAGGAGAGGAGAGGAGAGGAGAGGAGAAAAGTGGAGAGGAGAAAAGTGGAGAGGAGAGGAGAGGAGAGGAGAGGAGAGGAGAGGAGAGGAGAGGCGCTGGCGTGACATACTGTACAAGGCCTCCCTCAGCAATCTGCGTCTATTGATGAGAAAAGACGGCTTGTGGTAGAAAAAAAATGTATTGAAGTGGCCAAACACTGACACACCTACTCAGCTCTGCAAGTGCCACTGTAGTTACTTAGCACCGCAGTCTTCCCTGAGGAGAGAAGCAAGGCGTTAGAGCTTCTCAGCAGGGCTGGACTGAGGGAGAAATAGGGCCCAGGCACTTGACTTAAAGGGGCCCCCTCATAATTAGCAACGCAGAACTGAACACCTATTGTCAGAAATGTAAATAAATAAATAAACAAAACATTTTGCGTTTCTGAAAATAGGGGCCCACGAGGGTGCGGGGCCCACTGGGAAATGCCCGCTATGCCAGATGGCCAGTCCAGCCCTGTACTTAGCACTGCAGTCTTCCCTAAGGAGAGAAGGCGCTAAAGCCTATTCATAGATACTGTACATGTACATGGAGCATTGTTGTGTCCCATGGCCAGCACATAGTCTCTACAGTACGTAGGTGGTTAAATAGGTTCGGTCCACCTCTCTGTGTGCGTGTGTCGGGTCATTGTATTACATATGTGGAGGCTGCAGCTGGACTGCACCTGATCCGCTCACTCGCCACTCACGGATCAAATCAGAACCGCACATGCACATGCACACAATCGCGTTCTGTCTTTTACACACTACACACATGTGCACGCACACGCACGCATGCACGCACGCACACACACACGCACACACGCACAAACACATAGTGTGCCAATCCATCAACAAAATACAGTAGAAAGCCTTGTACAAATAGAGCGCTAGAGAGTATCATCTCTGAAAGTGCTGCTGGTCGACATTGTGTTATTACTTGAACAGCTTAGAGAGGGGGAAAAAACATTCCCATTCTGACACTGAAATGAAACTATTCACTACACTAAAGTACAACTGGGGTAAAACCTGTCATTTTGGTTATTGCTTCAGTTGTCATTTTTTAAAGAACACAAAAACTGCAGTTTTGATTTAGTTATCTTTCCAAGGCACCGCCAGTGTTGTCCCATTTACGGATGGTTATGCCTACCTCCCACATAGGCTACTAACAGTGAACTTTTTTTATTATTTACTTTTTTTTCGATTTGCATATTTTCACTTGTTTTAGCTTCCCGTGTCACTCCTTTGGCCCCAGCAGGATGTAGTAGGCTATACTGGCATGGATTTGGAATATAAAGAAGGTAGCTCTCTTTGATCCGCCAAAAGTAGAGCAGGTTGGAGAGGATGACGCTGTCCTACATGTGCTCCAGCCAAATGAAGTAGAGGGTAGATGGCGTGCGCCACTCGCCATGGCAACAGCGCACTTGAGCTTCGTGCTTGGTTATTTCTTATAAATAAACAATTGCATGATGGTAATATATAATCACTAATAACTAATGTGCAATACAGGCCTGTACTGTACTTCTGCTCCATGAGACATTAGTATGACATGGTATTTCTTGAATTTCTTAGATGTGGTTTACACATACAGTATATGGATATTTTTGAAAACTGATTGGTTTTTGGCCTTCCGTTTACACGTAAACAGAGTCTTAAATCTACTTAGGCTATCAAAAATCCGGCTTTAAATATAGGCCTATCCCATTTAGGGGGCTAAAATGCTCCTGTTAATGGAGTTTTTATTTTTATCCGCATGTTGCCTTTACACATAAACAGATGAAAAAAAAATCCACATTTTAAAATATCCAGATACGTGTAAACAGCACCTTAGTTTTATCAGAATATCTCTATAAAATGTTTTCTCTGACAAATATAAATCATGGCCCTCCTCTGAGCTGGCTGCTACGTTGTGGCTATGGCCGTAACTACCACTGAGGACACAGAGGTCATGTCCTCAGTATTTTTTTTTTTCAGAAGTATAAAATGTATCTATAATGAAAATCGATGTATGATCAACAATGATAAATTCCATCTGTATAAACCACCCCCATTTATCCTCAAGACAATGATTAGTGAAAACGAACTCAGGAGTTTGACTGAAGAGTTTGAAGCATTCTAAATATACAGTATGCAGTACAGCACGCAGTATTCAACCTCGGTATTTGAAAATGTCGCGTTACGGCCCTGTTTGTGGCACGCCCAAATGAAGTACTGAAGGCTATTAGCTACTTGACCTTTCTTACCATCACTCTTTCACGTGATGACACACACCTAACTGTGTCTATTTGTAGAAGATTATGTTCACCCTAACTCTGTGTAGGTGTGTTCCTGGTAGCTTTAAGCCCATTGGGAAACTCCAACTCCCATTGTCATTGTGACACAGCACTCCACAGCACACAAGTGAACACTGCACACTGCACACAACGAAATTGCATTTATGCCTCACCCGTGCAAGGGGGCAGCCCTCAGTGGCGCCCCATGGGGAGCAGTGCGGTGGGACGGTACCATGCTCAGGGTACCTCAGTCATGGAGGAGGATGGGGGAGAGCACTGGTTGGTTGTTCCCCCCACCAACCTGGCGGGTCGGGAGTCGAACCGGCAACCTCTGGGATGCAAGTCTGACGCCCTAACCGCTCACCCATGACTGCCCTTTACCTAGGCTACATGCTATACTGGTCTTGGCTTTGCTCCAATGACTATTACATAGTTCAGCAAATACTTGAGGAACACTTGGCCACCAAGTGCACATGGCACATGCACGCTCTTCAGGCTCCGCCATGCCGTGATGCAACATCTTCGGCTCTGCTACACTTGCTCAGGAAAAGAGCTTAATCAGGTACATTCTGAGTTTTCCCTGGCAGGGGAACTCCACCCACTTTGTCGGGAAGCAATGAACTTTGAGCATCTCCAACGGTCCTCGGTAGAGGCGTGTTCAAGGCAGTGACGTGGTTTAAGCAGGGACGTTCTATTGGGACTAAGAAAATGTTTGGTTTACACTTTGGCTCAGCCTTTTCTGCCCTCGACCAGTAGCAAACCAAGGGAGGATGGTCAACCATGCCGTTTGAGAATGTTAGTTGTTATGCTCTTGGACAGACCAGGTCTCGAAGAGATTTGAAAGTCATGATGCACACTGTATGCTGCATGCATGCACGCTGTCCACAAGTCTCGACAGAGTCCAAATACCAATGCAACACAGAGGATAACGGTCTCACAACTAAGCTACAATTTCCTGTTACATTAAATGAGATTCTTGTTGGATTCTAAAACACAACAAACCATTTCCTAAGGCCTATGGGACATGTTTGTGTAATGTCCAAAAGGACTGTCCAGTTTTGTTTTTTCTTTAATTACAGAGTGCAGATTTTGACTCAGGGAATTCTTTAATTAAAGAGCTTAGTGAACAGTGTCGAAACCAATCCCTCGTCGATTCCACACACCTTGAGGATTGCTAATATTCTTTGTATAGCTGTATTGCTAAGGAGTTATATATACTCTCAATTGCCTAGACTTACTGACGAACATATTATAGCCTATATGGTAAAGTCACTAATACTGGCAAATCCTAACTGGACCATACTATAAATGTCGAAAATTAAAGACATTTTGAGAATCTTTTAGGACAATTTTAAATGTATGCAATTTTGTTTTGTTAGCCTACTGTGTGTTTATTTCGAGCAAGAGTGGACAAATATAATTCATAAGCAGTTAATATGCGAATATGCTGAGGAAAAAAGGAAAAGGGCAAAACCTGTGTGCTGGATAACAAGACGGCATCACAACAACAGCAGTGACAAAAAAAAGGCCAAGGAGCGCGCCGCTCAGGCAGGCAAACAGTGGGAACTCGCTGCACCACAAGGCAACTATTTGCATATTCCTGGCCCTCCTGTTGTGTTCACTACTAATATATCTTTCTAAAAGGCTTGCCACCTCTGTATCATTAGAGCTCGGGATGTGACTGCCAGTTCGAAGCATCATGGAAGAGGTACGGTAAGAGCTGGGTCGGAGTTAGGATTGCAACATACCTAGCCTGCATAATGGGTTTCGGTTGGTATATTGTGCAATTTTGCCAGTGGGATTATGCCTCCTCTGCACTGTAAAACCTTATAAGTTGAGTTTACTTACAAAAACCCAGAAAAGTGGTTGCCCTAGAAAAACTAAGTAATTATGAATGATTAAACTTACAATCTTTTGTGACCTCAACTGTTGTATATACTCATTATATGTAAAAGTTTAAGTTAAATGTACTTAAGTCCAAATTGATTAAACCTACCATCTTCCACAGTAGTAACTGTTTACTGTGGCCACACCACAGTTAGTTACTGTCACCCTACCCACACTACCATGATCCCGCCCCTCCATTCATCACCACAAAAGAGGTAGCTACCATGTTATTGTGGCACCTCCCATTCCTCACCATGACTGAGACAACTGTGGCATGGAACCAGTCCATCACACTGCTCTATTGTATTAATAGACCAAACTATCCATAACCATTGAGAAATTCAAGATTCTGCAGTATGTGCAATATTATTACCATTTAATTATTGTAATCTCCTGGATGATAGTACATTAACCAGTGTGCATAGAATACTCTAGTTGAGCATAATTAGACAATCCTGAAATGTCAAGTAAGCAACACACCAAAAAGGATACCTGCTACCACAATACTCACTACCAACTAAATACCTAGCCAGCCAACAAACCAGTCCACCAGCCAACCAAAAGAGTCAGTTGTCAGCTAGCCAGCCAAAGAGCCGGCTAACCAACTAACACTCAGTTAGTCAGCCAACTAACCAACAAACAAGTCAGTTGTATGGCTAGCCAGCTAACAAACCAGCCATACAGTCAACCAAAAGAGTCAGTTAGCCAGCCAACCAGCTGGCCAACAAACAGTCAATTGGTTGGTCAGTTAGCTCACTAACCAACAAGCCGGACAGAGAGCCAGCGAACCAGTCATTTAGGCAAGCAACTCAAGCATTGTGACAGTCTGAGTTTTTATAGAGGTGAAAGTTAACCATGTGACCAGAGTAATCAGGCATGTGGCAGCTGCAGGTAGTAATTCAATGAACTTGTAACAGTCCTATGTACTCAAGTGAGGGCAGGTACTAATTGACAGGTTGATTGGGCACTACCATTGTTCCTGGTTGATGGTAGGCAATGTCAATTATTAAAGAAAAAGAAAAGAATGCCGCACACTCTGCTCCATGTTTTAATGGTGAAGTGACGTTTTGGCCGTCTGGCCTTCTTCAGTTTGAAGAAGGCCAGACGGCCGAAACGTCACTTCACCATTAAAACATGGAGCAGAGTGTGCGGCATTCTTTTCTTTTTCTTTAACATTTATATGCTCAGGAAGCCAGCACCTCAAGAAAGACTTTATTGGTGTGCGATACCTCTTTTTTTCTAAAGGCAATGTCAATTATGTCATGCAGCATTTGACTTTCAATTGTGCAATGGCACTTCACAAGATAGCCTAATTTTACTAGGTGGCAATATTCTGATTTAAAATTGGATGCTGCAGCGTGGCCATATTGTCAGTTGAAATTTGAAACGATCTGTTAACATGAAACACACTGCAGGAATACATTCAACTGCCCACATCTGGGTAGAGGCCAGTTGGTGCAGCCTGAAGAAAAAGAGGCGGGGTCATAACCAAAACTTATGAATTTAATCCATTCAACTAAAACATATTCATCTGAACAACTATTTCCTCAAATAAGTTGTCAATACTCAGTATTCTTCAGAAATGCCATCAAACTTCTATTTTTTAGTGCATTTTAATTAGTCTTGGTAAGTACATTTGATGTCTGGGTTTACAGTGTGTGGTAAAAATTGATTCTGTGGAAACGAAGCATGTGAGCAGCATTTAAGAAAACAACAAAGACTTGTTACTGCTGTGGCATTCAGGGCACAGGGTTGTGGTGTGTGTGCGTGCGTGCGTGCGTGCGTGCGTGCATACGTACGTGCGTGCAAGAGAGAGAGAGAGGGGGGGGGGGAGACCTAAGAACAAAGAGCAAGGGTAATACAATGGGTACATCCTACAATGATCCACAACTTTCACTGAAAACAGATTTATAGGCATATTCTGTGTGCATAAAAGAGAAGGTTATCTTAAAAGTCATTACAAAATCAATGCAGCATGTTGGCAATATGTAGGCCTGTGCATTGTATATGGTATGTAGGCCTACTGTATGGGATAAAGTAAGTTTAGGTACTTGGTGTTTTGCAGCAAATACCACAAGTGCATTGTATGTTTAGGGTTACATCAAATATTAAACTGAGCTTGGACACTTTTTCAGACAAAATAAGGTCTGAAGATTGCTGGTAATTACTGGTGATTTAACGAAGACATTTCTAAAAATATTGGTAAATGCACTGTAAGGTTTAAAAGGCCACCACATTCCTTGTTTATTACAAAACCTTTCCACATGATTTTGGGCAAAAACACATTAACAAGGTTTAACCTGGGGTTGAATAATCACACATTTTGTATCAGACAGGGTTGTTGGGTACAAATTCAGTGGTTGTACATGTGTAATAAAGTTTTTATGCAGCGTGACATGGTGCTTATTATACTAACAGTCTTGCCATTGTTTTTCTACATGCATGTCGACTGCATAATGCACCATAACCAATAGGCCAACCATGAGGACTGGGAGGCTGAGAGCTCAAATTGGATATATGGCTGTGTCCTGTTAAAACCTTTGAAAACTGAATAGTGCAACTCCTGCATATCTGTTGGTAGGCCAAATATTGAATGTTAACAACAGTATAGCCTATTTCAGATAATAATGTTTCAGTGGCTCCACTCCGTAGTAGATGTATGCATTCTAAATTAGAGGTGGAGTGTGCTTTAGCACTGCCAGAACAGGCCCTTGACCGAGCCCTCAGCAGCACTGTGTACTCCAAAGTGCTGTTGTTACTATGCAACACGTGCTGCCCAATATAAAATATAAAATCTGACCTTAATGCATGACATTGTGCACAGCCCCCCCTCTGTAAAACTGTCATGTGTATCAAAACAATGTGTGATGGCTCCTGTTTTAGGTCTTGGGGGGATAAACCTTATTTCCACAGAGGTTGGCACAGTATTAGCCTTTTTCCATGTTAAAGAAACAGCACCGTGAGCCAGCAGCCCATATAGCATGCCATTTTATGGACTGAAAGCAAAATGTCAGAAGATGTCACTTCTTCACACTGATCAATTGTGGCAACACGAATCAAAATAGAGGTCACCACTTTGGCTGCTAGGGACAAACAATAAAAGCATGATACTTTGATGAATTGTGGTTCAGGCGGCAGGGGGGGGGGGGTGCCTCACTAAGTGTACCATGTGTGTTGCTGACTGCATTATTTACTGCTAAAGGCACCTCTGACTGATGCGTTGGTTGATAAAATAAACACAAAAGAGAAGCGTGATCCGCCAGGAGGAACTTGTCCTTCAGGGCTCTGGGCTATGTTCTGAATGTCATTAGACGTATATAGGCTAAAGCTCAAAGTATCACCACTACCACGCAAGATTGGATCAATAATAGTCTGCAGGATACGCCTAAAACAAAACGCTATAGTCTTTAATGCACCGGCCGGGGTGTGGGTGGATGGACATGTGTGTGCGTCAGTGCTACTCGTCAGCTTTGGATAGGCACGGGACAAAGACATATGAAAGGGCCCCAAACCCAATAGATAGGCCTAAAATGGAATGAGGATCCAATTCTTGGCCCCCTCTCTCCCTGGGCACATGGCAACTGACCCCTTTGTCCTCCCTGTCGGCTTCGCTGGTGTGCGCAAAATAAACTTTGTTTACCTTCTCCAAAGCAGTTAGCATGGCGAATGTGCATTGATTATTTTATTGGCTACACAACAGGGGCACAAAGGTGTCGCGAAAGGTTTGCGGTGGATATTATTGGATATATTGGAGTCTTCACTGGAATCACTCCTGGTAAATTGGCCACTGTGTGTGTGCGCTTGTGTGTGAGAGAGAGCGTGAGAGAGGAAGGAGGAGCCGAACGCAGGGGGAGCGCGCCGTGGTGCGAGAGCATGCACACCGACGGGGGCTAATGGACAGAGGCAGAAGCCAAGAAGTCTCTGTTTTCACGTCTGCCTAACCTAGTCGCGGTTGGCAGTCACTCTGCTTGTCAAGTGAAAGGAAGTGGACGGCGGTGGCAGAACCGTATCTGAATATCAATGTAGAACTGGAGCACAACATATCCGGAGCTTACCGGGGATAAAAGAAGAAGTGGGGTCACAATTACAATATATTGCCCACACATTGCAAGGGTGAAGAAGACAACGTGAATTGTTTGACTTCAAGCGGTGACTATTGGGATAGTTTGACACCAGGAGAATGTCTCCGACTTTTTCCCGATGTATGATACTGGACTCGTTTGCCAGCATTCATGGCTATGACCATCTCTAACGGCAGAAGACCACGGAGAACTTTCTTTTGTTTGGCTCGTTAATGCGGTTTTTTGAAATGCACCATATCGTTTGTGGGCTACCAACCAGTCTTTGGATTAACTACTGACTATGGCGCAGCGCATTGGGTAAGTGGTGGTCTTTACCAGTACAGCCAATCAAGCACAGCATTGGCTTGAAATTCCCACTAATTTTCAGTATGCTGAACTCACCTATACGATTTGCTTCAAGTCTACCCTTATCTCAAAGTCGAATCAAGTGATGAGGACTAATAGTAGGATAGCCGAGGATGCGTCTCTAAACGCAGGACATGTCAAGGCTTGCACTTGGCTTCACGAAGGTGTTTTTGTATCACGCACCGTTTCCCAACGTTTCGTTTGTCTGAAGACAATCCATTTTCAACCTTATCCCCAGTAACCTACCGGCCGAGAGCGTGTCAGATTAATTCATTGTGGTGATGAAGGAGCCTGACTCCAAAGCTGCACTGGGGGCAGAGAAAAGTTAATCGGAAATGGTTACATTTGTGAATTGCGCTTTGGAGAATGTGGGTATACATTAGCCTCCCGTGGCTTATGTGAACAGGGCATTGTGGCTTGGTTGCAGCAGGGCTGAAGAATTGAAACTTGGGGT
>NC_085868.1:44485904-44508404 GCF_034702125.1 Engraulis encrasicolus
ACTGACAGCTGGGAAACTTTATCGTTTTCTCCACGGAGGAGGGGCCAGGAGGCGGGACGAGGAGACAAGCACAAGTGGAGGAGGCAAGGTCGCATATTGGGATGCACCCCATGTGTCCATGTACCCTGGCCGGCACGACCACTCAATAATCAGTGTCTTAATGTGGCTAAGCATGAAAAGTGTAAAGGTTCCTCCAGACGTGTGTTTTGTGTGCTGTACTGAAAATACACACACACACACACACACACACACACACACACACACACACACACACACACACACACTCTCTTTCTCTCCTTCTGGACGCACCCCCTTCTCTCCCTCTCTCTCTCTCCTTCTGGATGTGCTCTCCACTTCCTTCCATTTCATTTCTTGTCTTTTTTGGGTCAGTGTGCTCTTGTGTGTTCTGCTGAAGATTCGATCTCTCCCTTCCTCCACCCCAATGTCTGTCTGTCTGTCTGTCTGTCTGTCTGTCTGTCTGTCTCTCTCTCTCTCTCTCTCTCTCTCTCTCTCTCTCTCTCTCTCTCCCCTTCTCTCTCTCTCTCTTCTCTCTCTCTCTCTCTCTCTCTCTCTCTCTCTCTCTCTCTCTCTCACACACACACACACACACACACACACACACACACACACACACACACACACACACACAAAACACACACACACACACACACACACATTCTTATTTGCCTTTTCGTCCCGTTTTGGTAGTTAGTATTCCTCCGGTCATTTTGTGGGTCTGGGGTCATTGCATCAGCGTCATCAAATAGGGGATCATCTGTGTGCCGCATCGTCACGTCCACATGAGTGGAGATGGAGATGGAGATGAGGGCCTTTTGTGGTGGGAGTTGCCTCTTCCGTGGCTTACAGGTTCTGATGTAACAGTCTGCCTGTTATTGCCTCCCTCTCCCCTGTCCTGTGTGCCACAGTTAGATAGCCTGATTATCATCTGCTTTCAAATCTTTTTGAGACTTGGTCTGACCAAGAGCATAACAATGAATGTTTCCCAAATGGCATGGTTGACCTCTCCTCCCTTGGTTTGCTAATGGTTGTATGCTTTCCAACAAAGTGGGAGGAGTTCCCGATTTTTTTCGGGAGCTCAGAAACAATATTTGTATTGCTCTTGGCCTGACTAGAAGCAATGCTGAAGGTGTTGCGTCACTAGGAGGGCACGGCCTGGCTTACAGGTTTCTGATGTAACAGTCTGTTTCATGTTATGCCTGTTGTTGCAGCCTCTCTCCTGTGCTGTGCAGTGTGCCATAGTTAGCCATCATTACCTTGATGCATAACGGATAGCGGACCGTATTCAGCTTTGTGGAATTAAACACCCTGTCAACTACATACAACCATCGCCCTGCATCACCAGGGGATGCTGACAAGAGGTGGCAAATGGGTCAATTGTCCCGGGCCCAGGGAGAAGGGGGGCCCAGAACTGGGTCCTCATTACAGTGTATGTATTGGGCTGGGGGGGCCTATCAGATGCCTTTGTCCTGGGCCCAGCCAAAGCTGTCAGCGGCCCTGTGTATCACCACAGGAACCTGTGAAATGCTCTGCTGCTCTTTCAAGTCTCGTGCCATGTTGTACCTCTTCACGCATCCGCCAGCCAGTAGGCTACAGTACATGAATATTCTTTTTCGTGGAGCCAATTAAATTATGACACTCCCGCGGTGAGGTAATTTACCGTGAGTGGTCTCCTGCAAGTGAGTCCTGTGGCATTAGTTGGTCGATTTTAATGTTGCATTGTGATTTTTTTTCTCACTCATTCCAATGAGCGAAGCTCACTGGTGAGCAAATCCACTTGGCCATCTCTGGCTGTATTCATTCCTCTATATATACAATACATAAATGGGTAATCAATATTTCAGTAGCAGTCAGGTGGTGTTATCACTGCCAAAGCCACTATTGTATGAATTAAATTGTTAATATTATTGCTGGATTGTAAAGAAATGTTCATTTTATGTACAGTAAATTGTGCAATTAATTAATGTACCAACTCAAGTCAATAGTGACATTAGACATTAGTTGCTGTCATACTGCCAGCCTGACTTCTGCTCCTAAAAATGTCAATGGCCTGGCTGCATAGGCCTCTATTGCCTCTTTTCCACTGCAGGTCTTCTGGTAGGCCTACAGCTCGACAAAATATGACTCGGCCACCACTTTTTGCTTTTCGAATAGTCACAACACAGCTCAATCGCAAAGCAAAAAGTGGCGGCCAAGTCGCGCTGTGTCGAACTGTAGGCCTACCACAGTGTAAAAGAAGCATATGTGGTTTTCCCTCTCTACGTACAATGCATACAGTAAACACAGATGATACATTTGTGGTGGGGAGCAGGTTAAGGGCAGAGTCTTACCGGATTTGCCCTTTCTCTTCTCTTATTCTTAAAGTGCGTATTGAAAGTTGATTTTATGCTTGAATTCACACGTAATATTGGTTGGGGAGTATTTTTATGAGGTCTGTGAAAAAATCATGATCATTCACCATCCCCATCACCAGAAAAATAGATCAAAATACCGATTTGGGTTCTTTTACTTTCCCGCCAAGTGACGTAGCTAGAGGTTGCAGTAAACCCTTGTTACCAAGGAGATTACTGGACCTACTCTGCTCTGGTGGCTCGCAGAGGGCCGTGCTCCTGGCGGAAGGTCAGGTACGCCACTTGGAGGGAAAAGGGGTTGATGCAAGTCGCCTCGAACCCGGGGTGTTGCGTGAGGCAAGCTACGTTGGTCGAGGGAACTAGCTGCTGCACCAGCGACCAGTACGCCTCTAGCTCCCTACAACACATACTCTCCTCCGCCGACGGCATAGCCTCACAGTGTCCACAAGAACACCTACAACAAAACGGTTGACAAATGTACGTGGTGCTGCGAAATACTGCGAGTGCTTACTGAAAACAAACAGTTTGGTATTTTGCTGTTGATGATTACCACACTGTTTCGTAATTCTTAAATGTTGATGGTTGGTTGCAGCATTGCGCGCAACAGATTATCAATCGTACGACACTATTTTCATTTGTCGTCTGCAAGGTGCGCAGAAATTAGCAAAGATGTTGCAATGTCGGCCGTCACGAACATAAATTATTACACACTTAGCATTTAGTGACACAAATTGTTGACCTCAAAAGACAAGAGTATACTTATGTACTCAAAATCAATACAAAACGTACTCATAAATAAATACCATTTATTTAGATACGAAGGTAAGCGTCACTGATGTATGTAGGCTATATGTACAAATAGCATTAGCGACAATGCTATCACTCACCAGCTAGTTTGGCCAATTCGCCATTGATTTCCTAAAGCCCACAGCTCTACCTCCCTTCTCTGGCCATCGTTCCTGCCCCTAGAGGTATCCCTCTCCCTGCTACCCTGTCCCCTCTCTCTCCTCCTAGGTTCAAAATTGTATGGCTGTGGGCCATCAAACATACTGGCAACATTTTCCTCCTCCATGTTGAATGTTGTGATTTTTGAGGCGCACCACTGACGTATTGTGACGACTCAGTCGCCCTCGTCCTACGTCACGGGCGGCCACGCCCCGGTTTGGGCTTTGATGCTGGTTGTTACACTTGCAGTGAAAAAAAAGTTTTTATTATGATGTTGAATGTCGCATTTCTTTTCCCGATATAGATATAACACCACCCACGAACACAATGACCTATATTAGTGTTTAACCTGCACTAGACACTTTAAATGCCTCAGGCATACTTTTCCAGTTTCCACTAACTCAGTTGAGTCAACCAATTATTATACAGTCGTGCTCGCTGTTATTTTTTTCAGCACACCACATGGGCACTGCCCTGCACAGCACAGCGAGTCAGCATGGTCTAAGAACAAGTTCTACCTCACACAAAGAATATGCAAAGAGAATAGAGGCAAGGAAGAGTTTGGATTTGGTTTGCAAAGCAGACTCCCATCCTCGAAATAAACTAATGTCTAGATCCATTTTATTTGCTCAGTTCAGTGCAAATGTTGAACAGGTGGGATGGAATATATGATGTTGAGTTTAATTTTACTGAGTGTAGAATTGACTGACGGCTGCTGATCCCCAATACCTCTTGTTCATACATTGAGAAGAGGCTGACCGTTGCAGATGCAGAGGGGTTCAGCAAAGCTGAACAATTCTAAGACAGTGGTGGTGACAGAGTAGCCAAAATTGTGTTACAAAAATAGGAACAGTCATCCAAAGACAACCCTTCTACTCATTCATATGAAAGCAAGGAAATATTGTGTATTGCTAGGCCTATTTTTATAGAAATCATCCTTAATTGTCTATAATTTATATTCATTATAGGCCCTATGATTAAGAGGTGGTGATATATTCATATTATGATCTTTGTTTGTGTTACATGCACTGATGGGTTTGCATTTGTGCAGTGCACCCCTTGTGTGTTGTGTCGAAGTTGTCTTCCATCACTAGCGCATATTAATTTGAAGTGTGCCTTCTGCTAGTTAATTTGGCGGCTAACGACTCCGATGTGGCCCCACTTTAATTATGTGTGATGGCTCTACAGTACCTGTCCACAGTGGTCATGCTATCATCAGGCGATTTCTAGAGGAACCAATCCAAAGACTGCCATACTGTATTGCCTCACCCTGATGAACTCCTGAAGGGCTTAAACACATTGGCTTTATTTTCTCTCTCTATCCCTCGCGCACTCTCTCTCTCTTTCTCTCTCTCTCTCTCTCTCTCTCTCTCTCTCTCTCTCTCTCTCTTTCTCTCTCTCTGTATGAATAGACAAGCTATATTAAAAGCTTTTAATATTCAACTCCCTTCACAGCACTGCTGAAGTCCATCTGTATTTTCTTACTGCAGGAAAGGGACATCCAGACTGAAAGCCTAGGCCTACAGCTCGACATAGCGAGAGTCGGCCCCCTCTTTTTCTTTTTTCGAATAGGCACGACTCAGCTCAATCGAGAAGCAAAAAGTGGCAGCCGAGTCACACTGTGTCGAGCTGTAGGCCTACCAGAAAACTGGCAGTGGAAAGAGGCATATGATGCTTTCTCTTCATATTCCGTCACGCCTGAGTAGCATTCTAAGATTTTCTAAGGAGAGTAAATTTAAAATAGATGAAAGTATCTTTTCAAATATCACGATCATGCAACTTGGCACTCCTGTGCACATTGACTAATTTTGCTTTCCCGGCTCACTGTGGGAGACTATTTGTTTGTGCTGCAGCAGCTTACAACCCCTTGTCTGCTTTAAAACAAACAAAAACAAAATCTTTTTTAAGCACTCTGACGGAGTGTGTTAAGTAGTGCTAGACGTAGTAATCCCATCAAATGAGAGACCTGTCAGCCAACAAGACACATGTTTTTCAATGTTCTCCCCTGCTAATCCTGCCTGAAAATGGGAGACAACGCTGTCAATTGAAGACTCCAAATTACAACACACAACTCCATCTCTGCCTGCTAGACTGGAGGATGCATCATGTATTGGCAGACGTCTTAACTTAAAGAGTTGTTTGAAAGTCCAGCAGATGTAATGCCTCCGCTGATGTTGCTGTGGTGTAGCCTGGGAACTCTCATCCTGCCTTTAGTTCAACACAATCGTTCTGAAAGACTGTATGGAAGCTATGATCAGAAACAGACCAGATCATGGCCCTACCGTGGCTGATATGGTAGGGCACACGTTTACCACTCGGCCGACCCGGGTTCGATTCCCGGTCCGGGTCCTTTGCCGGTCCTCCCCCATCTCTCTCTCTCCCAGCTCGCTTCCTGTCTCTCCTTCACTGTCCTGTCTCACAAAAACCAATAAAGGCTGAAAAGCGCCAAAAAAATACTTAAAAAAAAAAGAAGAAACGGACCAGATCATGGTCCCTGTCTCTGTCCAATCAGAGAGCAGGACGGGTGTGTCATAATGGCCAAGTATTCCGACCTTTACAGTGTCTCTGTCCAATCAGATAGCAGGGCAGGGTGTCATAATGGTGAAGTATTCCGCTCCCTACAGAATTTACAGTAGGCAGGTCACCAGACCTAATCTCACTTGTGATTAGGTCTGGTGGTAACCAGGCAAGCTGTGGTGCACTTCGTCAACACAACGTACCATGGGGTTCGAATACGGCCTGGGCTCGTTTTCCAACCCTGCCCCATTTCCAAAGTGAAGTAAAGGCCACCTGGGAAACTCCAACTCCCATTGTCATTTTGACCCAGTACTCCACAGAACACAGCAAAATTGAATTTATGCGGCCCTCAACCGTGCAAGGAGGCAGCCCAAGGGAGCAGTGGGTGGGATGGTACCATGCTCAGGGTACTTCAGTCATGGATGAGAATGGGAGAGAGTAGAGTACAGAGTAGAGTAGAGTAGAGTAGAGTAGAGTAGAGTAGAGTAGAGTAGAGAGCACTGGTTAATTACTCCCCCCCACCAACCTGAAGTGAAGGCCACCTGGGAAACCCCAACTCCCATTTTCATTGTGACACAGCACTCCACAGCACACAATGAAATTAGATTTATGCCCCAACCGTGCAAAGGGGCAGCCCAAGGGCGGCCCAAAGGAGCAGTGGGTGGGACCATGCTCTGGGTACTTCAGTCGAACCGTAAACCTTTGGGCTACAAGTCCGATGCCTTTACCACTTACCCATGACTGCCTATAAGTGGGACATCCCCCAATACACACACACTTATTTCCTGTCACCACTGTCACTGTCCTGTATAATATGTGATGACTCTTGTCAGGAGCTGAGTCATGTGTACGTCAGGTTTTGATGATCTTTTAAAGGAATTCAAAAATACAATATAGGCTTGATTGCCTTTACTTTTGACAGGACAGTGGAGGAGAGAAAGACGGGGAAGGATTGGCAAATGAACTGGGCTGGAATGGAACCTGGGTCGCCGGCGTAGTAACCCAGTGCCCTACCGTTAGGCCACGGCAGGGCCTTTGTAAAGGAAGTGTTTAAAAAAGCACAATCTATTGTTATAGTCCTAAAAGTAATTCATGCACCACAATGACTGACACCAATACTCTGTTTGAGCAGTGAAGCCATTATGTAAAAAAAAGCTCAGCGATCATGCTCACCTAGAAATGGAGCCCCATCATTTAAAAAAAAAATGCAGACAATTGGAGTCTCGGACTCTTCAGTCTGTGTGCTCTTCAGTCTTTGTGCTGTCCTTACAGTGGCAGTTCACTGATAAGCAAATGCGTCTGGGGCTGGGGAAGGGGGGAGAGGAGAGGAGAGGAGAGGAGAGGAGAGGAGAGGAGAGGAGAGGAGAGGAGAGGAGAGGAGAGAAGAGGGGCCTCGGTGGCATGCGAGGCTAAGTGTCAATGACGCAGAGGTGTGAGCCGTCTATGATGGATGCCTTTGCTGTCTCCCTCCAGGCTATTCAGCTGCACCCAACAGAACATGCCTAACAGTCACTTCTCGTGTGTCCAAAAGAAAAAAAAAGAAAGAAAGAAAAAAAGAAGAAAGACAGAGATGAGCAAGAGAGAGAGGGATATTGTGAGAGAGAGAGAGCGACAGAGAAGTGAGATGGTTGTAACTGATTTGAATAGAGTTCACTGTGTTGGGATATTTTTACGTGCATGCCGCACAAATGGACATGAGTCACTGCACACTACAGACTAGGATTACACATCCTCTATAGGCCATGACCGCCTTGTCTACATTTGATCTGCCTTTCAAACACTGAAAGAAAGAAGAAAAAACGAATGTCCCTCATGCTCTCTTGCCTATCACTTTTGCTCCTTTATCCCCCCCCCATACACACACTCACACACACATACACACACACACACACACACACACACACACACACACACACACACACACACACACACACACACACACACACACACACACACACACACACACACTCCCGCCCTACTCCCTGTGCTTTGCTTAAAACTGCGATCGGTAACGAGTGGAGTAAATGCTTGTTGATCAGTTGGCCTTTGCCAGCATGCATGAGAGGGCAATTGCAGGCTTGGCTGAGTTCTGCTGGAGCCCAAGTCTCTTTCCTCTTTCCTCTCTAGTCTGCTCTGCGCCACACATTGGGCTGGAAATAGGAGCAGGGATTTGGTATCTCCCAGCGCTGCTTGTCAGCTAAAGTGAGATGTGGCCAGTCTTTTTTTTTTGGTCGTCATGTTGTTCCTGTATACGTGTGAATTTCTTCCTGTGCGTTAGTGCACGCACGTCAGTGTGTGTAAGTGTGTATATTATGCGCTCATGGTTGCGTGCACGAAAATATTTTTGAAAGCGTCTATTTGTGTGTGTGTGTGTGTGTGTGTGTGTGTGTGTGTGTGTGTGTGTGTGTGTGTGTGTGTGTGTGTGTGTGTGTGTGTGTGTGTGTGTGTGTGTGTGTGTGTACCAGCGTTTTATGTCCCCCCTTTCATCTTACCTCATCTTACTTTATTTACCGAAGTCCCTTTTCAGCTTGAAAAGCAGTGAATAAGGGATCTTTGATAAGTGTCATCTCTCAACACAAGCTTCTGTCCAGAGCTGTCATGGTGTGATCTCGGCCCGCCAGCTGTCAGATGATGAACGCGACCTATCAATGTTTGATTTCAGAAGGGAAATCAATCTGAACGAGCCCAAGCTGTAACCATTTCCCTGCCGGCCGCCTCCACACTCTCTCCTGTTCCCAGGAATTAATAAGACATGGTGGAGCCCATAGGGCTTTTTTCAACCAAACAAAAATATATTTTTTTAAAACGCATTGTGCTTCACCTTAGTGTCTTATTCAGTGTGTGAACCCACTCCCTCATTGAACCAAACAAACCTTACCTTCCAGCAGTTAGACTTATGACTGATGAATACATACATACAAACAAACAAATTCATATTGTGTTTGTTTGGATATATCCCCTGTTCCCAGGAATTAACGGACATGGTGGAGCCCAGTGGTGTAGTCTACATAGAACGCAGGTATACACAGTATACCCGTCTTAACATTTCAGGGATTTCAGTATACCCACCTAAATGGATTGATCCGTTATTTATAATAGCACGGTATACCCACCTCAAAAAATGCTCAAATATACAGTATACCCACCTCAAAAAATGCTCAAATATACAGTATACCCACCACAAAAAAGTAGACTACACCACTGGTGGAGCCATAAGGCTTTTTTCAACTAAACAAAAATAAAATGCAGAAAACAGTCTTTTTTCTATAACCTTCCTGCAGTTAGACTAATAAGACTGATGAATACAAACAAACAAATTGACATTTCATATCGCGTTTGTTTGGATGTAGCCCATCCCCCTCATAGTCCAGTGTCCCATTACAATATTACAAGGACATTATTAAGCGCAATCATGCCATGTCACTTACATTAACATTAAAGTCAGCAGTGAAGGATGTTTGACTTGAATGTCACATTTTAGCTCTGAAGGTTTGATATCAAGCGGCTCAAATTAAATGAAGGCCACAGAAGCAGAAGAGAGTGGGTGTGGTGAGTCACTGTCGCTTTCAGTAGTAGAAAGCGTACCCATAATTATTCCTCATTAAACATTGTCAGTGTGAGCTCTGTTTGCAAGCATTTAGGTCAGTGGTTCTCATCACAAGCCTCACAACGCCCCCTTGACCTCATCATGAGCCTGACATCGCCCCCCTTAGTATTAAAAAATGACATGAACTAATGCTCCCCAATGGCAACTAAGCACCACCCCCTCTCAGTTGTAACCTTCCCAACGCCCCCCTAGAGCTCCCCAACATCCCCTGGGGGGCTGTACCGCCCCCATTGAGAAACACTAATTTAGGTGTTTTTTTTGCAGATCTGTGTGCTTTCCCTAAAACCTTAAATGTGTTGTTTATTTAAATGTCTTTCTTATTCTCATCCAATATTTCTGTTTCTTTTCTTTTTGCAGACACACTCCAGAGAAAATGCTGGCCTGCATCGTTCTGCTATGCTCCGGTTTTGCCATCGCAAGCTTTCAAGAAGTCGGGACCTCTGTAACCATGACGGGGGGATCCTGCGACTCGCTGTGTTTCTGCGAGGAACGAGACGGCTTTTTGTACATGAATTGCGAGAAGCGGAACATCAGCAGCATATCGCAAATCAAAATGCCATCATCATCCACCCTGCCTTTCCATTTGAACCTGTACAAGAACGACCTGGTGGAATTGCTGGCGGAGGACCTGGAGAGCTTCAAGAACGCTGTCACTTTGCATCTGGGCGGTAACAGCATCCAGGAGCTGGAGCCAGGGGTCTTCTCTGCTCTCGGCTCTCTCAAGAAGCTCCACATCAACAGTAATTTCCTGGTCATGCTGAAAGAAGACACCTTTCAGGGCCTGCAGAATTTGGAGTACCTGCAGGCAGACACAAACTTCATCCGAATCGTGGAGCCAGGGGCCTTCAGCAAACTCGTCCGCCTCAAAGTTCTGATCCTGAACGACAACGCCATCGAGTTCCTCCCCACCAACATTTTCCGCTTCGTGCCCCTCACCCACCTGGATCTCCGCGGCAACCAGCTGCAGACGTTGCCCTACGTGGGCTTCCTTGAGCACATAGGGCGCATCATGGAGCTTCTGCTCGAGGACAACAGCTGGGTGTGCGACTGCGAGATCCTCTACTTGAAAATATGGATTGAGAACATGCGGTCGCAGTCGTCCATCAGCGAGGTGGTGTGCAGCGACCCTCTCCATCTCCGCGGCAACATTTTGACAAAGATCAAACGTGACGTGCTGTGCCCGTCCCACGCAGACATCAACCTCGAAGAGCCGTCCAAGTCGCTTGACATGGTTGTGACACCGTCGTCTAAAGTTGCCCAAATACCCGAGGCCAAAGATGACGCAAAGATTCCAACACCAGCTCAAGTTCCCGAGAGCGAGTCTTGCAACCCACAGTGCTCCTGTCACAATCATCCCATCTCTGGCTTTCTGATCCACTGTCAAGACAGAGGAATTCAAAGGATATCTGATCTCGGGATACTTCAACAAAGCCCTACCAAACTTGTTCTGACTGGAAACATGATACAGAGACTCTTGAAGTACGACTTTGTAACATACGATAGCCTGGAGTTGTTAAACTTGGCAAACAACCAGATTGACTATGTGGAGAATGAGACGTTTCTCAGCCTGAGTAACTTAAGGAAATTGTATCTGAATGGCAACAGAATAGAGAAGCTGTCTCCAAACATGTTTGTGGGCCTTCACAACCTCGAGTACCTTTATTTGGAATACAATTTAATCAAAGACATTCAACCGGGCACGTTCAACCCGTTGCCAAATATGAAACTCCTGTCAATCAACAACAACATGTTAAGCACACTTCCGGCGCAGATATTCCGCAACGTGGCCCTGACTAAACTAAACCTCCGGAAAAACCTTTTCATGCACCTGCCCGTGAGCAACGTCCTCGACCAGCTCGAGTCCCTCGAGCAGATATACCTGGAGGACAACCCGTGGGACTGCACCTGCGACCTAGTCAGCCTCAAGCAGTGGGTGGAGAAGCTGGACAAGGACACGGTCATGGGCACCATCCTGTGCCACACGCCCAAAAAGGTGGACAAAGCGGAGCTGAGGACCTTGCGGACGGAGGTCCTCTGCCCCGGCCTGGTCACCTACTACTCTCTGCTGCCCACGGACATCGACGGCATCCCAGCGACCACAGTCCCGCTCGGCCAGGGCCAGGACCAGGGCTTCCTGAACTCGCTAATGGGCACCGTGCCGCTCTCCGTGCTGATCCTGAGCCTTCTCGTCCTATTCCTGACAGTCATATTCTGTGCCGCCGGCGTGGCCGTGTTCGTGCTGCACCGCCGCCGCCGGCGGAACAAGAAGAAGCAGGCCGAGGAGCAGCCGCGGGAGAGCAGCCCCATCCATCTGCACTACAGCATGTACGGCCAGAAGACCACCCACCACCACGTGGCACAGCGACACAGCACGGGGATGTACGACGAGACCACGCACCAGAGCCCCGTCATCCAGGTGTGCCGCAACCCCACCTACTGCGCCCAGCACAAGGACATGGAGTCGGAGCACGAGTACGACCCGGACGACCCGGCCAAGCAGCACCACATGTGTCACAGCATCCTGGACAAAGACAGCCACATGCCCCCCGCCATTGCCGTGGGGCATCCCGGCATGAAGTTCAGAGCTGTGACGACAGCAGGGGACTACCCTGGGGACTTTGTGACACTGGGGGACACGGGCACACTGTATAAGAACATGCTGGAGAGGGACCGGGAGCTTCAGCAGCTTAGCATCACGGAGTACCTCAGGAAGAACATATCGCAGCTGCAGCCAGGGGTTGGGGTGGGGGTGGGGGTGGACTTGCAGGTCCCCCCTGGCCACCACCACAAAGAGCTAAAGCTCATGGAGACTCTCATGTATACGCGGCCTACTAGAAAGGTCATGGTGGAGCAGACTAAGAACGAGTACTTTGAGCTCAAGGCCAACCTCCACGCAGAGCCAGACTACTTGGAGGTGCTGGAGCATCAGGCAGCTTTTAAGTGAGCTTTTAATAACTACAAAGAAATAAGAGAAAGAATATATCAGTGAATTCAGGTAAATTGGGCCACTTTTTTGCATATAAGTGAATGGCCAAAAGTGGCCCAACTTACCTGAATTCAGCTACTATGTAAAAGACTTTATTTGAATTTCTTCTTTTCACGTGTTTAACACTTACAAGTGCCTTTTCTAAATTATTCTGTGGGTGAGCTGTATGAGCTGTACTACCTGAAAGATCTTGACTTTTTTTCCCACTGTTTGTTTTTTGGCTTGGCAATACCTGCCTCCCAACCCCTTGGCGTTGGCAGGCCCAGTATTGAATTTATTGCTGTTCTCCTCCAGAGAGTCCATCGGTCCCGAGGGGACGCTGAGTCCTACTACCTGTCTTTGGTAGCTAAGCAAATAGACACTTGGTGTCATCATATTAAGGGTTTTTTTTGGCAACAATGTCCATTTTGTCCATGCAGTCTTGCCTGTTCCGGTACTCCATGACATGTTCTATAACTTTTGCCATAATGTGCCCTGTGCCATGGTTCATTGAAAGCCAGCCTTTATGCTGATGTGAAATCTCAACGGTTACTTTTGAACTCCATTTTTGCTTTATTCATGTATTCATGAGTATGTTTATTTGTTTTCACCTTATAGGTTATTTTTGTTTCGCTTTTATTCTTAGTGGTTGGTCTGTGAAATCTATTTATTTTTCAATAACAGCTCTGTCTCTGAGAGAGGAAAAAGCACTTATTTTATAATGAGATTCAGATTTTTTTTCTAACAGCTATCTGTAATTATAATAAGTACACTACAACTGAGAAATGTCATTTTAAAGACGGTGCATGACAATCAAATGTGCTATGAAAAAAAAATGTCAGTCCTCCTCCATTTGAAATAGACCTTTGGGGGATGGTGGTTGGTTTGTATGATAATGCCTATTATGATGATTGATTTTACATAATACAAATGCTATATTACAGATCTCCCACAGCATGGATCTGGTTTGGGATCTATTTTCACATCATTGTTTTTGGTTGAAAAGAAAAGGAAAAACAAAATAAGTATATTCAGCCTTGAAAATGTTGTACTGTACATGTTAAGAGCACCATAGCTTTATTTTATACAAGTGTAGATTGAAAAAAGAAAAACTATTTATTCTGTACATACTTGTACATATGATCACATTTATATGTCTGTGTGCCTTTAACGTGGTACAATTCCTGAGAAACTGTAAATAAAATTTACTATATTGAGTGTGATAAATCTGTTTCCTCTTCATCGGCTGAATACAATGGCTGCAGTATGGCGATAATAATAAATAGTAGATATATGACATGATTACAGTAATCCCGTTTCACACACACAGGACTTTTTCATTCTCCAGAGAGCTTGACTGGGGAGCTGACATGACATAAAGCCTACACGTCATAGTCTTTACAATCACCAGATGGATATAATGTATTTTTTGCCTCATTTTCTCATGCCACTGTGCACACTCTGCATGTCATGGAGAGGAGAAGGTATTAAAGCCTACTTAAAAATAGCCACAGCGGAAAAAAAAGATGAAAAACAGATCTGGCGGAAATCCTTCGTGTCAGCAGCCGCGTCACATGTTGGGCCTTGATATTCAGCAAAGGAAGCAGACGGGCTTGTCAAACACTTCTGAATACACTCATGCAAACTGTTATCCATTCAACCAACTCGCATCCATCCAGTCAGTTCAACCTCAGCAGCATCATGCTCCTCTCCCCTCCTCTCCTGTCCTCTCCTGTCCCCTCCTCTCCTCTCCCCTCCTCTCCTCTCCTCTCCTCTCCACTTCTCTCCTCTCCTCTCCTCTCCTCTCCTCTCCTCTCCTGTCCTGTCCTGTCCTGTCCTGTCCTGTCCTCTCCTCTCCTCTCCTCTCCTCTCCTCTCCTCTCCTCTCCTCTCCCCTCCTCTCCTCTCCCCCTCCCCTCCCCTCCTCTCCTCTCCTCTCCTCTCCCCTCCTCTCCTCTCCTCTCCTCTCCTCTCCTCTCCTTTCCTCTCCTCTCTTTTCCCTCCTACTCCCTCTCCTCTCCTCTCCTCTCCTCTCCTCTCCTCTCTTCTTCTCTCCTCTCTTCTTCCCCTCTCTTCTCCTCTCCTCTCCTCTCCTCTCCTCTCCTCTCCACTTCTCTCCTCTTCTCTCCACTTCTCTCCTCTTCTCTCCTCTCCTCTCCCAACAACAACCACACTCCACGGTCCTCTCCTCTTCTCCTCCTCCTCTCCCTTTCTCCTCACCCAACTACCACGCCTCCTTTTTCCCCTCCATTGGCATTCTTAATTACCACTCAGTGAGTGCGAGAAGACAATTCCTTCCTTTCCACTTCACAGTCTTCTCATCCTCCCCGTCACTTAAGTGGCTGGCTGGGCCTTCAGCACCAGACTTTGAGCGGGAATAATTGATGTGTTTTGAAGGGAGAGCCACGGTCTCCCACACAACCAGAGGTTAAAATAAAGGTTCAGATGGAGCAGTTGGCGTGGGGATGGGGATGGTTGTCTGCCCGAACCAACCAATCCCCATGCCTTGTTCCTTTTTTGCTTCTTGAAAGCGGTGGAAAAAAAGGGACGTCTCACATTTTGCCGAGAGATGCGTTCTGACGTCCTGTGTGACACGAGTGAAGCAAAGTGCAAAACAATGTTCACTTTCAGAAATGCTTTCCTAATTTCGAGTGTGTAAATCACTGTGCTCAGTTAATATTTTAGTCTGTAGGAAGAGAAAACTCACAGAATAGGTCTTTTGAAGTACTCAGTGGAGACATTTCCGTGTAAAATAAACATGGGAGTTTACTGAGAAGCTGGGTTTAATGGAAAGAAGTTGGTCTGCACATTGCAAATATACTCTATAGCCATGGTTCTCAACCTTTTTTGAACAAGCGCTCCCTTGACCTCTCCATAAACCTCCCAACACCCCCTTAACCTCATAATAAGACTGCCACTGCCCCCCTTAGTTTTGAAGAATAAAATAGACTACTGCCCCCCAATTGTAACTAAGCCCGCCCCCACTCAGCTGTATCCTTCTCAACACCCCTATAGGGCTCCTCAATGCCCCCTGGGGGGCTGTAGCGCCCCCGTTGAGAAACACTGCTCTATAGTAATAAACTTAATTTACTTCAGAACATAACTTTTGATCCCCTATGGATTTTCACCCGGCAACATAGGTTAAATCCACGTCCTACATTTCACCTAGATAAGGTGATAACAGAGGATTACGAAAGTCTTCGTGTCACTCCCCTCACAGATTAATTGTCAATGTTCTTGGTCTGTTTCCAAGATCCGCTGCAGTGCCTTTAGTCTGTATCCAAACAAGGACAAAGAGGTTGAGAAAGTATTTTTTCACTGCTATTCAGGTCATTAGAGGGGAACGTTTAGGTATTTGACTAATGGTTTGTGGCGTGTGCGCTTAACAAAGCCTTGTATAAAAATAGGAACTTTATCTCCCCTATTTTTTTCCCCTCAGTTTTCAGAGAGCAAAAACAAAATAATCCATCGTCAAAGAATATGGTGAAGAATTTCCTTAGACTGTAGAGCATTCTGATAGTGGAATTAGAATGTCTTACAAATGTTCAAAAAACTCTTTGCTTTGAAAGACCCTGATGATTATATTCATGACTACAGTTTCCAGTTTGAGTCTTTGAGTCGCATTGCCTCAAATTGTAAGCATCACATTTGCACCATGTCACATACAATTATGCCTACTGTGTATCCTATTTAACATTTCTAAGTATGACAAAGGGGCAGTATACAGTATATATATTCAAAATAATGTATGTTTATTGTACGTAAGTCTACCACTACACCATAGGCGTGCACAGATATGGACAAGGTGATGCTAAAGCACATGCCCCTTTGCCCCGTTGGATGAAAAATGCCCCTTTTAAAAGATCTTATTTTGAAAGTTTTTTGTCACAATGTACTGAGGTCCATATTGACACGATAATCTACAGATGCTTTGCGACCAAAAGCATGTGACAATAATACCCTGTTACAATAGCCTCTATAGGCAGCTGGAATTTAGACATGCCCCCAACCCAACCTTCAGCACCTGCCCCACAAAATGTATGTGCATGTCACTGACCATTGCGGTTTTCATTTGAAGATGTCACATATAATTATTGTGTATCCTATTTACCTTTTCTAAGTAGGGTATGACAAAGGGGCAGTATACTGTATATACAAATTAATGTACGTTTATTATACGCAAGTCTATCACTACATCAACAACGTTTTCATTTGAAGCTGCAGGGGATAATTATGTATTTCACTGTATATAGCCTACTGTATATTTCCTTCAGCATTCATTTTGAGCAAATAGCTCATTCTGGGGCCATCTCGGGGGAGGGTGTAGGACTGACAGCTCAGCAGGTAGCCACTTCAACTGTACAGCGCTCTCATATATTTCCAAATAACATGGTCCTCTGTGTCTACATGTCTGTCTCTGTACAGGGTTCTGGTACATTTCCACAAAGCATGGTCTACTACTGTAGTAGCCTACTAAGATTGCCAGCATGTTGCCAGTATGTCTGTCTGTGTCTATTTGTCTGTCTGTACAGCACTCTGGTAGAAACACAACATGGTCTACTAACATTATCAACATGTCAGTCTGTGTGTATTTGTCTGTCTGTGTGGGGCTCTGGTACATTTCCACAAAGCATGGTCTACTGTAGCCTACTAAGATTGCCAGCATGTTGCCAGTATGTCTGTCTGTGTCTATTTGTCTGTCTGTACAGCACTCTGGTAGAAACACAACATGGTCTACTAACATTATCAACATGTCAGTCTGTGTCTATTTGTCTGTCTGTGTGGGGCTCTGGTACATTTCCACAAAGCATGGTCTACTGTAGCCTACTAAGATTGCCAGCATGTCTGTCTGTGTCTATTTGTCTGTGTGTACAACACTCTGGTAGAAACACAACATGCTCTACTACTAACATGTATGTCGGTCCGTTTCTGTCTGTCTGCATTGAATTTCAAGCTTATCTTGCAGCACAAGTGTTATTATTTGATATAATCTAAAATGTCTACAACGGAGAAGTTGGAGGTCGCATGATAAGAATAAAGTACAGATAACCCTTCCTAGTATTTTTACATAGCCTATCCCAGATGGAGAAAAAAAAGGCATACAGTACCAATAACTGAAAAAATAGCATGTAGTGTATTGAACATTACATATAACAAATGTTGTAATAATACAGTAGCCCACTTGCTGTAGACTATGTGGTCAGTATGTGTACAGTAGTTACAGTAGTTATAATTATTATTTTGAATCTGTGTTTTTTTTTCTGCAACAGTACTTGCAAAAGCCATTATAGTAATTAGCAGGGAGAAACATGGGAGGCATCCTTCATAATTTATCGCCTCTTCTTCTGTCTCTAGGTCATACAAGAACTTTCAAGCTCTGGTGATTGCGTTTTATTGGTGCATCAATAGGACCCAAAATTTGCCTTTTTTCCCTCTCAGGATGGCTTGGCTGCGCCGATTTCACAGGCACTGGAGCTTTCAGGGGAAGGGTGTCAATTATTGATTGTATCTACTAAGGCACGCGTGCCTTTTATTAGGTGCGTTAAACAGTAAACTGCCACAGCTTGCCTCAAGTGCCTTTACAGAGCACATTTGTATACAACCCCTGGCACAAGAAAGCTGCATTAATTTATCATTATCTTTGTAATGAGAGCCGGGACTCTCTCCGAGGGAGTTTGGGCTTTCTTTGCTCGTGGTTGCACCACTTCCTACTGTCAAGGCTTAATTTCACTGCCGGTGCGCCAGTATTTCAAGGCCGGAATGCTTTGTGCATGGTTGTTCTATTCTATTCCATGGTTGCTCTATTCTATTCCATTACAGTACCTACATGGGGAATGGCATTCAGGCCAAGAATTTGAAACTCAAAAACCTGCAAACATGCAGGTCCCTTTTTGTTCTTGGTACAGTGTCAGTCAGGAAATGTCAATTTTGATGGGATAATATGGGGGTGTGTGGTGACTCTTACAGTGCAACATGTCACAAATATTTTAAGGACTTAGAGGTGTGGACAGACAATTACTGTACTGTACAATAGTCACAAACACAGGGAGGAATGTCAAGGTTTTGTGTATCGCACACACCACAAGGACAAAACTAAAAAGGTGTGACTAAACTCCTTAGTGCACCTTTGAGCCAGGGCACAATGCAAGGCAAGTGGTTAGTGGGCCTGAAAAAAATCCATGTCTCAGCGGACTCATGGATCGATCCTGGCGTTCAGGAGTAAAATAGACCCCAAGTGTTCTGTAATAATACAAGCAGGGCATAATGGTCCGCGTAATTGCACTTTCGAGTCCTGCATACTCAAAAAAAAAGACGTGTCCACGCGCTTGCATCAGAAATTGTACCCAGAGAACTTGCCTTTGTTGTCGGGCGATGATGTCACTGACTGTCGCATGGCCGTCACGCCTGTCGTGCCGCTTTCCCTGCCAGTGCTTTCTTGTCCCATTGATTAAAGATGCGAAGTCCAAATACATCACTTCTTTTTTTCTCCTTAGTCCGACTTTTTTCCCCCTCCGTCCAAAGTGCTGTGCCAAGTCGGTCGGCATTTTGGCACCTTAAAATCAATGGCAGTGTTGTTCAGTCCAAAATAGAGGAGAGCTGAGAGCAGGGCTGGACTGGCCATCTGGCATAGCGGGCATTTCCCGGTGGACCCTGCATCCTCGTGGGCCCCTCTTTTCAGAAATGTAAAGATATATATATATATATATATATATACAGTGTGTATATATTTTTTAAATTTCTGAAAATAGGGGCCCACAAGTATACAGGGCCCCTGTGAGTCAGTTCTGCACTGCTAATTACGAGGGGCCCCTTTAAGCCAAAAGTGCCCGGGCCCTATTTCTCCCCCAGTCTAGCTGTGGAGCTGAGAGTGTCTGCGTGGTGGTCAGTTTTGCGGAACATGCAGAGGACGGCTTAAACTGTCAGCCTTATTCCCAAGAAACCCCCAAAGTCTAACGCCTCAATTACTTGTCTCTGAATGATTAATTTCCTTGCACTTTATTTGCAACAGCTTTTGTTTTAATACGATTGGTCAGTCATCCATTTTCCTCTTTCACAGTAATGACACAAATGTTTTTAATTGCAGAAAAGGTATCTAATCTTGTGCTTGTTATGAGTCCTCGTTCATGTTTGAAGTCATTTTCAAAGAGGCCCTAGGCCTAGGCGCTTAGAAAAGGAATGCCTGACCTTTAGCGTCAAATAGAATAAAGTACATTCCTCTAAAATGTGATCAACTCTTCAGCTTATCTTCATGTTCCATCAGACAGAATCAGACATGCAGTGTGCGTCAAGGCTATATTTGTACAGGTACAACTAATCTCTTTCATTATTTTGGGCACGTCATGATATGTGACAAAATGTCACCAATAAATCAAAATCTTACATGTGCATAATTGGAACACTATGAGTAGCAAAAGACTAGATAGTACACTAGGTCCCACAAATGAACTCTATTTTTAAAGGTACACTGTGCAGGAAATGGTCAAAAAGGGTACTGCAACTATGCTGCTCGTTGAAACTGAGCTGTCTATTCCCAGATTTGATCTTTTCATGAAAGTGTAGTCATTTTTGCAGCTAAAAATGGCTATTTCTGGAAATTCAAAATGGCGGACCATGGAGAAGATCCCCCTTTTCATGTATGAAAAATTGATTTTTTTTTCCTGGCATAATGAATACTTAGAATTTGATGGTGGTGCGAAGTATTCATGAAAAAAGAAACATTAGTGAATGACTAGCATGAATTCGGTAAATAAACAACTACAAATCTTGCACAGTGTCCCTTTAATTTTACACAGTGTATTTATGATTTAGTGACGCAACATTTCCATAATAAAAGTCTGAAATGTGTAATAATGTGTAAAATCATATTTTGACAGTATAGCATATTCTCTGGATGAATGGTAAGGATTAGGGTAATTGTGAAGTAAGTATAGAGTAGAGTGGAATATTTTTATTAATTCAGAGGGAAATGAAGGTGTCTGGCATCTTACATCAATACACAAATAAAAAACATACACAAAGACCAGAAACACATTATTGCACATTGCAGTAAACATGGCAGACACAGCATACAGCAATCAGCCTTACATCAGTTCACATACACACACACATACACACACACACACACACACACACACACACACACACACACACACACACACACACACACACACACACACACACACACACACACACACACACACACACACACACACACACGCTCACCCACATACACACACACACACACAGAGACACACACACACACACGCTCACCCACATACACACAAGGTAAGGTCCTGGTAGGGTAGCGTGTTGCACACACAAAATGTGCGTAGGCTACATAACATTCCATGATTTTACATAAGTAGGACTACATTGAGTGCGTTTATATGCAGTTCGGTATCCCGAATATTAGGCATTTCCCGATTATGGTATTCAGAATGGTGTTTATATGAGCACAGAGTTATCCCAGTCCGCATTCTTGGCCGTTATAGAATTCTCTTCAAATGCGTGTAGCCTGGATACCAGCAACAGCCTTCTATGGGAAGCCCCTGTATAGGCCTACGGGATAAGGTATATACATGCGCCAGTATCCTAGCTTCTTTCAGAATACTCCACCTAGCATATCCCAATTTCTCAGTATCGCGAATAAGGGAAAAGGAAAAGGTGTTGAAAAATGCTGAAACGCAATATGCTCAAACGCAAATTCGGGATACTTAATATCCGATCATATTCGGGATTCTGAACTGCATGTTGGCCTAAACACACTCACTGTGACCAAATAACATTGCCCGGACCAAAGCTTAAGGGGGTATGCCACTATTTTGGGGCTTAATACAGTTAAAATCGTTGGCCGGGGCTTATAAAGGTGGTAAAGTGTCTTATTTTTCATGTTAGGCGTTGTCTTGCTTTAAGACATGTTAAAAGGTGGTAAAGTGTCTTATTTTTCACGTTAGGTGTTGTCTTGGCGTAAGGAGGGAGTATGTAGCTAAGCTAGTGAAAGTCAATGGATCATTGTAGCATGTAACACCTAACATGAAAAATAAGACACTTTACCACCTTTATAAACCCAGGGCAAACTATATTCAGCCCCAAAATAGTGGCATAGCCCTTTATGTTAGATAGGCATTAGTATTCTCCTGCACATTTAGCTGCTCCTCTTAGTCCTGAAGAGCTCTCTTGTAGAGTGCACAACTGGGAGTTGACAAGTCCCTGCTGTAGCCCTTTGACTAACACAGTCAAAACAATTAAGTCATTTTCCATCCCCACCTCTTGTTCTTGCCTTATACTTAAAGTGAGCACAATGCTCCTCACGGTTCGGAAAGACGGAGGTGGAAAGAAAGAAAGGAGAGGAAGGAAGAGAGTTTGCCTTTTCCACATTTTGTGCCACGCAGCCAAATGTGTTGTACCTGAGAATTAATTGATATTGTCTGTCTCTCAAAGCGCCTGGAGCATTTGTAAACACTGGTCTGACGAGTGTCGCCTCTCCCTCCTCCCGTGGTCCTCTGTTCCCAGGTGGGACTGTGTGTTTGTCAGATAGAGGGGTGGTTGGATGAGAAGAGAAAGAAGGGAGGGGGGTGTAGAAGGGTGGTTGGATGACAAAAAGAAGGGATTGGAGGGAGGGACGATGGGTTTAAGATATTTCTCCCCAGTCATCACTTGGCTATAGTTTAGAAGTGATACAGACCAAGCTAGCACCATTTCCATTTCCATTTCAAAACACAGGGGCCACACAGATTGCTACAGGAACTCTTATTTTTTTTGGTTCTCCCCCATACTTTTCTTGAGCCTTTTTTTTAAACGGCTCTATTTATGTATGAATTTATTTATTTGTTTATTTATTTATTTATTTATTTATTTGCCTTGACTGACCAGCACAGTTGTTGTGCGAGCGGTGTGTGTGACGATAAGGAAGTACAGCATGACTGCATTAACAGGCTGCAGTGCCTTGAAGGCACAGAGCTCATTGGAGCCAAACATGCCCATGCTCCTCGGTTTAATGCCTCTGGGAGAGAGAGAGAGAGAGAGAGAGAGAGAGAGGGAGAGAGAGAGAGAGAGAGAGAGAGAGAGGGAGAGAGGGAGAGAGAGAGAGAGAGAGAG
>NC_085868.1:44513404-44523404 GCF_034702125.1 Engraulis encrasicolus
TTTTTTTCCTCTTCTCTTTCTTTCGTCTTTTTCTTCTTCTCCTCTGTCACTCAGGTGCTGTCAACGGCATCGTTTTACATGTCAGCCACCTCGCTGTGAACTTTGGGAGCTTACGCCAACACAAACCGCACTGTCACATAGCTGGAGGATCACGCCAGCGTGACGCTTTGAACTCGGCTCTGACACATACGTAGCCGCATTCTGCATTCTGCATTCTGCATTGTGTTCACATTTTAATGAAGCGTCCTGTTTTGAATTTTTGTGTGTGTTGGAAAAAAAGTTCACCGTGCCACTTGCCAATCTTGCTTTTGTATCCGTTTGTATGCCAAGACAATGTTCCCCACAGAAAAAAAGGGAGGTAGCCTTGGTTGGTGAATACAGCATAACCATGAAGGCCTTCATCCTCACAACTGATAGCATGCATAAAAAAACAACATCTATCTGAGCACGTCTCGTTCTGTCAGCTGTAGGTGGGCTTTTTGTTACACAGGTGTGTCTCGCATGACACAAATGGCAGGCACGGCTCTAGCGCAGAACAAAGACAAAGAATCCCCCAAAGGCAACCTGCGCTTAAGCCTGAGTGAAATAGGGACAGAAAGAATGACAGAGAGAGAGCGAACAAGAGAGAGTGTGAGAGAGAGAGAGAGAGAGAGAGAGAGAGAGAGAGTAAATCATCATAATTACGCATGAAACATGACAAAACACCAGAGTTTGTTTATACAAGACAACACACTGTCACGTTTGGAAAATGAAGCGAGAGTAAAAAAAACAAAAAACTGCCCATATAGACATCATATGGTAGGCCTAAGTACATCATCCTGATGCCAAAACAGAGTCGCTGACCAGAAGTTAACACTCACACTTCAGTGTTTATAGCCTTTGAGGATGGAAAGGGAGCTGGAAGCTCACGCTAAAGCCACATTAAGTGCCATTATTATTGTATAAATTCATGCCTGCGCTGAAAAATGTGCTATACCCGGCAGACCTTGATGAATGTGGACAGCTTAACTGATGAAAACAGCTATTTGCAAAGCTGTCTTGCTTCCTCAACTGTATGGAGATGCTTTATATTGGAGAGAGCAGTTTAGCCAAAAACGCTGAGCAACACATTCTGCATGTCACCAAATGAAATTAAAATTACATTAAATATACATATATTTCCCACATTCATCCCTTTTTCTTCAAGATTTTACAGAGATTTCTGAGGGGTTTATACCTGAACAGAACAAGTTTTAACAAGCTCGGCAAAAGATTATGCTGAAATGAGAAGTTTTTTTTTTCTCCTTCCATTTGCGGGAATAAATTGTCAAGTATTCAAGGATTATTCAAGTGGAAAGCTAAATTTGCAAAGCTGCTGGAATGGACTGTAGGCCTACTGAAAAAAAAGAACATGACCAACATTCTTGTGCGTGTATTCGCTTTGCATATACTGTATGTATAATGTGCATATAGCCTACTCTATCTTATATTGAACACGTGATGTGATGCACGCGTGCACATGTGGTTGAACATACATGTACTTTTGGTATGTGTGTACGCATATACTGTACACGTGTGTGTGTGTGGGTGGGTGTGGGTGTGTGTGTGTGTGTGTGTGCGTGTGTGTGAGGGGCGGGGTGCGTGTGTGTGTGTCTGTGTGTGTGTGTGCGTGCGTGCATGTATGTGTGCATGTGCGTGTGTGCGTGTGTGCGTGCATGTGGTATACTTGCTGCATAAAAGCTAGTGATATTGCATTAAAGCTGAGTGTATCCTGTGTGTGTGCAGGGGTGGGGTGGGGTGGGGTAGTGCAATAACAAAATGAGTTTCTCCCCCGATGGCCCTTCTGTATGAAACATGCCCTCCACTTTAGAGATGACAGCACTGAGCACAGCCACCGCCAAGCCACCGCCAAGCCAGCGCTGGCCAAGAGCAGTGCCTTTACATGTTATTTAAAATACTCACCACGCATCAATTACACACTCACAGGCCCTCCAATGAAGGAATTCATACATAGGTAGGGTAACCAGACGTCCTGGTTTAACCGGGACAGCCCGGTTTGGAGTTGTGTGTCCCAGGTCCTGAGCAAACACTGTCGGGACACAAATATGTCCCGGTTTTGGCCACCCACTACATTGCGCTACATGTCTATCAAGGTAAATATATGGAAAAGATGACATGTTTACCTGCCACAGTTAATGGCAGCCAGCGCTTGAATAGAAAGTCTGAAGGAGTCAGTTGCGATTTGTCATTGTGCCCTCTAAAATTGATTAGAATGCAGGAAATTGCATCTAAAAAATACAAATTTTCCTGGGGGAGGACCCCCAGACCTGCCCGTCAAATAGCCTATTGTCCTTCAGTCACGCACGAAGTGTCCCGGTTTCAGACTTCAAAAATCTGGTCACCGTATACATAGGTCAACAGTATGGCATGATATTGAGCTGCAACGGCTTAGCTAACACATTGGATTTGTCACCTTAATATTACGGACCAGATGAGACTGGATGATGATGAAACGGAATCATTCCAGCCGGTGCTACTGATTATTCATTAGACACACTAACATATACACACACCTATGTTTGTGACATATAGATTTCCGGTAACACTTTATTTTAGCATTACATCTATTAGCATTAATACATACAATGTTAAAGCCTAAGTAACTTCTAAGGCATGTACTAAGCAAAAACAAATATATATTAGGTCCTTACAAAGGTTATATTGGCAATAAATCACTAATTGTGCATGAACAAGACATTGGCGATTACATGCCTAACAAATGTTTGATTTAGCTTAGTACATGCCTTACAAGTTACTTACACAAGCATTAACATTGTATGTGTTAGTGCTAATAGATATAGCCTAATGCTAAAATAAAGTGTTACCAGATTTCCTTCATATTCCAGATGTCCAATCGAAGGGGTTATACTATATTAGTACAATATGAACATATGAATAGCCATCAGAAGCAAAGTAGGTAGAGCGCTGCTAGTACTGTATGCTCAAAAACAACTGGTACTCTTGGAGGGTGCAAAGTTCAACAAAAAAGGTGGGGGAAAAAAAATCCCCATTTGTGTGACATACACACCCTGATGAAAGCTGTATGCAGGCGTTGGTGAATTTTAATGTATTAGCCCACTAAATAAAGATTGTTTTGGACTTTTTAAAACCAACTGAAGTGCCTGCATGGATCAAGGATTTTTTCCTCCTTTTTATATGAATTGCCATATTTTAATCCTTGTAGGGAAATCATTTGGGGTGCAACACTTTAGAAGAATAGCAGAGGCGTGACTTGAACAGTAGCCAGCAAAAGCAACAACACAGAACCCATTTGGAAATATGCCAAAAAAGAAACAACAACAGCAGACTAACTGAAATTCATAAGCCTGTGAGGGATGGGATCTTTAGTTTTAAACCAATTACAAGGACAGAAAACAAGTATTCACAGTAGGAAAATTGTATTATGAGTTATATGCGCTATTCAATATGCACTTTAATTACCTTGACTGACAAGAGTGTACTAGCTATTTTTTTACTCCAAGGATTTGGAATTACATTTTCTCGTTATCAGGGCCGCTGACAGGTTTAGTTGGGCCCGGGACAAAAACATATGAAAGGGCCCCAAAATCAATACAAACAATGTGATGAGGATCCAATTCTGGGCCCCCTCTATCTCTGGGCCCGGGGCAAGTGACCCCTTTGTCTCTCCCCCCTGTCGGCTTCCCTGCTCGTTATGCTAGAGTGGTTTTCTCAGTGGTATGTCTACGTACATTACCTGTTATTGCTATGACTTCACAGGCGGAAAAAAAAAATCTGTACTGTACGTACTCACCACCCGTCCATTTCATTCGACCACACAATTGCATAAAATGGCCCAGGTTAAGCGTGCCTTTTGTAAATGGCACAAAAGCCTTCGTAATTTGCAGGCAAGCATTTCTTAGCTGTAAAAAAAGCCTCTGTATTTGTGAACAGCACAGAACAGTGTTTTTTTATACTCTAAGCCAGTGGTTCCCAACCTATGGGTCGGGACCCCCCTTATGGGTCGCCAAAGATCCACAGGGGGCGGAGCCTGCTTGATTTTAAGGGGTTTCGTTTTAAATATATATAGCCCATGTTGAATAAAAGACAAAGCATTTAACTTATAAATGCATAGACGCAACAAATTGTAAGTGCTACATTAAACATTTATTCTATATTTGACCAAAGACGAATTGAGGAATAAAATAACTAAAACAAGTTTTCGCAGGAAACGGAGGGCATCTTGTGACTCCGTCTCGTGCGGGCGCTCGCGTGGTTGGGTCACCAAAGCTTACAATAGTAAAAACATGGGTCCCTTGAGAAAAAGGTTGGGAACCACTGCTCTAAGCCGTTCTGGTGCATTTAAATAAGCGGTTGTCAGCACATCAAGTGTCGCATTCAAAAATAACACTGCACAAGAAGTGGTGGCACGACGCACGGCCACCCAAATTACCTTAGTCACCCAATGCGCACCCCATTATCAATGAGAGCAGCGTTACGTAACGACTTAATGTGTTTTCGGGGTGCTGTCACTGCCTATGTTTCTAATGGCCCTCAAGAACATCACCTTATATTCCCCACTCCCAGGTCTGAAACCCACTGACAGCAGGCAGAGGCTTCCTCTTCCCCAGTGGAAAGACTGGCCTGTGGCGGGGCTGGGCAACACTGGGCCTGCTGCATGGCCTTTATTATTTGAAGCCTATGTCTATTTCCTACACCATCTCTCACCATTACAGTAATCCCTACCACACCTTCCCACACCGCACACAAACGTTTACGCAAACGCACGCGCGCAGGGCCGCTGACAGCTTTCGCAGGGCCTGGGACAAAGACATGTGAAAGGTCCCCAAACCCAATACATCCAATTTAATGAGGATCCAATTCTGGGCCCCCTCTTTCCCTGGGCCTGGGACAAGTGACCCCTTTGTCCTCCTCTGTCGGCTTCCCTGCCCGTGCGCATGCACGTATACCTATCTATCTACCAACCTCTTCAACTGTACCTGCCCATCCCCAGTCCCACTCCCTGCAATCCTCTCTTATTTTCCTGTTCTCCTCTATTTCTTTTTTTCCATCCTACACACCTTCAACCTCATAATAGTCACATTCTCTCTGTCTCTCCCTCACCCCACTGCCGTATATAGCATCCTTATTTTTATGACTCTGCTGCTTGAAAAAAAACAAGTAGTATCATGGGGAGTCAATCCACCAAAAAACAAACAATGAGGTCATTTACGCCCCAAGGCTTCTACCTTTTTATTTTCTACAATATGGCTTCATCACAAAAGAGCAGCTATCAAGGAGAGTCGCTCCGCATCAAGCCGGCTTTGTGCCAAGAATGTGTCAAGGCGTCAAACAACCCACCTGACTCCAGGCACGTGTACGCTAGCCTGATTGTTATCGACTTTCAAATCTCTTCAAGACTTGGTCTGACCATGAGCACAACAATTCACATTTCGCAAACGGCATGGTTGACTTGCCTCCTTTGGTTTGCTAATGGTTGTACACTTCCTGACAAAGTGGGAGGAGTTCCAGATTTTTCGGGAGCTCAGAAACGCTATTGTATTGCTCTTGACCTGACAAGAAGCAACGCTGAAAATGTTGCGTCACTAGGAGGGCACGTGTACGCAGACATTTACAGTGTTTCTATAAGGTACGTGAAAGGTCAATAACATTGTATATTATTGAGGGTTTCTGGAACATTCCTCAGATATTGGGTCCATATTTAAAATAACAATTGAAGGGTGGTAGAAGCCTGGTTTAAATGGGTTTATTATGTTAAGAAAGTTACACGTTGGGAGCAAGATATTCACATTCTCACTGAAACAGCTTGGAAAGGGTGGATAAAAATATCACCATAGTTTTAATATATTCCCTCAGAGAAGTTAAGGATGGGATTTGTCATATTTTAGTCCTGTGGATGTTTTTGCTTGTTAGTGTCATCGACCCTCAGGATACTCGTCTGGAATTTGGATATAAATGTAAAAACAACAACAGCAACAACAAAAAAAGCCTTTACACCAATGTTTTGCATTCCTACCCCATGTTTGAGACAGCGATTCTCCTGGCCACATCAAAGGCACGTTTTATGTCAGCACTTCCCTGTGAACATAAAAGACACAGTTCGGACCAGTGGACAAATTGCATTTGAGTCCCTCAAAGTCACACACACACACACACATAACAGTCAGTGTTTTTTCATGGTGCTGTGTATAGTGCGGCCATCAAACATGCACAGAGAGGAAACAGCTCGCATCTCCTCAGGTATGCTGCATTTTCTTGCATGCCCAGGCAAAAAAGTAAAAGTGGAGGAATCGTGCCTGGTGCCAAATTAGGCTTGATATATCCATGGCAACCGAGCACACTTGGACAGAGGAGAGAAGCTCATCCTTATGCTTTTGGATATGTTCGTATCCTCCTGGGCTGCCCAAGGAAAAGGAATCCATATCCATTTGAATCTGAAACAGTAAGCTAACGGTGTAGCCCTACAACACAGGGACAAACCACATTTCAGAAGAAAGAGAATACTTTCACACATAGCTCTCTCTGGAGCATTTGTAGGCCTTTTAAAGTATTATTTTGTACAAAAAAATATAACATTTTATTTAGCCACCTTGCTGTGGATCTTGGTGAAATATAACACATACGTACAGAAAGAGTGTAACATTCCCAGTGTTCTGCGCTCAGGGGTGTCATTCAGGGGGGTAAAGCGTGACTGAGTCACCAGGGCCCCATGTATATGGGGGGCTCACACATTGTCCGATTTATGAAGATGCATGGCTGGAGGGGTCCATTGGGGCTGATTGTACATAGGGCCCAAATATTGCTGCTACGCCCCTGTCTGTGCTATACAAGAAATACTTTTGGGACAATGCCACGCATAGGCACTCATGCACACGGCTTATCTAGGCTGTGCATCTAAGCACCAGACCAGAAGCATATATTGGCATAATAGTTATTAAGTCTGGCATGCTGTTTCATTCCAGTGCAGCTGAATTACGGGATTGAAGACTTAAAAGTAGCCTTGACAATTAAAACCATCATTATTTCTTAAAAAAAAAGAATTAAATCACACTGGTCCCAGCAGTACTAAGTATGGTTTCATCAGGATTTATCTCTATTACATCAATTCTAATTAACCCCAAGCCAAAGCTATTGTTTTATCACCATGCCTGCCGAGATTTTGCGTTTATGCTTTTTGAAACTAAGATAGGCCTATATACAGTTTGGTTCATTGCTGCAATAACTGCATCCAACAAGTAAGCACTGAACTGGTTCATTGACTTTCCTCGAAGACAGACTGAATATTGCAAGCTGCTTGCAACCTTGAAACTGTCTTCTTAAAGTTCAGCATATCCAAACATAAACGGAGCTTTCCTTATGGCTGTGTAGCTGTAAAGTGTGTATTTGTGGATTGTGTGTGCATGAGTGTGTGTGTGTGTGTGTGCGTCCATGGGTGCGTGCGTGCATGCGTGTGCATGTCTGTTTGTATCCTCATGGAGAGGTTTGTCCTTGCCTCCAGGGAGAAGAATTTAAACAAGTAAAGTAGAAAGCGGAGGTGTAGGAATTCCCTTGTGTGTGTGTGTATATGTGTGTGCTCATGTGTGCGTGTGTGCGTGCTTGTGTGTGTGTGCGTGCGTGCGTGCGCACATGTGTGTGTGTATGTGTGTGTGTGTGTGCGTGCGTGCGCACATGTGTGTGTGTGTGTGTGTGTGCGTGCGTGTGTGCGCGCGTCTGTGTGTGTGTATTTGTGTAAGAGAAATAGGGTATATACGAGGCGTCTCAATTGCCCTTGCATGTCTTGAGGAGGGACAGGGGGAATGGCACGTCCCTTTGCATACACATAGTCGGCGAAGAAGCTGTAAATATTTTAAGATGCTGCTCCTCCACGTTCTGTTTTCATGGGTAGCCTACTACTGCAGACAGACCTGGTGTGCTGCTTAGGGGTTAAATCCTGGCTAAACATCTGTCATTTGTTTATGCGCTGTTAGATTTGGGGTTTTTTTTTCCTTCATTATTTTGTCTCGAGTTTCATTTTTTTCCCCTTCTGTTTCATTTTCTCCTCCGTGATAAGTGTTAGACTACTGGCTGAGCTCACTGAGGTAGTTCAAGCCTTTGCCCACATATGCTGGCTCAGGAAACCATTTGAGGACGTGAAGAATGCAAGTGTAACTCTAAACATCTGGGTACCGTCTAAATAAAGCATTTGTAACAGTAATTAAGGAAAGCAGCTCTACTGCAGTAGAAATACACTCTTCTTCCTGCATGGGTCGAAAAACAAGTCTTTCTCCTCACCAAACCACAATGGAGCTAGCTAGGCTACTTATTCATTCATGGACTCTTTATTTCTTGATGCAATCAACATTTTGCACTGCTGGTGTGAGGTGTATTTTAGCAAAACCAACTTTTTTTGTAGGATAGGTTCACTTTTATTCAGTCTGTCCTTGTGGGGTGCATTTCTGGAACTATGTTTGCTACTTCGTTGGTTGCAATGCAACTACCGAAGTTGCTAACTGCTAACAACTACAATTTCCAGAAATGCGCTGACTTGGAAAAGGAAAAAAAATAGGCATTGGACTTCCAGTGATGTGGAGTGAGGATTAGAGAAACACATACGGTATTGAGTTCAGAGGAAGTAACCGGGATTGTTGAGGACGGGAGATCTAAGGCCAGGCCTCCACCAGATGTCCACTATGTAATCTCTGTGCCCAATTACCTTTGGGCATCTGGAAACCACACTTGCACACTTGCAATGCACACTCTTACATTTGCAGTTCTCTGTTCGTTCCGCTTTGCTCTTCGTCTTATGATCCCCCGCTGGATGAACTTTTAGTTGTTTATGTTTGTTTTTGTTTGTTTATGTGTGCGGGTGCGTGTGCTTGTGTGTGCTTGTCCCTGCGTGTGCTTGTGTGTGTGTGTGTAAGGCACCAATCTACCTTCATGAGGCCACTGTTATTGTAGCACACCAACAAGGTGGGGCCCTTGCTTCGTGTGGGGCCCAAATTCTCGACTCCACATGTAGTGACCCCTTTTGCTGGGGTAGTTTTTGTGTTACTGGTAAAAGTAAAAGTGTAAAAACATTTCCTCTCATGTTGAGGCTAGGGATTGTTTTGGTTTGGGCACAGTTTTGCATTCTTTGGCTATTGTTATGGTTAATATGAATGGAAGTCAATGGGAGGGCCCCACATAGACATTAAGGTGGGGCTGTGTGTGTGTGTGTGTGTGTGTGTGTGTGTGTGTGTGTGTGTGTGTGTGTGTGTGTGTGTGTGTGTGTGTGTGTGTGTGTGCGTGTGTGTGTGTGTGTGTGTTAGGCATGGTACGGTTTGCGTCGCAAACCGAAACCGTACGGTTTGTATGTCACGGAACGGGGTAGTGGGCAACCGCACGGTGCCCACGGTTTTAAAAAAAAAAAGAGAGAGAGTGACCACCGGCAGCGTCTCCCTGTCCCCCTTCTCTCTCCACGTTAGCGCAAGTGACTGCCCCCAGCCTTTATGCTGACCAATTTAAATTAAATGAACATGAATTTACAAAAAACGACAGAATAGCAGAACAAAGTAGACTATGACTTACGTTACAGTAGCCTAGTGTAGACTATATCCACGTGCCATTGAATGGGGATTCCGGACGGCAAAATGCGAGATAATGGAACATATCCATCAGATTCACTGCGCTGTCCTTATATCAACTGTAGGCCTAATTATATGTAGCCAGTTAAACTCTGATCGAATGAAGGGGATTTTGTGCTGTTGCCTAGTTAACATTGATGTTTAACACTAGGCCTATAACCAAAATAAAACTTGACTGTTTTAAAAGGCTCAGCTTCACAGGAGTTTTGTGAAACATTCTTGAGCATACACTTCTAAAAAAACTATCTTTTTAAATTATTTGTTACCTTAACTTTCACATTTTAACATAACATAACCCTATCACTTGTTCACTTAAAATTGAATTTGACTTCTGATTTTACTTCTATGCTTCTCACGACCGGCAGTTTTATGATAGGAAG
>NC_085868.1:44528404-44563404 GCF_034702125.1 Engraulis encrasicolus
GCGGCTTCCTCCTCATGTAAACTTGCGCTGGGCTTAGAGTGTGACCCCTGGGGCCTCAGAGGAGCTCCGAGGAGGAGGAGGTGGAAAACCAAAAACAGACCGGGGATCCATGCAGCAGGCTTGTCGGACGCGCTCCCTCCTGACCAGTGTTGCCAGATGTGTCTGATCAAATCCCGCCAAAAATGTGCTGAAAAACTGTCAAGAGGCGCTAAATTCCGCCCAATTTCAAAAAAGTGCATTGATTTGTATGGGCATAAAACTGCAGAAAAAAAGGCCAAACGGCCGTATTTTCCCATTTTTTACCCGCAGATGTTCATTCCAAGCAGCCCATTTGGGCAGGTAACCGCCCAATCTGGCAACACTGGTCCTGACTGACTGCAGTCCCCAGCACTCCGAGTATACTGTGCTAAGCCCCCGCCACACTGTAAACATCGTCCCATTCTGGGTACCATTAAGTGCTGAGACGAACCAGATGGCTATCTGCTCTTCTTCTCCTCTCATAAAAAGAATCGTCCGTCTCGCCACATGGTGAGCTACCATCGCTTTTCTTACATTAGTCTCATTACATCATTATTTTGGTGTGACAGCAAGGACAAGGCGAGCTGAATATTAAAGCATGCTGTTTTGCATTTTTTTTTTCTCTCCCGTTCCTGTCATAGTAATTCGAGTGACTGCTATTTTGTCTGGTAAAGGGGGCAAATCCGATGCTAACACTCAACACTCACGTCAGATTTTGTTGAGGTATTAGCTAGATGATGGCATGTTGAAATATTAGCTAGATGTCATTCTGGACTCCCACCTCCATGGCATGACATGTTTGCACAGTGCTTATCTGCCCAGTGAAGCCGACAAGGGGGGACAAAAGGGACAGTTGTCCCAGGCCCATGGCAAAAGGGGGCCCAGAATTGGGTTCTCATAGCATTGCATGCATTTTGAGGGGGGTCCTTTTAGGTGACTTTGTCCCGGGCCCAGTTAAAGCTTTCAGTGGCCCTGTATCCGCCCAACCTTAACGTCACGTCAACAGCCTCCATTTTGCAAAATGAAAAGACGAAAACACATGCAGTCATGATGAGCAGCCACAGCCAATGAGCTCACTCGTGTTTATCTGGGAGCCAGTCACACAAGGGCCCACGCTATTCATTTCCTGCTAAACACTGGGGCCCTTTCATTAGAAAAAAATCTCTTTGAAATTAACCACAGTCCCCCGACGCGTTGTCCACTGCTTGATGTAAGACAGCCATTCTTATCAGATCACTGGAATATCTGCAAATATGAGCGTGTCTTTTCATACCCCCATTCACTGTCTCCTTGGATCCTATAAATATAGCACAATTATTCTTTCAATAAATAAGGGGGAGAGGAAGGGGGGGGGGGGAGAGTGGATGTCGGAGGGTTAGGGATGCGAAAATTCCCCTGAGCCTTGTCCACTTTGACGTCCAGACTTTGCCTGGGAGCACAAAAACTTGACAGTGGATTGTGAATTTGAGGAACAAAATCCCCCAGCCCCCTCCCTCCCTCTTGCAATCGTATACCCGCGTTAGCCCTGTTTCTCTGTGGCATCTCTGACCGGCAACCCATGCTGTGCTGCCCCAGACGCGGTGACACACAAGATCACGCCTCGAAGGTCAGTCTGAGCCAGTGGTCAAGCGTGACAGGAGATACAAGTGACACCACAAATCAGACCTAGAGCTCAGCTCTCCTCTCCTCTCCTCTTCCCCTCTAACTCTTTTTCTCACTTTCCACAATTCTTTTTCAAAATAATATCTAACCTCTTTCGACAAGCTGGGTAGTGGGGGTGATGAAATATTGCAAGGTCGATGTGGGGAGATGCATGACAATTGCGTATTTGCTGTTTTTTTGCACGATTTTTCATGTATTTAAGATTCTCAGTACCACTTTATTTTAGCATTACATCTACTAGCACTAATAATACATACAATGTTAATGTCTGTATTAGCTTGTAAGGCATTTACTAAGCAAAATCAAACATTTGTTAGGTCCTTACTAAGGTTATTTTGATAATAAATCCCTAATTGTGCATGAACAAGACATTTGTGAATATATGCATCACAAATGTTTGATTTTGCTTAGTACATGCCTTGCAAGTTACTTATACAGTATGCAGGCATTAACATTGTATGTATTAGTGCTAATAGATGTAATGCTAAAATAAAGTGTTACCATATTCTCTACTTTTTATGAGAAAATAAATGTCCAACAACATTACAAATATGTCCTGAATTTCGCCCTCATGGATCAATAAAGCAACTCTACTAACATTATCAATGTCTATCTCGTGAGAAAAAGTGCAAATCTGTTGTAGCGTGAGATCTTCATAATAACAAAACACGGCATGAGAAAGACTGGAATGGCCTCTCGCTGTAAATTGCCTTTAGTTAAACACAAAAGGTCAGTGTCCCTAACAAAAAGGTACAAACGCACACACGCATTCAGTTGTTTTGCTAGATATCAGTATTCTCCTCTAACCTTACTTGCATCCAAAAAAAGAGAGATTTAAATAAATGTGCCAAACGTAGGCAAAGAAAAACTGTACTGTATGCACTATGCAGGAAAGATCTGGAGAACATCATTCAGTCCCTTTCCGCCAGTCTATTTTTGAATCAGGACTGGGCCGTGTTAAGGAGAGTCTCATAACCTTTGAGAAAGCCCTATTACACAAGTGGATCCTCGGAACGTGTCCTCGGGGCCTGCTTTGTGTTGCAGATGACCTGCCGAGCAAAAGTGTTAATTAACCATCTTGGTTTGTCATTTCCGTTTGTGTGTCTTTAATTTTAAAGGTTATTCTCATGTAGTGTTATCATACAGCATCTGGCCCTTAATATGTTAGGGGGTTAGACCAGACTAGAAATAAGGAACAAAAATAAAGCAGAATGACCATGTCCATAATCTTCATTAACCACTATGTTAGTAAATTATTGTTCTCAAAATTCGAATCTATTCTAATCTAAACTGTAATCTAATCTATTCTAATCTATTATATTAGGCACTCTGTGATGCAATAGCCATGTTGTTATAATGTAGTTGAGTGCTTTCATCAACTTCTCAACTTGTCATTTGCCAGAATCACTTTTCAACTTAGCTATGGGGACTAAAGCAGCTGGAGAGAAACATCCCCCATCCTCCAGCTCCTCAGTTTTGTGTGTGTGAAATATGTACTTTTCTCTCCAACTCTCTCTCTCTATTCCTCTTTTGGTCCTCCTTGCCCATCCGGTATAAGACTTCCTGGAATATTAGCACTGACAAGCACTCACCGGGAGCGTAGCACAGGAACACACAATCTAGAGGCCATTTTCTGTCAGAATGGAGAAGAACAGGAAGACTGTGAGGAGAGGCAAAAAAAAAAAAAAAAAAAACGGAAATAGAGGTTAAAGAAAAGAGAGAGAAAAAAGCAATGATGGATCATGCAGGTTCTCAGTGGTAGGCAGAGTTTTCAGCTACGTGTGGTAGCATCAGAGAAGCAGGGCTGGACTGGCCATCTGCCATAGCAGGTATTTGGCGATGGGCGCCGCACCCTCGTGGGCCCCTATTTTCAGAAATGTAGAGATTTTTTACAAAATTTTACATTTCTGAAAATAGCGGCCCACCGGTGAGTCAGTTCTGTGCCGCTAGTCATGAGGGCCCCCTTTTAGCCAAAAGTGCCCGGGCACTATCCCCCCAGTCCAGCCCTGGCCACGTATGGTAGCATCAGAGAAGTGCTGGGAGAGTAGCTTACCTGCTGGTTTCTCTGTGTTGAGATGGAAAGCTGCAAAGGTGAGTAACAAAAGTTTCCTCAGCTTGATCCAGGGGCTTGAAGCGTTCAATACAATCCATATTTTCAAAAGGCACTGCAAAGAAAGGAGGTGAGTTCAGGAAGGTGACGTGGTGGGGATGTGAACGGACGGGTGTTTGGGTGGCAGCCGGGGAGTTAAGGTTGCTTTAGTGGTTCTATATTGTTTCCGACTGGTTTTATCTTCTATGACAAGGACTTAACAGTAAATCACTAGCCTATCCTCATAACGCGTAGGCTGTGTCAGGAAAGTAAAGTGAGTTATAGCTCTGCTGATTTAAGAGCCCAATGTATCCTATGTGTACTCAACCTTTTTTGAACAACGCCCCCTTTGCCTCATCATAAGCCTCCCAACGCCCCCTTGACCGCATAATAAGCCAGACAACACACTTAGTTTCGAAAAATTAAATGGACTAATGCCCCGCAATGGCAACTAAGCACCGCCCCCTCTCAGTTGTATCCTTCTCAATGCCCCCCCCTGGAGCTGGGGGGCTGTACCACCCCCGTTGAGAAACACTATGTTAGAAATTCTATCAATTGTTTCCTGTAATTTATTTTGTTTGAGTACTTCAAGAGCATTTTAATAAAGTGACAATGTTTTATAGGGCCTATATCCTGGTCATGTTTACCTAAAGGATGTACAGATAACCTTATAATAACTCTACTACGTTGATCTGAACATAGCCAAAGGAAATCGTTTTACTTATTTTTGCCATGAATTATTAGGTTATCTCAAGAGGTTAGACCTTCGGAATCTGTGTCTTGCATGAGATGAGTAACACGGGCCCTGCCGTGGCCAAACGGTAGGGCACTTGTCTACCATGCGGCTGGCCTGGATCCTTTGCCGGCCCTTCCCCGTCCCTCTCGCCCCACTCGCTTCCTTTCACCACCTTCACTGTCCTGTCATAAATAAAAAGTCGAAAAGACAAAAAAAGAGAGATGAGTAACACCACAACCACCACCACAAACAACAACGACAATAATAATAATAATAATAATAATAACAATAATTACTGGAACAGGCAACATAATCACGTAATAGTCACATGAATGGTCATAACTGATTATGATTTTTTTTTAAACGATTTTTTTTTGTCTTTCTCGACTTTATTTGATAGGACAGTGTGAAAGGTGGACAGGAAGCGAATTGAGAGAGAGACGGGGAGGGGTCGGCAAAGGACCCGGGCCGGGAATCGAACCTGGGTCAGCCGCATGGTGGACAGGTGCCCTACCGTTTGGCCACGGCAGGGCCCATAACTGATTACGATTCTAATGATGGCACTACAGTTTGTACTTGGTTGTCCCGACGACAGCAATGACCTATAACGGAATAAATCCCTCCAGTCCTTGCACCTTTCCAATAACAATTGCATTTATCTCTCGGTGAAAGTACTGAGGCATGTAGCCCGGAGGCCATAAATAGAAGCTCCAAACTGTGCCCTGGTATATTCTCGTCCTCTTAATCACTTCACTGTCACAGCATTAAACACCTTGTCGTGAAAGCAATGCTCAAGTTTAGAATAGCTAAATGATGTTACAATCCATTAAGTGGGGAGACTCGCAGACAGGAGGAGAGGCGATCAGATATGTTGGCCCGACACTCAGACAGGGAGGGAGATAGAGGTAGACGAGGACGTGTGAGGGTATGTCAGGTTATGATGTCCTTTGTCTTCCCTTCACAAAGGAAGTGTGCATGGTTGGAGGCAGGGCTTTCACGAATGAATCAAAATACATGTTTGACCCAACAGTGGACATTCTGCCCTAAATATTTCAAAGTCAACAGTGCAGTGTCGGCTACATTCTCACTTTTCCCCCACTCATTTTCTCTCTCTCTCTCTCTCTCTCTCTCTCTCTCTCTCTCTCTCTCTCCCCTCACACACACACACACAAATACACACCACAACACACACACACACACACACACACACACACACACACACACACACACACACACACACACACACACACACACACACACACACACACACACACACACACACACACACAATCAGTATCAGTGGGCCAGTAAGAGCTACAGTTATTAGAGTTTGTTTTCCAGAGAGGGCACTGATAGGCCAGGGGAGTCTGGGGTTGTCCTCCGTGATTTCATTGGCAGCCCTTATCACTCTGACAAGAGAGGGGGATGTAAACAGAGTTGGGAACAATGGCACAGAGGTAACAAGCACGTACCGTATACTCTGATAGCGCGTTCAGGCCGACTGAGAACCGTGCTGGACCCGTCCCGCACCTAATCGTGAACCGGCCGTCGCGTTCACACCACAGATATTGGCGTTCGCGAACCGGAAAGTTGGTTCGCAATGCGAACTGCAAAATACTAGGTTTTTCTCTGCGAACCGTGACGACAGTGTGACCGTCAGCAGGTTCATCCGGGTAACAAAGTCATGTGCGGAAAAAGTTCAGAGCCCGGTATGAACACAGGCGGTTCGCAGACAAGCACTTTGGTGCCGAACGTAACTGGTGCGGGCACCGACACCGGCTCCTGAAAGCCTGAAAGCCCTATGAGAGGCTGGCAACTCTAGTTTGAGGCTCTGTCAATACTGACTGAGCGCAGCTGAACATGACCGTTTTATTTTATGTTACATATTATTTCAATAATGCCAATAAATGAAATAGGATCGAGAGAAAAAGATGCATTATGAGTGTGTTGTAGTTAAGTGATGTAAGCATAATGTTTCCATCCCAGAGCCTTTGCTGTACTTTCAACTCTTGGTAACACTTCCAAATAAGGGGCCATGATTAATAGCAAAGTAGCTATAACCTAATACTTTAGTAAGGGTTAATAATCATTACTTGAATGAATTCTTTATTCATTAGTTATGCCATACTTTTGAATTAAGTAAGTGTTAATTATGGTCCTTTGTTAAGTATGACCTGATAGCTACTTAACAATTAACTGTGCCCTTACAGTACTTATCTATTAGTTAAATAATAATATGCTATTATCTTGTAACACGAGGTAATAGTTATCTAATAGTTAAGTAACCGCTTACTAATGTTCAACATACAGGTATGCATTAATAACAATTAATATGTGTCTAATGTGGCGTTAGGTAATGATTATTAACCCTTACTTAAGTATTAGGTTATAGCTACTTTACTGTTAATTATGACCCTTTATTTGGAAGTGTTACCCAACCCTTTTCTGTTTTGGTGTTGCGTAGGTTTATGGTGTACCCTGAAGTGTAAAGCTTAATAAATAATAGAGCTGTATAGGCCAAACTGAAATGAAGGGTCTGTACCCTTTTTGCTGACCGATGCACAATATCTGCCTAAAAGAGGAAAACTACTGTATGTCATAGCATACAAACATCGTAACGGTACATGCACACAGGGACGGCACGTTTCCTTAACGTCTCCGTGAGCAGTGCGAGTCCGAGAGGTTCGCGCGCTGCCTTTTGACACTGCACAGTCAACGTCCACGTTCTATCCGCGGGCAGCAGCCATTCATTTTCAATGGGAGCCGCGCATTGAACGCAGACTCGAGCTCTATTTTCAAGGAGCAACACGGACAAATCCGGTCAGGACGGACATGCGCCGCGCATACACAGCGTTCCTGTGTGCAAGGCATGATTTGTTTTCATGCATTCTAACAGTTTTGGACTGATAACGGACATGTTCTGTGGACGTACTGTGGATGTCCGCGCCATTGGTGTGAATGTACCGTAAGAGTAAGAGTAAGAGTAAGAGTAAGAGTAACTTTATTAATGACCAGGGGGAAATTAAGAGTAGCGGCAACTGCCCAGGGCAGCGCCCCAACATAACTAGTACACTTTACATCGTGGAAGGATGAGGAGGAAAAAAAATCCCATGGCTCCATAAATACAACATCAAGACACAAGTCAAAAAACTTCAAATTGACAGACATTGCTAATTCAGTTGCAATTGAGCCTGGATAAACAGTGAGTTGCTACAACAAAAATAGATCTCAGGCCTATTGGCTGCACTTGTACAGCAAGACGATATCGAACACAAAGGAATGAAATGTTGGAAACACAGTGGAGTGCACTTTGTCATAAGCGGCGAGCAGAGGCCTTAACTTCACTCCAGTTAATGCTGTTGCAGTCAACATTTCAAAATGTTAAAAAATGTTGACCGCTGGCTGGGTCGAACTGCCACCCGTATTTGTTGCATCTACACCTCTCTTGCTTTCAATTCCTTTTTCTGTGTAGAGCAATCTAGGTCCTGGATGGGAAGCAGAGAGGTCTTCAATCACTCTTAAGTTGTTTATTTCATAGTATTGACTGTAGTGCTTGTACATTATCCCTCTACGTACGTGGCAATCTGTAAATGTTTTATGTCCTATAGACAAGAGGTGGTCAATGAGAAGCAATTTGAGCGTTTAGAAACACATTTAGTTGGTTCCGCCAAACTCCATTTTATTTAATTAATGATTCAAACTGCAGTTTCAGTGCAACTTTCCCTATTCGTCATCCTCTTGCCAATGGTCATAACAGCGACCTGCTGTGCTGTTCAGAAATATCAGCCTTACAGTCAGATGTTGCCATAGCCTAAAGGATTGGAGCAATTTTAAATACTGATTTTATTTAACACATGCCTGAGAAACTCATGACACATCAAATTTGATGAAAACTGGAATTATGATTCTTCTGTAGGCTATTTCAGAACAAAATAGGAATGAATATATTATGTTCAGGGTGAATATAATAAAGTACAATATTAGCTATACATGCCAGGGTTTTTGTAAAATGTAAAAAATGGGCAACATGTTCTGTATATTTAAAAGGGTTTAACATTAATGACTAAAGACAAATAGAGCAGTCACATTACACACATCACTCTCAGTCAGAATAGGTCCAGAGCAAGGATTTTACTTCTGTCGGGTGTTTCTTTTTTAGCCTTTATTTTTGTGACAGGACAGTGGTGGTTAGACCGGACACAAGTGGGGAGAGAAAAACAGGAAAGGATTGCCAAATGACCCGGGCCAGAATCGAACAACAGTCAGTGTTGCCAGATGTGTCTAACCAAATCCCGCCCAAAAGCTTCTCAAAAACCGCCAAAATGCGCTAAATTCCGCCCAAATTCAACAAATTACATTGATTTCTCTGGGCCCAAAACGTCTGGAAAAAAAAGCCAAATGGCCAATTTTTCCGATTTTTACCCACAGACGCAGGCGGGCACCTGCCCAATCTGGCAACACTGACCACAGTCCAGTCCAGTGCCTATCCGTTAGAGCGACGGCTGGGCCATGTTTAGTGTTTCTGATTCAGAAAATTGTGAGGAATTAAAAAATGTAAGTTTTACAAACCCAAAGGTTTCACTATATTCTTCAGACGCCGGTAATCCGTTTTCAGCTTTGTTTGGGAGTGATTTGTAGTCAGTCATGAGAACATTCAAACGTTTATGCTCTCTCTCTCTCTCTCTCTCTCTCTCTCTCTGTCCCCCCTCATTGTCTTCTCTCAAAATACACAAGGCAAAACAAACAAACATACAATCAACCATCCAAACAAATAGAGTAAATAAATAAATAAGAAGGGATGGCTTTTGATGGCATCATCCATCAGCCATCATCAAATTCAGCCACTAAAATAGCTGTAATATATCTACTTAGAACCACTGCAATCACCTTCTCTTTTGAAAAAGTTTGGGAACCACTTTTCTTGTGTTTCACTAGATATGACACTCACAACTGCTACAGTAGATGAAGTATATGTGCTATCTGCTAAATTAGACTGTGGAATATTTAAATAAGCGTGTACTGTGTCTGACTTTTGTTCCTCTTCAATGTCAACAGTGATGGACAGCCCAATTGTCTGTAAACAATGCTGTGAATTTTGTGCTAGACTAGCACATCCTCTGTCTCTTTGGTGCCATTGATTGACATCCGTCCTTCGGCTGGTGACATCTAAACTTAGCAGTGTTGCCAGATGGAAAATGCTGAATTATTGTACCAAAACCTTAGAATGATCGTTTTTGGGGGCTTTTTGGGAGGAAATGATCATACAAGGACCAAATGGTTGTTTCAAGGCATCTAAATGAACTGAATAACAACTCTAAAATGATCGTACCACATGATTTTTTGATAGTACAGAGGAAAAAATGGAGAAAATTACGGTACAAATACGATAATTATTGTACATCTGGCAACGCTGAAAACTTAGCCAGTTCCTTTACCAATTGGTGTGTGTATTTTACTGTCACTTTGGCAGGCCTATTTATTTAAATTCTCTAAAGTACTTCCTCAATCTTCTCATCGTTGTGCTACTTAAACACATAATTTCTGTCAGGGCTGGTTCTAGTCAACTTGGTGCCCTAGGCGAGCACCCCATTCCCTTTCTGTGCATTTAGACATTGTTATCTGTAAATATAGCGCCGTGTGTCTTATCGAACACAGCTAATCTGCGCCGAGTCCATGCAGAATCATTATCAAAGTGTCAAGTTTAATATACCTTTTTATTTCGTTTGACATTCTAACGATGTGGGATATTTTGGGCATTTCTAGCACCCCCAAGACATTTGCCGCCCTAGGCGACAGCCTGGTGTGCCTATGCCTATAGTGCCGCCCCTGTTGAACATATTGTAACACTTTGTTGCAAATGTTTGAAGTATATGGCTTTGGTATAGCCATACAAATGATCATCAATAATTCTTTATCAGCTGTCTATATTCAGGCATCAAATTGTATCAGTGATGGATTTCTGTTGAGAGCTCTCATCCCCCCACAAAATTTAGGCCTTTGTTAACAATCACTGAAGAACAGTTGAAGAAGTTGTCATAATATGTCACCATTCTTCTATTAGACTTTTCATCTTTTACACTTTTTAACTCTTGCCCTGAATTGGAAATTGCTTCCAGATGAATCTTGCATGGCCTCCTCTAACAAAGAGAAATGTGTGAAGCATTACATGACAGACTGTTCAACCAGTTTTCTGAAATAGCTCAAAGGCGCTTTGGGTAATTCATCTCAGCATGCAGAAGGAAAATACATCATCACCAGCTATACATACGTACACAGATGACACTTATGACTGTCATGGACACAGCGTGTGATGACATCACAGGAGGTAGGCTACCTGGAGATGTTGCATACAGAGAAGCTGACAAGGGTGGAAAAAGGGGTCAGTTGTCCCTGGCCCAGGGAGATGGGGGGGGCATAATTGGGTCCTCATTACATTGAATCTAATGGGTGGGGGGCCCTTTCAGATGACTTCAACGTGGGCCCTGCCAAACCTGTCAGCGGCTGGTTGCATACAACACTCTTCTATTCCACACTCAGTATTGATGGATGAGAACTTGTGAAGGAGATGAAGGACTTCCGATGTGTAGGAGCTTTACTGCAGTCCTCTGCTTTTCCGACACGTCATGTACAGATTTAATTGAGTAGATTCTGTGTGAGGAGATTCTAGGGGTTTACGTTTTCTATTATCTTTTCATATTCACTTTATCTTTTTTTATATCCGTTGTGCTATGTGCTTCTGCCCTTTACTTTTTTCCTTCAATTATGGTCTAGCAACCACTTAGAGTACAAACACAATAATAGTTGTGAATGTCGCAGGTAGAACTATATTCTCACAAACTTTTGCACACGGTTTCATCTAAACCTCACCACTTGAGTTCACTGTCATATTATTGGCTACGGTTGATACGATTTCCATTTTTAGATGGATATTTGCAGAATGTTTTTAAATAAGTATTGACTTTTAGGAACAGCCAAACTGAACTTTCTTAGAGCAAACAGTATAACATGAACATTTGCTATGTTTACTTGGCGTTTTTAATTCCAGATTAATAATTCTGAATTAAATTGTTGCGTGGGGTTTACTTTGATCTTTAATTTAATACCGAATTAAGAAGTGTTTACATGACGTTTTCAAAGCAGAATTAAGCTTTATTCATAATTAAAGTCAGTTGATTCCAAATTAAATGTCTCATGTAAACGTAGCAATTGTCTAAAAAAATACATGCACTTTGTCTAATTCAGTTGTCTTAAGCCTTTTGATATATGCTGTCAATTACAGAGCTGATCATGGGCTCATCGGCTGTATTCACACTGACGTACTGTAGTACAGTGTCCAAATTGTGTCATTGGGAGCCGCTAATTTTAGTCAAAAAGCTGCCTGACACAGAAACTCATAATTAATTTGTATTTTTCCAGTGTGAACTCCTAAATTGGTGGTTTATAAGGACAGCATTGAGTCCGACTGTGTCATAGAGCACCGGTGGGAAAGGTCACCTCGGAAATGAGGTGGGAGAGAATCCATGCTCACCTTCATTATTTCGGAGCCATGCAGTGACAACAGAATGAAACCGACTATAATTTCAAATAACTACACATTGTATGACTCACAAGCGATATCTTCATTTGCCAATCCTTTTCCGACTCTCTCACACACATGTATCAGTATCAAAAACCATTAATAGTGTATGGTAGGCTCTTATTGCAGATGGGGTGGCCGGCGGGCCTATTCACTATTTGCTGGAAATACTCAACTACATCATAACAACATCGCAATGACAGCACCGAGCGTTTTAAGTAACAGATTGAGACATAGCCATTACAATTTTGGTGACAGTAAGGTTATAACATAGGCTCCGCGCTAAGGGGTTAATGAGTAAGTAATGGGAAATAATAAAGAGATAATGGTTAACAAATGTTTTACGAAGGGTTATCTAAGGTTTGAATAATGCTTAACAAATGCATAACTAATGCTTAACAAGTAGTCAGTATTATAAAGTGTTACTGAAATCTTTACAGTCTGATTACAGAATTCGGCATTATGCATGAGCTACGAAAAGATTTAAAAAAAAAAAAAAAAAAAAAAAGATGAGCTGCCATGTATGCTGGACAAGGCTGAAGTCTAGCCCCGGACATCTGAAAAGGTTATTTCTCAAATACGTGTTAAAATTGGGAAATGTTGTTTGACGTTGACACTTTCCCCAAGCATCATACCCACCTCCACCCTCCAGCAGCCCCACCCCTGCCCCTCAACAAACACAAACAATGCCCATAGGGGTGGGAAAACAATGTCTGAAATCTATGCCAGATGGTCCATCTCTTTCACATAACATGATGATCTGCCTTTTGCATTCTCGACCCTTATATATCGCTTTCTCTATAGCCTACCTCTTTCTTTGTCGTTGTCTCTGTCTCTCTCTCTGTCTCTGTCTCTCTCTCTCTCTCTCTCTCTCTCTCTCTCTCTCTCTCTCTCTACTCTCTATCTATCTCTCTCTCTTTGTCTCTGTCTCTCTCTCTACATCAATCTCTCTCTTTGTCTCTGTCTCTCTCTCAGTCTTTCTCTCTCTCTCTCTCTCTCTCTCTCTCTCTCTCTCTCTCTCTCTCTCTCTCTCTCTCTCCCCCCCTCTCTCCTGCCGTTCCTCAGTATCTCACTAAAGGCAACATAGCCTTTTTTCCCGTAACTGTCCCATCTGAAGCTCTGAGAGGCATCTCTCAGTCTCAGGGCTCACTCTCACTCACACGCTGTATAGCTGGGGTCCCCAACCTTTCTAGGTCAGAGGGCTACCAAGGGCTACCAAGGGCTACCCAAGGGCTACTGAGAGCTACCCGAGGGCTACTTTTGTTCAAAATCCTCTACTGATGTCTTGACATCATTCCCAAATCACACTAGATTGAATGATAATTTGCTTATAAGTTATAAGGAAATATTCTTTATAGTCTATAAAGAAATAATCTCACATTTAAATTTAGAAAAGCATTAACTGTGACTGAAATCGTGTAGTCGTGAGTCGTGACTGTTTATTAACATCCTTGGTGGGCACATCAGAAGCTCCTGGAGGGCTACCTGGCGCCCGCGGGCACCACGTTGGTGACGCCTGCTGTATAGACTTCTGCTCTTGTTCTCACTTCTTTCGGCTGGCAAAAAAATGTCTACCACTGACATGGTGGTGCCATCTGTGTCAGTCTGGGCCTTTCTTGTGGCTCCTTTAACTATGCGCCTTCAAGCTGTTGTTGTTTACCATTGTGTGCGCTGTTTTCTTCCCTTTCCACATCTCTCTCGTTCTCTCTCTTTCTCTATCTGTTTCTCTCTGTCTGTCTCTCTCTCTCTCTCGCTCTCAGAGTTCAGAGTTTCAACACTCTCTCTCTCTCATTCTCTCTCTCGCTCTCTCCCTCTCGCTCTCTCCCGCTTTCTATCTCTCTCTCGCTGGCTCTCAGAGTTCAGAGTTTTCAACTCTCTTCCCCTAAGAGGACACTCCAACAATAACAGTTTTTATTCGTCCCATGTCAGAGTGTAGCGAGGAGGTTGTGTAATGACCACAGTGTTTAGCTGAAAGGAGTGGAGGCGCTGAAACTGTTTGGGTTGAAGTTGCTGCCTCTGCTTTAGGCACAGTCTCCTCTGCTTCTTCTCTGCATCTGCAGGGTCCGGAAAAAGAAGTGATTATACTGCAATACGACGGAAGAGAAGAAGAGAGAAGAACTAGAGGGAAATGGGTTTTGGTACGGATTAAACGCCACAAGAGTATTCGTCTTTTTCAGTTCTGTTAATTAGTGTCTCGTGGTTTTTTTTTCTTTCTCACCCTCTCTCTGTTAAAAGTATGAAGTGGGACATTCAGTTTTATGTGGCACAGTCAGAGGTTTTGCTTTGAACTTTCTTCAGCATTATTTGACTGCGAAATGTGTGAACTGAACACACACAGACACAAACAGAGAATCAAATTGATAATTAAATCATAACCAAACAGTGGCCGATTCCTGTATAAACAATATTTCCGCATTGAATGTATTCATTACACAGTGCAGCTTGACGTGCAAATCCTATATATTGGTGGGCTGTGGTATCCAATCATTGAAGGAGGAGAAGTCAGTATGAACGTTGTAATTTCAATTTCTTTTTATTAAGAGGGATTTTACAAGTAGCACCCTGCGGTAGTTTGTGGTTCCTATAAAAGTCCATACAAGACGTAATAGCATTAGTAACAGTATGTCAACATGTAATGGAATTGTAGCTATAACAAAAAAATATCACCATGATTTAAAGACCATATGACACTTGGGAAATATTGTAATATACACAAACATATTGAAAGTAAGCATAAAATATAGTCACTTGAAGATGGCTTTGATCATTATGATGGAAAACATGATGTTTTATGGCCTTTGAACAGCGAGATTTTTGACATCTGCTGGCGCTTCCTACAAGTCCGTCACGTCACCGATGACGCACGCTCAGGAATCTATAGGCCTATCAGGACTGTCTTGACGCCTGTCAGGATTACCTTTCACAACTAACATGGATTCCGTAGTGGGTCTAGACAACTCATCTGACGCATACTCGGAGCCTGAAACGTTTTTGAAAGTAGAAGAGTCCGACCCGATACTGGAAGACAGTGGTGGAGGCATTATGCCCTACAGATAGGCTACGAGCCGTATCTGGATGAGATGGAGCGACGAGGCTCCGAAAGTTCGGATGGCGAAGCAGAAGGCGCTGTCGGTGGTGCTGCTGTGACAGACGGCGGGATGCCAAGAGACGTTGGCAGGCTACAGCGCGTGGAATGGTAACCTTCTTGTTCATTTTCCTGACAATGAACGGAGAGTAGACTCCGTAAGATAGTGTAGGCCTACTTTGTTGTAATATCGTTTGTTTGTACCACCGAGCATTTGTGTGCAGTCTACTTCTCACATCCCAAAAGTAGCCTAATAGCCATAGGTAAGGGACTGTACCGATCGCAAAATGATTTTACGTCTCAGTGCCTCATTGTCTTCATCTTTATGTAGTTAGGCCTATATCACTATTTGTTTATATAAAGGAACACCAAGGCCGTCAGACCAAGTACGCAGTTTGCCCTGCGCCATGGCTTGACTCCAGTGCCTTTCCTTCCGCGAATAGGCTACTCCGGACTTTTACGCGAATCAACACTAGACATTGACACTTTGTGAAGTTCTGTGATTATTTCCAACACTCTTGCCTTTATCTGTCGCATTGTAGGTGTTCTTGTGGGATGTGTGCGCCGATGCAAACAGTAAAGGACTCTGTGTGCTGCCGTGAGCAGCCCAAAGTGTGCGCCAGGAGAGAAGAGGACGGGAACACACATCCGCTGCGTAACAGAACATTCTGGCTTTCAGCCCGTTTGTCTGAACGAGCACGTTCTCCGCACCGCATATTTCCACTACCGGCAAGACTACGGGGACGTAGAGGGAACGAGTAGCCTAGTCACATTGTAAAACCATGTGTATGGAATAGTAGGAACCGTATGATTTCATAGCAATGATGTAAACATGTCATGCAGGCCTACATCTAAAACTCATCTGTTTTTTCTCTCTTCTGATCATCTTTCAACTTTTAGGTGGAAGAGATACACTGCATATAGACAATTTCTTAGATTTTGCTATGACTACCTGGGAATACACGCCAAGGTCCCCTTACCTTCCTTTGTGGTGTGGTCCATCCGGATAACTTTTCCCTCTACAGATTACAGGGGGTTCCAGGACAATAGCCCGTGATGTTGCTCATGCACAAGTGTTGATAAATAAATGACAATGAATGTCAATACATGTTACCTGTAGCTTCACATGAATTTGTCTTCATTTTGCAACTCACAACAGCGTACAACAAATAGCCCCAGGGGGCGCCAAATACAACCTAACCAGTGGCGGTTTTAGAAAGTCTGAGGTCCTAGGCAAAGAACAGTTTCGAGACCCCACGCCCCTTGGCCTAGGTGACACCAAACATACAACTTCAGCAGTGGCGGTTTTAGGAAGTCTGAGGTCCTGGGCAAAGACCACATTTGAGGACCCCCCCCCCCCCCCCACACACACACACACACACACACACACACCACCACCACCACCACCAGAATCACCTAAGATGTAAATGTATTGGATTTATTTTATCTATTACTTTTTGAGAAGAGACAAGTCAACTTCTTAGGAAACAAACAGTTGAACATTTTTCTTTTAGTGTTATTCCAGAGACGAAATCCTGAAATAAAGTGATGAACCATTGGAACATTCTTATACAAATTGTAATAGTCTTGACTGCGTCAACCATTCCCATCCTGCTTAGACTTATAATCCCTACCTGCTCCCTCAAGCTTACTTTCATAACTCAGTTCTTTGCTTATCAGTTCTCTTGATGTCATATTAAACATAGTGAGAGTTACTGTGAGGTCAATTGTATAGCATTATGACTTGACATATTTCCTATTCCTATTAACATGTTCTTCCATACTAAATACATCCACTGGGGATGTCTCAAGCAATGCGCATCAAAGTCAAATGCACATTCAATGTTTCAGCATCAGTGGCCTCATGCCATGCTCAGGCCATCACAGTCATGGAAGGTAGAGGGGTGGAACAGTTAGTTGGTCAGGGTACCTCCCTTACAAATTGTCTCCTCCCTCTGTACACCATCTCTGGTGAACCTTTGCTCTTCAACATGGGCATAAGGCAGTCCCACCCCCCAAACACCTCCATGACCGAGATGATCTGATCATAGAACGGTGGCCCGCCCTAATCCACAACCATAACTGTGGTGCACAGGGCATAGACTTGCTACACTACACAGGTTCTATACCCATCATGTGCTCATCAGTCTTGTATGGATATTGAGTAAACACTTTCATTGAAGAATGCCACCCTAACTGCAATAGGGGTGAGAATTCCTCGATTGAATATATTGTGCTCACCCACAGAAGATAAATGAATCCTTCATTGAAAAGCAATCCATCACCAATTTCAGCATTAACAGAAAAGTAACATATGAAAAATGCAATATAATATAGAAATGTTTCATAGTTTCATCATATCACCATTTTATTTTAAGACTCAAACTTTGTATTAAAACATCAAAAATATGATCACTCAGACAGTGACGCCTGGAGATTAATTTAAACACATGGCCATCACCTTTGATTTACTGAAATGTATTAATAAAAACCCTAAACAGATGTAAACGAACGGCCTCTGCGATATTGTATGTGTCAATGTCTAAGTCAAGCAGACTAAGACATTCAAAGTGGTGGAACAATTGCACACAGGGCGCTGGGCAAATAGATAGGGTCCATATGCAGCCCGCCAGGGCCCCCACATACAGCCCGTTAGGGCCCCCATTACCTAAAGGAGGGCCCTTGGACTAGTTGCAAATGCCCTAATTGTCCTCCTTATAGCTCTGTCCCTGATCATTCATTTGAGCTTTTTCACCATATAACTTGGCAGTTTTGATAGGTACTGGTGCAATGTAATACAGAAATGTTTCAAAGATTCATCTCATCACCACTTTACTTTACTTTACTCAAACTTTGTGTTAAAACATCAAAAATATGATCACTTGGACAGTGAAGCCCAGAGATAAAATTTAAACACATGGCCATCACCTTTGATTCACTGAAATGTATTAATAAAAACCCTAAACAGATGTAAATGAACGGCCTCTGCGATATTGTGTGTGTCAAAAATGCCTAAGTCCAATTTCTTGCATCAAAAATGTCTAAGTCAAGCGGACTAAGACATTCACAGTGGTGGAACAATTGCACACAGGGCGCTAGGGCAAATAGATAGGGCCCACATGCAACCCACCAGGGCCCCCACTACCTAAAGGAGGGCCCTTGGACTAGTTGCAAATGCCCTAATGCAAAATGCAAATTTGAGCTTTTTCACCATATGACTGAGCAATTTTGATAGGTGCTGTTTTTTTATTTTTTATTTTTATTTTATTTTTTTACTTCTGAGAGTTGTGATTGACCAATGACTCAAGCAGGAAGACAGAACTGATGGGGATAGGGTATGGAAAAATCTAATTTTGCCCCATAAAATTACTTGGGCATTTTTGCTAGCAAGCTGACAACTTACACCTTCACCATGGAAGCGTATCTAGTATTCTTTATCATGTGGTGTCCAATATGTTCTGCAGTACGTCTGGGACAATACAATGAAAGCCCTCATGGGTATTGGGGGGCACTGTAGCAACAAAGACATGAAAGGAGTGGGTAGGATATTCAAAATATCACCTCAAGGTCTCTCCATCTCAAATGTCTAAAGCACATGTTACACACCCTGTAATAACCTTTTTCAGAACTACAAGGAGAGGATGGAGCAGGTGGTTCCCAACACAGTAGATCATTGCACTCACAGAAGGTGAAAATAAGTTTGTGTTTATTCCATGCAGTCCAGCTCTGTCCAATTTTAAACAAAAGTATGAGTACATTTGTGGTGTAATTACAACAGTGGCAATATTACATAACTGTAACACCATTCATGCCATTGTACCTTATGCACAGCGAGACTGTCATTACTAAAAAAACACTAAAAAACTAACCAGGACCTGGCCTGGTTCACACCAGATGGTGTGTGTGTAGCTTTGGTGCCCCCTGCTGGAGCAGAATTACACATACTATCACCACAAACTCAATCCAACCAGTGGAGAATCAGCTGAACGTAAGACAAGTACATTGGTCTACTTTTTACTCAGATAAGTCACCTGAGTTGGAACCATTTGTATGCATAAGTGTGAAAAAAAGTGTCCTTCCAACACACCCTGTACTGTGGTTTTGGAATTACCTGCATCAAACTTTTGGTAATGTCTATATTGAAGGGTTGTTTGTGGTGCTAAAGCGGGTTGTGTGTGTACTGACTGCTGCCCTCTTATCCGGCTTTTCACATGATGCACTCAGTGGCTCTGGAACAGGGGATGGGTCTGGAATGTCAAAGTCATCACAGCTGTAGTCCTCACCTCGACACATGGCCTCCACCATCCGCATCAGCTCTTCAGCATAGCCTGTTGCAGAGGAATATGGGGACAAGGTTCAAATTAATCCTACAATAGATATAGCACACGAGTACATCTCAAAATCCAAATCTTATCTGCAATCAACTTTCTATAGTCACTTCTAAAATGGCCCCAGTCTATCTGAGACATACTACTACTCTCCCTTACCCAGTGCTGATGTCTTTTGAAACAAACAAAGGTGCAAGTCCTGAGACATTTACAATCATTGCTCTGTACATTTCTTGTGCACTGCGAATTTTGCAAGCTGTGGCTAAGTCCTTGATTGAAAGCCGCTTTGGATAAAAGAGTCTACCAAGTATAATGTAATGTCCTAAAAGTATGTTTCACTGAATATTTCTGTATGATTACCTGCTCTCCATCCCTATGAAAAGTGGCACATCTTAGGCGCAAAGTGTGTAATCAGGCTGTGGAATGCTTCTACGTAGGATGTCTGGTGTGACGGGGACAGGCGTTGTACATCTGCACACAGCCTCTTGTTCCGGATGATCTTCTCAACCTCAAAAGACACCTTTGTATCTGAAGAACATTGTACAAATACATGTCAATTATGCAACGTGATGAAATATGATACTCCAATTACAATCTCCATAAAATAAACATTAGGAGTATACTCACGATATTTCAGCCATGGTTTACGCTGTTCCCTGCCTTCCGAGACTCCGTGTGCACAAGAAGAGAACAGTCCCTCGAACCCGGTATGCCTGTTGTGGATGTGATCCATAACTGATGTCCATTTGTCCACCACAAGTTGAACATTGCCAGGAGGTGTCGAGACCACAGCCCAGTACAGATGGTTTATACTTCCCACCCAGGGTTTGACATCCTGGCAACCTCTGGTTTGACCAAGGCTCTGCAACTTCTTCTTGACACCTGAGTAAACATGTGTAGATGAATCAATAAATAGTGAATGTAATGTACATCTGGCGCACACACACACACACACACCTGGGGCAATGCAGGGATGAAATAATGTGGGGTGTGTATGTACCAATATATGTGTAGAGACATAGCTGGGAAATGTACACTTCCTTTGAACTGCATAGACACAGTCCTTGTTGGTGGCCTCAGACATGCTTGTATGCAAAAGTCACAGTGCTGATCTTTTGTTGAGTTCACATGAATAAATAAGAACATACATGAATATGTGCACATATAAAACGTGTGTGTAGGCCTATGTGTAAAAGGAAAAATAAAATACTAATAAAAAAAAGGTTTCTTTCCCAACACAGAGAACCTATCTGAGCAGAAAGTAGACCCATGTACAGTGTACTAAACCCAACCAGTGTAAGGTCTGAGAGAGGGGGTTGACCTACTGGCCAGTGTGGTGTGTAGTCAAATGTGATCTGTATTAGTAGCCTAACTTAGTTGACCTACACAGTTTACCAAAACTTACATCAATTGATGGGACCCCGTCAGCAGTGAAGCCATCTCTTTCCTCTGCAGCAACATAGGCCTACTAAGACTGGCATTCCTGGAGTATCTGAAACATTATATAAATATGATGGAGCGTGAGTAGGAGAGAAAAAAGCGCTACTGCAAACCCAAAACAAACATGACAGCAGATTGTTCTTAAACACACAAAGAAGTTGCAAATTTACATGACATTACATAACAGCGGTCACTGCATGTTCGTTTGGGTTTCTGACAAGAGTAGGCTATTTGTCAACACGTAGAGTCGGTTCATGCTCCATTAGTCACGGACACAACGCGTATGGGGGGGACAGTCCCATAGAGTTGCATTGGTTGTCTTTTCAGCTGGTAGGCCTACAGTAGACTATTTACCAGTAGACAAATATAATTTTACTGTAACTGTAGGCGTACGGCGGCGAACTGAAATGTAGGAAGGCGACTTGACTTTTTGCAAACACTCTCTGAGATTAATTTAGATGCACGGCTGAAGCACTTTAGTAGCAAGCTTTGTTGAAGTGTTCAGATCTGGCACCAACTTCAACTACCGTTCACCAAGCAAGTGGTTTACGCGGTGATAAAACACAAACCTCTTTGCACTTCCTTTCCCTCGAGTTCATGATTAGAATGCAGTCCAAAATAAGATGGTACAGCCTACCTCCAGCCGCTGCCTTTTCTCCAGAGCACGAGACCCCCTGCAGCTGACGTCGGTGCCGCTCTCCCCCCTCGAGTTTGTCCCCCGAGGGAATATGCTCGGCACTGATTTGGGCCGCAAAACCCTCTTCAGACGAACATCAATTCCAAGTTGCTCCTTCACAGCCGGGGTCGAGTCGTAACATTTATCCAGAAAATGTGCAGAACACAGTACAGAGCTTGGCTTCCACGGTGTTCCTTTGGGATCAGTTCTCGTCCTGCGTCCTGTGTCCACAGCAAGTTCAATTCAGGGTCTTTTGGAAAGCGATGCAGTGTGAAACCGCTCTCCCTGGTGTTTGAGCAGTATCCTGCAACGCACCGCTCGGGCATGTTGTTAAAAAAATATTCGCGAAAGAACGTACACTCTATCAATTCCTGTCAGGATGGTTGACAGCACGTGCAGTCAGGTGTAAACAGAGAGGTGTGGCGTGGCAGCATTCCTGAGCATACGTCATTTTATGGAAGGGCCACTGGCATGTGGAATTTAGTGGCGCGTGTTCAAATTTTGGAAATAACAGGAGAACCAGTAATATTTGTCATATGGATGCATCTCCACTAGAATATAATAGTTATTTCAGACTGAACTAAAAAGGGTCGTCTTTACGTGTCATGAGGTCTTTAACACACTTAAAGGTACACTGTGCAGGAAATGGTCAAAAAAGGTACTGCAATATGCTGCTCATTGAAACTTGGTTGTCTATTGCCAACTGATCTTTTCATGAAAGTTTATTAAGTAATACATTCATATTTTCTAGTATGGCCCAAGTACAGTCATTTTTGCAGCTGAAAATGTCTATTTCTGGAAATTCAAAATGGTGGACCATGGAGAAGATCCCCCTTTTAATGTATGAAAAGTGCAATTTTCCCAATCATATTGAATACTTTGATGGTGGTGGTAAGTATTCATGAAAAATGTAACATTAGTGAATGGGCAGCATGAATTCTGGAAATAAACAACTAATTTAAAAAAAAAATCAATGATACTGTAGGTCTATACATTCCATCATCAGCAGTGTCTATTTGGCGTACAAGGACAGCTTAGGTAATCCATGCACTAACGTGACCTCACACTCTTACTGTATCTATCTATCTCTCTCTCTCTCTGCCTCCCTCTCTCCTTGCTATTGGTTATTGCTCACCAGCTTCAATTTAAATAAACAAAAGACACATCTAAACAAAGAGGCCACGGTTAGTATTTCTCTCTGTGACATCTCAGCAGACCTTGTTATGGGTCTGGTGGTTTGTTAAAGATGATTGAGACACATGTGCCGAAGAGCAGGGAGCATGCCCGGGCAGTGACAATGGTAAAAATGGTGGCTGTGTTGGGGGGGGGGGTCTTTGTTTCTTTTAACAACATGTACCTGATACAGTTCTAAGCATTTGTGCACATCTTAAGATAGCCTACTTTGTTGTTGAGCCCCCCATGCACAGCGAGAAAATAAAAAAATATACAAGAAATCTGTCAGACAACACACAGGGCTCTGTTGCAGTCAAATGAATTCTATTGATGTCCTAAACACAGAATGGGGATTAAAATGGTGAGCCATTGCTTACTTGGGCGATGCAACTTTGATCATAAATGTGTGCGCTTGGCAAGCACTGGATCATAAAGGACTAGAGGGGAGCAGAAAGCAAGGCTCTCTGAAGCAGCAAGAGCGAGATGCCCAGGCCGCTTACATTTTGCCATTGCTAGCAGAAAAATATTCGCCTCAACTCCATGTCTCTGCCACATGGGGCTAAAGCACAAGCAGCATACGCTGTCAGTTACAAAACCTGAAATAGACTTATGCATTGGATTTTTTTATTCCTCGTGTCTAGGCCTACAGTGGTGCATTGTACTGTATTTTTGGTCAAAATCGCTAGAATACAGACTCTTGAAGAGGTTTTTTTCTGCTCGGTTACACACCTAAACCTTAAAATCCAGCTCTGACTAGTAATCATGAGGATGGATGAGTCATGGTGTCAAAGCTGGTTTCTATGGGGCTGATGTTATTCTAGCATACAGTAGCTGAGCAAGAACCTGCTGCAGCCACATTTTCAAAAGCCCAGTCTCCCCCACGAGACCACCCACACAGTTGGATGACCCTGTCTTCTACCAATAACACACCAACGCCACAAATGTCACTCAGACAACACCAACTCCCCAAGCGGCCTGCGCAATATGAGTGTGAAGGCAGTGTGTCGTGTCTCATGCTCCCCTTGAAACAGTAGAAACAACTGGATGTGTCGCCTCAAGGCAGAGTTCTGATTCCGAGGTTCCGCTGCCATATTCCATGCAGTAAAGTTCCGTATTCCGTCCACCTCTGCGTTCCGCACAGCTGAGTGACAGGGATTAGAATACAGACGTGACTCCCCAGAGCTTTGAACATTTCCTTTCATCTTGATTTCATGGAGTTTCTTCATTGTGCTACATGTCATGCATACTGTACTGTATCTCCCAAATGTGTTTTCTCCCCCCGTTGAGAAATATAAGGAACGTCTCTACCAACCAAGTATATTCCTCCCCTCTACAATAATAAGCTGTAGCGGTAGCCTACAGAGGGCAAGCTGGAAGCTGAGGCCATATTATATGGCACGGGGGCAGAAAATGGCAGGAGGCAAAAAGAATTCATCAGGGATCAAAGACTTGGGTTTTTTTTTTAACCCATGTTGTTTTCTGTGGCCCTTATACTTGGCTAATGCTAATCGTACTTCTCAGAGAGAGAGAGAGAGAGAGAGAGAGAGAGAGAGAGAGAGAGAGAGAGAGAGAGAGAGAGAGAGAGAAAGAGAGAGAGTAGAGAGAGAGAGAGAGAGAAAGAGAGAAAGAAGTAGAGAGAGAAGTAGAGAGAGAGAGAGAGAGAGAGAGAGAGAGAGAGAGAAACAGAGGGAGAGAAACAGAGAGAAGTAGAGAGAGAGAGAGAGAGAGAGAGAGAGAGAGAGAGAGAGAAAGAGAGAGAGAGAGAGAGAGAGAGAGAGAGAGAGAGAGAGAGAGAGAGAGAGAGAGAGAGAGAAAGAGACAGAGAAAGAGAGACAGAGGCCTTGCCCTTACATAAGGCAACGCTGTTACATTATACCAGCCTGTGGCATTTGGAGCGCAGCCACGGCTAGACTTGACCAAACACAAAGGGAAAAGAGATGAGAGCTGGCCATGCAGCCAGAGACCAAAGGCTCGCTGAGAGAGCTGCTAAGAAGCCACCACCAAAGTCACATTCGCTTGCGCAGGACAATAGCCACACAACAGCGACCGCATCTGCAACACAGTTGTTACAGACTTACAAACATGTGCGACTGGATGTTTCAAAAAGAAAAAAAACCAGTTCATGTAAGTGAAACTTGGTCATCACTTTTTGTGAGTGCACAAATTCAAGGTAGGCTATCAGGATTGCTCATTTTTATGTATAGCTGCTTGTTGGTGTTCCTGGAACGTTTCCTTATTCAAGAGCATCTGAAATAAGAAACGACTGCCTCAAGCTGTTTCTGTGAACTCTGAGGGAATAAGAGTGTGTAAAATATGCTAAATCCACACCCACATTATAATTTCACAGCATTAAAACAGCAACTCTGACATCACGATTCCATTGGATTCATTTCCACTTCTAATGTAATTCCAACTTGAGTCATATAGATAATTTTGGTTGCTTTGTTTGTGACGCACTTTTGAGTAGCATGACACGTACTGTACGTTCCATGATGTATGGAAAACTGGTATGTGATAAAGAGAGATTTAGAGTTGAGGAAGCTATGAATGCCATCCATCTCTGTCAGATCTAAATTAGCCAGTTTAAAGACAAATTCCGTCTTCCCGTTCCAAAAGTAATGATATTCCACCACCATCCAAAATTACAGTGACCACCTCAAAGTTATATCATTCTACCATGCATACAGACGTGGATTAGAGGAAGTGGGTGTTGCCACATCTGGTAAGTGAACATGGGCCTATTACAATATCTTGATGTATTTGCATTATTTGATTTCTCCCGGAAATTGAGAATTTCTATTTCATTGACTGTTTACGAGATGTGTATGAGACCAAACTGAGCTTCATCATCATCATCATCATCATCATCATCATCATCATCATCATCATCATCATCATCATCATCATCATCATCATTATCATTCCTTAAGACCTAGGGCATAACATATGTATGACGTTCATTATGTCTTAACTGTTAAAATCATACTTCAGTTTTTCTTTTACTTCAGATAATGTAAAAGTTTGATCTTTTACCTGACATGTTTTGACGGAATACCTTTCGTCCTCATCAGAGGGTCACTGATGTTGATTTGTGACGTGCTTTAAAATCAGCTGATGTTGAGGAGGTGTGACCTCCCTGTCAATGAGGGGGCATACATGCTCTCACACACCTGGACCAACATCCTAAGAGGACAACTCTATTAGCAGGAGGTGAGACTGACCAACCTGTCATTATTGACAGGGAGGTCACACCTCCACAACATCAGCTGATTTTAAAGCACGTCACACACATCAACATCCCAGTGACCCTCTGAGGACGGAAGTTATGTCAAAACATGTCAGGTAAAAGATACAACTTTAACATGTCGGAAGTAAACAAAAAACTCAAGTAGGGCTGTCAGTAGATTAAAAAAATTAATCTAATTAATTACAGAATTTGTAATTAATTAATCTAATTAATCGCACTTACTCGTATGTTCTTTTCATGACGCGAAACAATAATAATAATAATAATAATAATAATAATAATAATAATAATAATAATAATTACAATAGGCCTATAAGCCCTATGATGTACTAATATGTTAAAATAGGCCTGGTAAACAGAGTTAGTGAATAAATAGGCTACATTAGCAAACACAAAAAATGAGTCTACAGTATCTTATCTATCTATCTATCTATCTATCTATCTATCTATCTATCTATCTATCTATCTATCTATCTATCTATCTATCAGAAAAGGTCAGAGTTCAAGGAAATGGGAACACCCCCTGATGAAACAGATGACGTGCATTCATTCACGTTTTGTTTACATTTTGGGGAGCTGGATTAGCCAGGAATGATAACTGCACTGAGCTAGCCAATAACCCTTGCTTGGACTAAACATTGATTCTACACCAAAATATTCTATGGATATAAGACAGGACAAGAAAGACTGACTGATGTAAACTTCTCCAAACTATCTGCACGAAAGGTAAGACATCCTATCTCTGTAGGCTATAGCGATTGGTTGAAGCTAGAAAACGTCAGTGTCTGAGGTGTCAGTGGAAGTTAGCGATCAAAGTTGTCAACTTGACATCTGTGGCACAGTGGTATTATTTTATTCTGAACGTGGCATGTATCGCTGAAATCACAAACCAACTTGAGAAGATCATCTTCCAGCACTTGCGATGACTTTGTGCTGTCAAATTGAAATCCCTATGCTACTGCGCTGTTGACACTTGCTTGTGTCATGGGGTAATTTCGGAGCCTGTAATATTTTGATTCTTATGTGCAGCGTGGAAAAGGTAGCGATTATCTATCAAGTGGTTTGATGTTGTAGTGAATATACAAGTGTTGTTCTGCCGATGAGCAGAAACCTCTGCTGAAATTGCGGTCGGCTCTATGTAGTAGCTTGGCTACCGCGGTCACACATCATGAACACAAATATTTGCGTCGTGTGTTTCAAAGCCTGAACAGTCAATGCATTCGTATGCTGGGCTATAGTTGTATGAAAGATTTAAGTAGGCCTACCACAAGTCCAACTATTATACAACTGCCATGGCCAAATCAAATGATAAACTGTCTTGAAATGCGCCTGTATTCACATCAGATGAACCAGCTGCCGAGCGCAGACTTGTAGCTTACATCTCCTGATAAAATGCTTTCTAAAAGTTATCAAATATAGACAAATCGATAATGGGAAAAACACCACATTTTGTCTGACATGTAATTAGTTGTATTTAAGCTGTAGAGATTGTCTGATTGCTTTTGTTAATTGAAGGAAAACGTCGTTGGTCCACAGCTATTTTTTAACTGAACAGCTGTTCGCAGCAATGCAGCGTCAACTGGCATATCTCGTAATAATTCAAAAATATCTAAAAATAATTAAAAACAATCATATGCTTTTGTTCATGAAAAAAGACAGAAAAGTGTCTGTATTTGTTGTATTTATTGTATTTTAGCTTTAGAAGTTGACGGACGGCTTGTATTTATCACAGCATGAGTGAGTGAATTCAGTTGCCACGCCATGCGCTTAGAACGTATGTCTACCCATAAATAATTAATGCCATTAATTTTTACAACGCGTTAATGCGCCTTGTTATTAATTAATCGAATTAACGCGTTAAAATGACAGCCCTAATCTCAAGTGTGACCTAAGAGCACACTTAGGACAATCAGGACAGCTTCTGGGCGAAGGACGAAGTGTAGCTGTAGGAAGAACTCTTACAAGTTAATACTGCCATGTTTTGACCAACTGTTATTCTTTCTAGGGTGACGACGTTGGGGTGGGAGTGGGGGAGACTTTGTGTGAAAGTACTGTATGTGTGAAAGTGTTGTCCTGATCAGTGTTCTGTTTTTGTTTCTGTATTTTGTTTTAGTATCTGTTCTTGTTTCTGTACTGTACTGTCTGTCCTGGGGACCCCCTCAAAAACGAGATATCCTATCTCAATGGGCTTTCCCCCTAAACAAATAAATTGAAATTATACAAGTGGATGGTCATCCAGAGAACATCTAAGTGTTATCAACTGCTGGATACCATTATGTCTTGACATCCCACCTCAAGAGGTTTAACTAGATTTTGCCAACGGAGGCTGTTCCAATACCTTACTAAGTGTATCATGCAGTATTCGGTTCTTCACGGAAATTGTGAATTTCTACTTCATTGACTGTTTGTGAAATGTGTATGCGACCAAACTTTTGGGGTAGCCATGGCTCAATGGTTAGAGCGCTGGCCTTTAAATCAGAGGGCTGCAGGTTTAAATCCCACCCTTACCAGCACCTTCAACCATGGCTGAAGTGCCCTTGAGCAAGGCACCTAACCCATATTGCTCCAGGGCCTGGAACCAATACCCTGTACCTATAAAACCGGTAGGTCGCTTTGCATAAAACCATCAGCTAAGTATAATATAATAATAAAAACTGAGTTTCATCATCACCACCACCATCATCATCATCATCATCATCATCATCATCAGCTGGGTAGATACCCATTATGCCTTGACATCCCACCTCAAGAGATTTCACTAGAACTAGAGCCAACAGAGGCTGTTCCAGTTTCTGGGAACATGTCATAACAACCCTCATTCCCATTCGCATGCACCTTGGGATCTGCTGTCTAGACACCCACCCACCCATCCACCCACAGCCGAGTAAGTGTGCGTCCCTGAAGTGGCCGACTATTAGCTCCCATGTGTGTTCAATTTCTCATGGGCTTTGATGCATGGCAAGGGCCTCACAAAGACTGAATTTGGCAGATGAAAGAAGAGTAGTGGGTTCTGAAATGTCCAGTCCGGTCCTAAAACCTTAACAAACTGCTCACTGTCCACTGAAGATGGAAATGAGCTTTTAAGCTATAATCTGGTGCAGGTCATCTTTTTACTATGTAATTAATGTACAGGCCTACTTTGCACATGGTCCCTGATTAAATAAACCAAATTAACAAAACCAAACTAAACTATTTCCCTCCTAATTGTGGTCACATGCATCTTATACTGTACATGAGACATGCACATGATGATAAAAGGCTTACATGGTTTATACAAAGTTATATCAAGCATTTTGTATAAGTAAGTAAGTTAATATGAAACATTTAGTATGTGTTTGTTATGCACTTCACCTGCAATTTTCTACAATTATTTATCATATTCACATAATACCTGCAGTCTTTGCTTAACATTTTCTTTGTATGCCACGCACGCACACATGCATGGAGACACGCATGCAACCATACGCATACACACGCACGTACGCACACACACACACACACACACACACACCCGCACACACACCCGCACACACACCCGCACACACACACACACACACACACACACACACACACACACACACACACACACACACACACACACACACACACACACACACACGCAACAGCACACACAAGTACCCCACCCCAAAGGAATCTCTCGTTATAGGTAGAAGACTATTGCAGTAGATTATTTCTGCACCGTGCGCTTCCTTCAAATTGAACCTGTGACCTTTGTATTGTTAGCACACTGCTGGGCTCATTTATCAGAGTGAGAGCAGTGTTTGTATACCTTTATTGCCATCAATTATTAATCACGTACTGTACTAGCTCATCCGCACACCCAGGACTGGACTGGGGGAGAAATAGGGCCTGGGCACTTTTGGCTTAATGGGGCCCATCTGCCAGCCATTTTCAAATTCAGACTGGGGGGTGCAGGCTTTTTTCAACGTTTGAGTGATTTTTTAAGAGCCATAAAAAATTGAGTTCTTTGTCCATGTGAACAACAAACATACCAGATCAACGTGTTAGGCCCCACCCCCCATGAAAAACGCAATTGACTTGATATCAAGTCTTTGGCACTGTGCCATACATTCTGAAAAGACTCGTTTTCAAGTCCATGGCACTGAAAGAGCTACTTAGTGGTGCAGAACTGACTCACCGGTGGGCCCTGCACCCTCGTGGGACCCTTTTTCCAGAATGTTTTTTCAAAAATGTATCTTTTACATTTTTGGAAATAAGGGCCCGAGAGGGTGCAGGGCCCACCGGGAAATGGCCACTATGCCAGATGCCCAGTCCAGTCCTGCGCACACCCAAACTGGAGCACAGCACTCCATTCGTTCTTCTCTTGTTCAGCCAGCGCGTGCGGCCCAGCCAACAGCCATGTCGAGGCTATTCAGCCCACTACGTTGATAGATCACACCATTTTCCCGTGAACCCTCTGCCCAATGACACGCTCACCTTCTCAGGGCAAGTTGCTGAAGGAATGGAACAGGACAAATTTCATTTTCTACAGGAGAGTGAACTCTCACACACACATGCACACACGTGCTCACACACACTCCTACTGACTCACACACACACACACACACACACACACACACACACACACACACACACACACACACACACACACACACACACACACACACACACACACACACACACACACACAGACACACACACACATACACACGCACACACACACACACACACACCACAATTGGCTTACATAGAGCTGCTCGAAGTAGCCTTGGTACAAAAGCACTGAGAAAAACTCTCTGTTAAAAACTACTATTATAGCTTCACCTTGAAATTGGCACAATCTCTCCTAATATGCGTCCAGTGAATTTTAGCTGGTAACAAGCGATTAAAGCCAAACCCATAATGATCGTATTTTGAACAGCTTCATTGATCTAAAATGCGTAATTTCTTATTGCCCAGTTGCACAGACAGGATTGAGAGAGTAGCAGCTTGGGGGAGAGGCTTTTATTATTGTAGATAAAAATTGGGTCAGTACTTTTGCAAAAGTATTCCGGACCACTTCCTCCACAGTTTACTTACTACTACTTTTAATCCATGTTTTGGGGTGTTATTGAATTTTTGTAAGTATGTCAGTACATCTTTGCAATTTATGTCAAAACATTGCAAATGAGGTATTAAGGGATATTATAAATACCCTCATCAAAAAACAAAATAAACCACGTTATGATCACTGCACTGTGGACTCCAATAATGCTCTCATGCAGGACTGGACTGGGGGAGAAATAGGGCGCGGACACTTTTGGCTGAAAGGGTCCTCTTATAATTGACTGACTCACCGCTGAGCCCCGCACCCTTGTGGGCCTCTATTTTCAGGAAATTTGGTGCCGGGAAATGCCAGCTAAGCCAGATGGCCAGTCAAGCCCTGCTTTCATGAAAGCACATCCCAAATGAATGAAGTGCATGAGGCAGCATCAAAAAATGATGGGATTGCGTAAGAAAGACGATGAAGACTCTTCGGAAACAATTGGATATGGATACTTTTGCTTGAACGACATGAGTCAAACTAGTACAGTTCAGACTGACAGTGTTCTTAACGTACACCAGAGGACGGTGGTTTGATGGTGTTTGATGGTTCTTGGTGTAAGATCATTTTGGGCTTACCATGAAGCTATTTCATGTTTCCTGGTGCCTCCAGCACGAGTTGCAGAACAAGTAATTGAGTCAATGCTTCAATAATGACACAGGGGATGAAATTTCAAGTGAGAAACAGAAAATGTAAGAAGAAGCTACAGGCGCATTCAGGCCGACTGAGAACCGTGCCGGTGCCCCTTCCCTCATCTAATCGCAAACTGGCCAGCATGTTCACGTCAGAGATTTGAGCGTTTGCGAACCGGAAAGTTAGTTCGCAATGCGAACCGAAAAATACTTGCTTTTTTTCTGTGAACCATGACGACAACGTGGGCGTCAGCAGGTTCATCCGGGTAACACAGTCACATGCAGAAATAGTTCCGATCCCAGTATGAACACGGGCGGTTTGCAGGTAAGCACTTTACTGTAGCGCCGAACGTAACTAGTGCAAGCACCGGCACCGGCATCGTTCTGGGATGCATTTCTCGAACCCATAGTTGCTAACTACGCTAGCTACTTTGTTGCTTTCAATGCAATTTCCCATTGGCAACTACCCAAGTTGCTAACTGGCTAACAACTATGCTTTCGAGAAACGCACCCCTGGTCGGCCTGAAAACAGTAAAGAGTCACATTTGCATACTACTGTACTATATAGAGATACAAACTACATATTCCTTTGGTCAATATTTCACTTTCTGAAGGAATCCTCCATTGTTTTGTGATTAGACTAAAATTGTCACAAAGAGTCACATTTGCATACTACAGTACTGTATGGATTCAAATAACATATTCTCATGGTAAATATTTCACTCTTTGAGGGAATCTTCCGTTATTTTCTGTTTAGGCAAATGGATGCGTATACATACTGAATATACAACACACTGTATTAATAGGCCTAACATATGATTTTGTGCCTCAGTTGTGGCTGTGAACACGCAGCAAGGGGATGGCAAAAGGTGACCCAGCAAGCGATTTATTCATCTCTGTCTCGTAGCTCGCAGCTCGCAGCTCGCAGCTGCCTCAAATTGGAGTACCTGACTGGCTCATTTAGCCCTGTGACTCATCGGCATGCGCCGCTCCGTAATGCATGGTGACAATGTGCATTTTACCAGGAGCCAGGGCTGGACTGGGCCTGGGGAAGGGGAGAAATAGGGCCCGGGCACTTTTTGGCTTAAAGGGGTCCATAATTAGCAGCGCAGAACTGACTCACTTGTGGGCCTCTATTTTCAGAAATATGAAAAAATAATAATAATTTTGAAATGTGCTTTTCACCAGGAGCCAGTGCTGGACTGGAGGAAGAAATAGGGGCCAGGCGGGCACTTTTGGCTTATAGGTGCCTCTCATAATTAGCGGCATAGAACTGTCTCACTTGTGGGCCTGTTATTTTCGAAAATGTTTTGAAAACAGGGGCCCACAAGGGTGAATGCCCTCTATGCCAGATGGCCAGTCCAGCATTTCACCATGGAGCCTGTCTGCTGGCCGGGTCACACCGCACCACGCTGCTGAGCTCTGGCATAGCACAGCGTAGGACTCAGCAGCACAGCGAGAATTCGGATGCAGGGAGACAACAAACACAGTCATAATTGGGATTAAAAATGAATGGTGCATACCACAGAGTGTGTGTGATGCGTGTGTGTGTTGCTGTGTGTGTGTGTGTGTGTGTGTGTGTGTGTGTGTGTGTGTGTGTGTGTGTGTGTGTGTGTGTGTGTGTGTGTGTGTGTGTGTGTGTGTGTGCGTGTGTGTGCGTGTTTGTGCGTGCCTGTGTGTGTGTGCACATGCACACCAAAAATACATGCACCCAAAGACAACCATATTCGAACAGATAAGCAAGCAAGCACGCACACACACACACACACACACACACACACACACACACACACACACACACACACACACACACACACACACACACACACACACACACACACACACACACACACACACACACACACAAACAAACAAACAAACAAACACACGGAGAGGCAAGCAAGCAAGCAAACAACAAATGTGCAGTCATTGCTGCTTGAGACGTGGGCGTTTTAAGCTGGCAATGAGGGGACACATTAATTTCTATGCTGTCTCCTTGCTTCATATTTAATGCTTAATTGTTTGTTTCTAGGTTTGATCGCATCACAGTGGGGATGGCAGACGCTTTGATGGGCACTAAACTACAGCTTAATATCTACCGAAGTAATGGTCATGAAGGGTGAATTTTACCTTTCTTTCTTTCTTTCTTTCTTTCTTTCTTTCTTTCTTTCTTTCTTTCTTTCTTTCTTTCTTTCTTTCTTTCTTTCTTTCTTTCTTTCTTTCTTTCTAAGTCTCCTTTCCGCAGGCAAAAAGATAGGTGAATTCATTGTCTTGAATAGGAAGGGTGAATTTCACCTTTCTTTCTTTCTTTCTTTCTTTCTTTCTTTCTTTCTTTCTTTCTTTCTTTCTTTCTTTCTTTCTTTCTTTCTTTCTTTCTTTCTTTCTTTCCTTATAAGTCTCATTTCCGCAGGCAAAAAGATAGAATAGGTCAGTTTTTGCCAAGCAGCAATGGCGAGGTGTCGTGAAGCCTTTCTCTCAAAGAGGATGACATTACCCTCAGCTCTGTGTTACAGGGGGCCCGCGGACTTTGGCGTAATACTCTCTTAACCTTTAATGCATTATGTCGCTTGTCCTTTTTTCTATTCCTTTAAAAAATCTCCTTCCAGATAACATTGTCTGTGTGTGCCTTGCACTGTCTAGCTGGGGACTGCATCGAAGGCAAGTTATTTTGCAAGGTAAAGCACATCCGCATTGAGACGGTACCAGCAAGCTCTGTCTATACATACATAGGCTACGGGTATGCTTTTTATAGATTAGATCGTCCACTAAAAGAAATACTTAATTTGCAGTTAGAAAGAGCATGATTTCAATATAAGTCAATGTCTTCATTATCAACATCATCATCATACATGCCTATAGTATAAGGTGCATTGTACAGTACATATTGTATTCTTGCTAAATGGAGTTAAATTGAGCGACCATATTCTATACTAGGTCTATTTATGGGATGTACTGAAAAGTCTACAAGGACATCGCTTACAAAAGCAGCCATACTGCGCGTCCCGAGGGAACAGAGCTGGAATCAGAGGAATGTTTGATACCACAACCTTCATGCGTTAAATGGAAACACTGGACAAGCGCTGAAATGCGTCGTGCCTCTGCTCACTTCTGGTCTCCAGCTCAGGAAAGCAAGCGAGAGAGAAAGAGCTCTGCATGCCTCAGCATGACGTCTCTGCTGCTGTGTCATCCAAGGTCTGTGCAGTACAAATTTACAGTATCAATTCAACAACTACAAATGAGGAGTTGGTTGGTTTGTTGTCATTAATAATCGAT